>NC_140514.1:20183229-20650729 GCF_964339955.1 Pipistrellus hanaki
TACAGTTTTTTTTAATCCATCGTGTGTTCATGGGCACTTGGGTTGTTTCCAAATCTTAGCTATTGTAAATGGTGCTGCTATGAACATAGGGGTGCATATATTCTTTCTGATTGGTGTTTCTGGTTTCTTCAGATATAGCCCTAGAAGTGGAATCACTGGGTCAAATGGGAGTTCCATTTTTAACTTTTTGAGGAAACTCCATACTGTCTTCCACAGTGGCTGCACCAGCAGTGCAGGAGGGTTCCTTTTTCTCCACATCCTCTCCAGCACTTGCTGTTTGTTGATTTGTTGATGATAGCCAATCTAATAGTTGTGAGATCTCATTGTTGTTTTGATTTGCATCTCTCAGATGATTAGTGACTTTGAGAATGCTTTCATATGTCTCTGGGCATTCTGTATGTCCTCTTCAAAAAGTGTCTATTTACGTCCTTTGCTCATTTTTTTATTGGATCGTTTATCTTCCTTTTGTTAACATGTATGAGTTCTCTGTAAATTTTGGAGATTAAACCCTTATCTGAAATATCATTGGCAAATATATTCTCCCATGCAGTACCTTGTTCTGTTTTAAATAGCAGTCTGGATACAAAGGCACAATATTATAGATGACAATTGCAGGCAGGCCAGTAGAAGATATATTTGGTTCATTTAGGGCAGTGGTCAGCAAACTCATTAGTCAACAGAGCAGCAAACTGCGGCTTCTGAGCCGCATGTGGCTCGCAAGCTGCCATTTGCCGACCATTGATTTAGAGGCTGGCTATTCTGCCTCTCAGGAACTATTCCACCTCAGCCAACACTGATTTCTCTCATTTCTGAACTTCTTATACTCAGCTTAAAATCAGAATCACACAACTTGGCATTTAATTATATCCCCTTTCCTTCTGTTAGTCCTGCCTTCTCAACTGTATCAGAAACTGACTGAGAACTCGGGTTCTGTGTAGAACCTGGTGCAGTGCACCGTTAAGCTATTTGTTGACCAAATTGAAAAGTGCGAAATTGATCTTGGAAACCTGTTACTTATGAATTTTAGATTCATTTAAGGACTGAATTAATGAGGTTGTCATTACATTTTATCAGTTCCTACCCCTTTGCAGTTTCAGATGTTTAACCAGATATTCCTCCCTTCGGTCACATCAGATATCCTTTTGATGTTCTGCACTAGTCAAAGCCAATGTTTATTTTGCTAATCAAATCATTGTGGGAGCATTTCCTCCTTGTCGCTGAGAGCAGCAGCTCTCGAAAGATTTTCCTTTTGAGAAAGCTTCCAGCAAGCCTTTCCTCTTTGACTTTTGTTTATTTCCTAGAAATGTCCATGCTGGGACAAAATTACTTTATCCAGATGCCGGTGATTGAAATGACATTCTAATTATCTGTCTGTGATAAATCATAAAGCTTGTTTGGAAACCCACTTATTGAACTTGTAAATGTTCAGAGGAAAGAGTGGTTTTCTAAGTACTGCTAAAATAAGGTTGGTGTTTGGAAGTGTTGTAGGCTTGATTGCACTGAATTATAAGTTGAATCATTACTAACAACTTCTGGGAGGTTTTCAGTGATTGTTTGATTCAGCTTTACTGACTCTACTGCCCACAGCAACTCTGGCAATGATTCCCCTAAAGGCACAAAAGGGCTGCCCACCTGCAGAAATTCAGGCTGCATTTGCCTGCAGAGTCTGGAAAGATCTAAGGTCTTTGGAGATTAGAAGTGTGTTTTATCCTTGTTTTAATGGCAGTATGAGCCTCTGGCATTTCAAAGTGCAAATCATTAGTGTCCACCCGGGTGATGTTAATCTGTCTGTGTTTCAGTCTCAGGACAACAATCTCTGCCATGTCAGCGCCGCTGATGCCCTTGTGACTTCAGGAAGCTCTGCATTGCCAGCAGGACTTCTCAAAACTGGTTACTAACTGATCCTCAATTCCACCTTTCAGTTATCTTTAAAGAAAGTCTCAAAGCTTGTTTAAAAGGTGGTGCTTCTGTTTGGCATTTTCTAATCTGGGCTGAGAGCAAGCAACGTGTGTGTGTGTGTGTGTGTGTGTGTGTGTGTGTGTGTGTGTGTGTCTACAGTCTCAGTAGAAAGAAGGCTTTTATTTTTAATTTAGGGCTTGAGTCATGCAGTCTGGGGAACTTAAGTTGATGTGATCACATTTAGAAGAAATATGAGCCTTGGGGAGGGAGGAAAGGGAGATGTGAGAATTGCCAGAAAGCTACAAAAACAAGGCACTTGAATGGTTGGAAGGGACTCAGGAAAGCTAGGGGCTTCAGGTGATGCTTGAAACAGGCACGAAGGGTCCGAATCATCAGGACAGCCTATCTTCCTTCATCTTCTTGGAATGACTAAGCTGAACCCCCTGATGTCTGACCTACGGTTTGGTGGAGGGCCAAAGGGGGAGGGGAGTGTTCTCCTTTCATCAGATCAGTCCAGACTTCCCAGTTCGTTCATCTGACATGGAGCCAAGCCATACCGAACAGCTAGTTGACAGTTGTTAAGAGCCTTGGCCTTTTATTTAATCATCAGAAAAAACGTGGCTTGTAGGTGCTGGTACAGTGCCAGATTAATTATTCAGAAACAAGTGCCTGGGACTGGACCAAGTGTTGTCTCATTAGCATGCAAGTGTCCATGCTGGAGTCTGGTTAGAAAGCCACAGAGACTGCAGGAGGGTTTGGTGGGAGGGAAGCAAGGGAAAAATAAAATTAACTTTTCCTGTGTTGTGCTGTGAAATCTCATACTAATAGAATGCCACCCTCCCCGAAATAGAAAACTCTCCAGTAATGCACCCGGGTCCAGACCCTGTTCTGGAATATGCAAGACAGTTATTCTATCAGCCTCCTGCATCTTGGCCCATAAACTAGTCCTACGTTCCTTTTGTGTCTAAGGCCAATCTTCCCACTTCTTTCAAATCTCATCTCCCTTTATGTGTTTTTAAGGACTTCACTCCTGAAATTCTCTCTTCTTTCTCCTGTACACTCAAGTTCCCCTCTCTTCTAAATGATTCCCAACAGTATGCATTTCATCTTAAAAAACAAACAAATGAACAAAAAAACCCTTTAGATTCTACTTCTCCCTCCAGAACACCCACCCCTTTTCCTTCACAATAAAATTCCTAAAAAGAATCGTCTATACTGGTTTTTACCTCTGCTTCATCAGTTTTTGTTCACTTTTGAACTTATTCAAAGCAGACTTTTGTCCCCACCATTCCGTTTAACAATACCTTTATGTTGTCAAATCCAGAGGCGAGTATTCCTCCTGAGTCTATTTTACTGGATTTTCTCCTTTTTTGCAACCTTTAAACATTGCAGGGCCCTGGGCCTTGGGCCTTGGGTTTCTTCTCTCTGCTTTGGCAAACTCCTCTACACTCGTGTTTGTTTTTTTTATACACCATTTCTATAATGATGACATCCAAATTACTATCTCACTTCTGCTCTGAGGTCCCATCTCCATTTCCCACTTGGATATTTAATAGATAGCTCTGATCCAGTCTGCTAATCTCACAGTCTTCCTTCTCAGTAATGACTCTTCTATTCTCTGAATTCCTCAGAGCAAGAACCCAAAGATCATATTTATTCCTTCTTTCTCTCTCACATGATCTATCCAGTCCATCAGCAAGCCCTGTCAACTCCCATCAACAAGCCCCGTCAACTCCACCATCAAAACATACTGCACTTCACACCTCTTGCCACCTGCATCATCACCTCCTACCACGTTCAGCTCTCATCTGGACTACAGGAATGGCCTCCCAACTGCTCATCTACATTCTGTTTTCCACACAGCAACTAAAGACGTATTTTTAACACATAAATCTAATCATTTTATTCCCCTAGTCAAAACTCTTACACCTTTTCCATCACACTCAGAACAAAAATTCAAAGTCCTTACCATGTTTGCATGAGATCCTATGTGATGAGGCCCCTGCTTATTTCTTTAGCCTCACCCCCTTGCTCCCTCCTAGTACCTCTTTCCACACACAGTGGCCTTCCTGTGGTGTCTCTAACACCTAAAGTTGATCTCTCAGATGTCATAGTCCCAGGTTTCACTTAGAATAGCAGCATATCATTAATGAGCTCCTACTGCAGGCAAGTCAATAGATTAGGCATTTTACAGATATTTTTCCTCCTAATTATGACTCCCTCAACATAGATCTTACTATCTTCTTTTTATAAATAAAGGAACTGGGATTCAGAGAGGTTAGGTAATCTGCCCAACATAGCAGAGCTGGATAGTAATAAAGCTTGGATTCACATTTAGGTATGTCTGGTATTAAAGTCTAAACTCTTTCCACTGCATTATGCTACTTCTTTGTGACCAGAATAGGCCAATGCAGACATAATGCCCTTAGTAAAATGTTACTTTTTATGGAGCGAGAAAGAGGCAGAAACAGAGAGAAAAGAAAGGAAGCACTGGTGTCCTAGTTATAAAGCTCATTATAAAGCTGGCTTAAAGGTTTTGAAAGAGATTGCTAAGGAAATTGATCCTGTTAGTAAACTCCTTGAATCTCCAGAAGAGAAATGTGCATGTGGGGGCGGGGAGTAGGGGGGACAGTGGGGTGTGGAGAGTGGGGATACGGTTGTGGGAAGGTTGGGTACAACGTCCTTTCACCTGAGTGATGGAGCCTATAAGGCTGGGAAGCAAGCCCCGGGGAGAGGCTGCAGTGAAGGCTCTCTTTTGTCTCCAAATGCTAATAGTTCTGGATTCAAACTCTTTTCTCTCTTTGACTGGACCCAGAGATGATAAAACAAAAAACTTACAGCATATAATTTTGCATTTACTCGTATAGTAGGCTCACAAAATTTTGTTCTCCCTGACAAGGCTTGGATAATTCTATCAAAATAAATCTCTGAAGGAAAAAAAAAGCTTTCTTATAAAGTCTATGGGAAGTCTTTTCAAGAACAAAAATAACACTTAAAACTCATGTTCTGTATACCTTCTTTTCCTTCTCTCCCTCTCTCTCTCTTTTTTTTAAAGAAGAAATTCTGCCCTTTCTGATAATAGAAAATAAAAAATGTCAGGAGAAAAAATGTCAAAATTTGGCATTCTGCAGAGAGTGGAAATTTCTCCAACACTGCTTTGAATTTTAAAGAGTTTTGGGCACAGTGTTCAGGAATCAGATCTCCACATCGAAATGTGTTCTTTGTCAGAGTCTTTGTACTCATTCATCAGACCTTGACTGAGAATATGACTGTATTAGGGTTTTCTAGAGAATCAGAACCAGATAATATAGCCAGACAGACAGACAGATGAGGATATTTATTATAGGAATTGGTTCATAGGGCTATGGAGGCCAAGAAGTCCAACAAACTACTTACTGTATGCAAGATAGAGAACCAGGAAAACTGATGGTGTAATTTAGTCCAAATCTGAAGAGCTGAGAACTGTAGGATCCAACCCTAATTCAAATCTAAAGATCCAAGAATGGGGGTGGGGGTGGGAGGCTAATAGTGTAAGTCCTGGTCTGAATCCAAAGGCTTGAAGCTCAGGAGCTCCATGATGTCCAAGAGATACTAACTTCACAGTTATAAATTTCTATTTAAATGTACTGACCATATATATTCAGGCCATCCTCCCACTATATAAGTTGGATTTTAAACATTTGCTGTGGACATCAGGTCTCCCACCAGCAGTTCCTGTAGCTTCTTTTTAATTCTTTCCTCTCTGTTTGTATTTCTTAGCTACACACTGAGTGGTTGATTCAAAGTACATTTCTTTTTAAAAAAAAATATATTTTATTGATTTTTGTACAGAGAGGAAGGGAGAGAGATAGAGAGTTAGAAACATCAATGAGAGAGAGTCATAGATCAGCTGCCTCTTGCACATCCCCTACTGGGGATATGCCCGCAACCAAGGTACATGCCCTTGACCGGAATCGAACCAGGGGTCCTTCAGTCCCCAAGCCAACGCTCTATCCATTGAGCCAAACCGGTCTCGGCTCAAAGTACATTTCTTGATCACCTCAGGAAACATGTGTGTCTGGCATTCAATCAGCAGAGCACCTAACCTTGTCCCACATATCTCTGACTTATGCTTTTGTCCATCCTGATTATATGATGTAGATAAGAAAATGTAAAAAGGAGAGGGGAATTGAAGTAGTTGACTGTGTTGAGTTTATTTGTGTGGCTTTTAATGTGTGTGTGTATGTATGTATGTATATATATATATATTATATATATATATATATATATATATATATATATATTTCCAAGTCTGTCAATCTCCAAATTAGAACAATAGTTGTGGTTCTTTCTGATTAGTGAAATGGAAGGTTCTGTCCCCACAATGAGGAACATATTTTATGGACTTGTCTTATTTAGAATTGTAATTGCTCAATGTATCAAAACTCATATTACATTCCATGTACTTTTGTTATGAATCTTTAAGAACAAAACGAAGTGTGAACCTGTAAAAAGTATTGATAGCCAAAACAAGAAAATAAAAGAAAAAGTGTACAGCTATGGGCATTTAGACATAAGCACTCACAAGGACCTTCATTTCAGTTCACCCGTGTCTCAGAGTTAAGAGAAACATCCATGCTCAGTAATGTCAGTACCATGGACAGCGATGCCTTGGCAACATGCTGCATCTCCCAGCAGAGTTAAGACTTGATGTAGTATATCTATCTGCCACACCAAACCAATGGAATGAATCTTATGGTGAATTTCAAAGACTAATCTTTCTACCATTTCTATCAAGATTCCCTTTCTTTGAACTCTCACTAGGAAGAGGAAAGCCCAATATGCCCTTTATTTAGACACTTGGTGTACTGATGTGTGCATGTGTGCATGTTCATATGCACGTGTACAGAAAACAATGTTTTCAAAGAACTAAAACTAATTCTTTCTAAAAATATTGAGGACCCTCGAAGAATAAAATTGGGCTATCTTAAAGTGGTACTTTTGCCCTTCTGAATTCAACTTTTTCTGAATACTAAGACATGGAACTTGGTTGTCCATAGTATTGAGCACCTTAAGACCAGCCAATTATCCCTAGTCTGAAGCCCCTACTTTCCCCTGCTGAGGCCAAGGATAAAAAAGGATACCCGCCCCCCCCAAAAAAAAACAACTGAAGAGGCTGGTTGGCCTAATTTTATGAGTGTATTTTGGATTATTTATTAATTTTCACCTGCATACTTCTCAATCAGGCTTAGGGGCCAAAGCCAGGGTAAAATAGTATTGCTTACTTAATAAAAAAAGAAAGAAAGAAAGAAAGAAAGAAAGAAAGAAAGAAAGAAAGAAAAGGATGCAAAGAAATGTGTAAAGTGATTTAGAACCCATAAAAAGCATCTGCAGTACATCTCCTTTCTTGCAAAAGGGACAGTTCTGTCACTGAGTGGCATTATCAATTTTGCTCTATGGGAGACATTACTCTGGGGGACTACTTTCTGATGCAAAACTTTAGTGGAAAATGCAGTCTTGTTTTAAGTCTTTAGCATGGCATCCATAGGATCTTTTCCCAGTATTTCTCTCCTGGCTGACCATATACTAACGACTATCACCCACTGCTAGGTTATATTTCTCTTATCCAATGCTTTGGCCAAATTAGACTTTATGGGCCTCTGCACCACAAGTCTCACTGTTCCCTCTGCCTGGCATTCCCTAACCACTTCTTATCTTTGCTTTTAAACCCTTTGTTTCCATAGGCTTCTCTCAAAATCACTTTTTTTTTTTTAAAGTTGTTCTGCTGAACCTCAGAAGCTACTGGGCATGTAGGGATAGATAGGAAATAGAAGAACAGGGTTCTGCTTTCCCTTTCAAGCAGAACTGCTTCACCTGGATCAGTTTAAATGTTGGTATGCCACTTAGCAGATTTTATTTTTAACAAAGAAGACTGATGTTCAAGAAATTTTGAAAATTAAGAACTCTTAGAGCCAAATTTTGTGTTTTACCTTATTTATACCCCCTACTCCAACTTGGTCTAGATTTTCTCAGTTAATTTTTTCCATTTATATTTTAGTGAGGTATCTAAACTTCATTTTTTAATAGAGTGGGGTATAGGTAAATAAATAATTAAGTAAATAAGAAGTTGGCATTTGACTTGTAGTGGAAATTGAAGCAGTAATTGAGATCAGCCAGGGAGAGAAGGCAAAATGGGAAGAGACGAGGGCCAATGATGGAACCCCAAGAATAGCAAATTTATGTGATTGGTTAAGGAAGGAGAACCCAGAGAAAGAAAATTAGCAGTGGAAAACATTTTAAGAAAGAGGAGTGGTCAGTAAAAACATGAAAAATACTTCTTATGAGAGATGGAGGGAATAGAATGAGAAGATCAGGGATACCTAGAATTCTTTTAATGTACATTGTTTTGTAGATTTGACTTTGAAACCATATAAATATGTTATCAAACAAAATAATATTTAAAAATCTATCATTAGATTTTTTAAAAATAGAGCACATATATAAATGCATAGTAGTCTGATGTAATCTCTCTAAAGATTTCAGTGATCTTCAGTAATCCTAGCCAAAATATTTCCTTCTTCAATCTTGTTTGTTCCAATAAGAAGTCAAAGAAAAATTGAACAGTTTCCACACAATAGACTTTTTGCATTGGAAGGGAGTTAGTAGAACTTTATCCTGAGCCAATTCCACTTCACTTTTCTCTGAGGTCCACTTTAGTCTGTTTATTTTGTTAAGATTTTCTAGGTTGAAACCTAAGATAGATATAGGGATCTGATTCATAGCAAGAGCATTGTAAATTTGGCTTTTTCTCACAATGAATAGCATCACCAAGAGATTAAAGAGTTTAAAGTTACTTGGAAATTGCCCAGAATGACTGGGGAGATCCCAGGGCAAGTTAATTTTTGTGGATATTGTCTATTCTCTTAACAGAATTTTTATTGGTCAAGACTCCAATGAAGAAAGTGAGCAGTATTGCAATCCCAACAAAGACATTAGCCAACACTACAGGGAACTGTGGCAACAGGCCAGTCTTTACAGCTCCATAATTGGACGTCAGCTACCCCTACAAGAAAGTATGACCTTGGAGAATGTGTTCAGTTTTCTTGACTCAAGGCTAACAACTGAGGACCAAATCTATCACCACTCCCAGCAGCTGGGGAATAACCCCTTTCTTCCTGGAGAGGGTCTGGACCATTCATCACAGCATCCACTGAAACTCCCAAAAATTGTGGAGGCCTATCCCAAGTCAAGACTTTAACTCAAAAGTCCTCTTCTGTCCATTTGCAGTGAATTTCTAGTTCATATTTGCCCATCTCAGTTTATTTCAGAGCATAGTATATTTTCCACAGTCATTGAAATGCAAATAGGAGAGAGATCTGGAAGGATAAGCAATCTGACTGGAAAAAGGGCATAAGGGGCAATTATACCAGAGTGACTTCATTGTCATGGTTTGTTGGCTTAGAGTGGGGACAAAATCAGAACCACATGATGGACCCACTTGAAGTCATTAAGAATGGCTGATAAGTGGGTGCCATATTAGTTCTGGGTCTTCGTCTATCCACTGTATGCCTCCCTTAGAAATATTGAGGGATCATTGAGGAGGAAAGTGAAGAACATGCCCTCACACTTGGACCAACCTTATTCTTCCAGCTGGTCCTCAGGGTCACCCTAATTCTAACCATGGGCCTCCAGTGCAAGTCGAGAGGTGAGACAAAGAAAGCAAATATTTTTTTTAAATGATGATAATATTCCCATTCTCTCTCACCCTGGAGGTTTCTTTTGAAAATCACAGTGATTTAACTTGTTAGCAGTTTAATTCACTTTTTAAAAGATTAACTTGACCAATTATTCATCAGATTTCACCATCTTTGTCAGCTTCAATAAGGATCCTTTGTTACAGTGATTAAAGTGTTTTAATTGTAGCTTCTCTCAGAGCAATAATTCGATCGCACAGTATTTGACGAAACTATGGAAATCATGGAAATGCTTTGACAGCTGAGCTATTCTTGGGAAATGAAAGTAAAGGAATATATGTAACTAACAAAAAGTGTTTTATAGCATATGATTAATATAGATTTTCCTTTTCTGACAGACCTTGTTCTATTGCAGTTCGTGAAACTACTTGCCATGCATGTCAACTTGTCATCCAGAAACTCTCAGGAGGTAGAGATCATTTAACACAGGTGACTGGACTTTTTGGAGTTTGTGACCTCAAACATGCTAGTCATTGTGATAATTATGGCAAATATACTTAAGTCATAGGGAAAGTTAATCAAATTAGCCAGTGTCTATAATAATCATCCAATTTAGGCACTGGATTCTATATTGACCACTCTGTTTCCTACCCAATGCTTCATCTTCACTCATCATCTTCACTCATTTACAACATCAAAAAGGTATCTGTAGAACTACAAAATAATGAATTGTATGTGGCCAATACTAATTTCTAACTTAAAATGTGTTTTAATGTTATTATTATTTTCAGAGAGGAAAAGGGAGGGAGAGAAAGATAGAAACATCCATGATAAGACAATAGCATTGATCGGTTGCCTCCTGCATGCCCCACACTGGGATCAAGCCTCCAACCCAGGCAAGTGACCAGGTTGGGAATCAAACTCTGGCCTCCTGGTTCATAAATCAACATTCAACCACTGAGCCACACCACGGGCAATGTTATTATTTTTTAAAGCACAATGGTTCTAAGCACTTTCAAGTCAGACAGATCTGGAATTGATTTTTGGCTCTATAAGACTGGTGACCTTGGGAGAAATTAGCAGTACTTAGCCTCCCTGAGCCTCAGTCTCCTCATCTCTAAAGTAGGTAGAATAATACCACCTCATAGTAAGGATTAAAATGAGGCATTATATGTAAGACTAAGTAAACATATAATAAATTACTTCTGAAAAAGCTATAGGCCTTTATAGTTTAAGAAAATCATATGTATGTAAGTATTTCTGTTTCTCACAGTTACTCTGATACAAGTAGGCAGGGTGTGCTGCTGTATGGTTGTTTTCACAGAAGAGAAAACTAAGCACAGAGGGGTGTGGTAATCTTGGTAAACATGTCCTAATGTTCATCAACTAACTACTTAATCACGCACAAAGGGTACTTTAAAACCCACAGATGCTTATTTCCATTCCAGTGGGGGTTTTTTTGTGTGTGTTTTTTACTGTAACCTTAGAGGCACCAAGGGCTCTGAATGAGTACAGACATTAGTTGAGAATAGAATAACTAATTCATTATTTGTTGACAAATATTAGCCCCACTGTTGGAATAAATACATCATTAATAGCTAAGAGCTAGGCATTACCTGATTTAATTTATAGAGCAAGCCTGGGGGTAAATGTCACTATTACTGTCCTTTCAATAGCTGGGGACACTGTGGCTTAGAGAGATGAAATAGCTTGTTTGGGAAATTGAAATCCAGGTCTGTACAACTCCAGGGTCTGTGTTTTAACATATGGATTCTGCCTCCTACCAATCCCACTTTACAAAACGTTGTTCTAAAAAGGGAGTGCTTTGAGACCTATGAGGCCGATAGGATAACCAATTACCATGATTAAATTACTGTCCTAGTGGTTCACGCCCCATGACTCAAAAATTTCTTAACTTCTGAATCACAGGTTAGTATACTGTTGTTTTTTCACTTAGCGAACAGCATCAGCTATGAAAAAAGTTTATATGGTCAAATATTTGAAAGTAAATTCTCCCTTGGATAGTCATAATATACATTTAATTTAGAAAATACTATATTTTTAAAAGGTTAATTATGTTAAACCTGATTCATAAGCTTATTTGACCACAGAAACCTTTTTTGTTTTTTTGTTAAAATCAATAACTCTGGGAACCCATTTAGGTTCATTTAAATAATAATTGTGGCCAAATTTATGAAGCACTTAGTATATCACAGACACTGACCTGAGAAATTCCCATATATTAACTTATGTTATAAAACTCCCAGGAGAAAAGTGTTTTCAGAATAATCTTATAAGATAAATGTTTTTCCTAAACAACTTTTCAAACACAAACTAGTGACTGGCAGAATCCAGCTACCTGAATTCAGGTATCTTTATCCAGAACCTGTGCTCTCACAGCTGCCATGGAAGAGCTGATTCAGCATGTCATACTCAAAGATATATCAGATTATTTTCTAAATTAAATATGCAATAAGCATGCTGTAGCAAATTTCTATCCTTATTAAAGTCATCCCTCCGAGGGGAAATAACTGGCAAAACCACCTCCCTGAGTCAGACACTCAACACAATCAAATTTATTTATCTGATATTAATAACTATTTTCCCCTAGAATGCTGTTTAATTCTTAAAATATTTGATCCAGTTATAGACATATACTTCTATTTTGTATCAGACACAGGAGTAACATCCTCTTATCACCCATCTCTTTCCAGGTAATAATCACTTCAGTTTTCCTTCAGATAGATAACAGTTCTCACTTAGAAAGTCGGTTGATCACCCATCTGAAATAGGAAAGATGTTATTTATCCCAATAAGGCAAAAAAAATTTTCCCTCTTCATTGCTTTTTATTCCCCCCACCCCTCTTTTCAATTTTAGGAGGAGCGGTGGCTTGTGGAGTGGCAAAGTTTGGGACTCACTCACTTAACTGAAGATATCCCGGCCTAGAAGAAGGACCAGTAGAAAAAGCAATGCCTCAAAGGTACAGAAAGGCCAAAGAAAGCTTCCAGGGACTGTTACTGCCTTCTTTTTCTTTTGATCCTTTCTCCCCATAGAGCAGCTGTTTTTTAAAGCGTACTTTTCCAAGTTGTTACATTAACAAATGTGCACTGATTTCTTTATCTAAAGACCACCTTGTAGGTGGATGGTGAACTTTTCCTTCATGCCAGGCCTGCTACACTGTCTAATGTCGCAAGTGTCTGCTCACATTAGCTCCCGGAGACTGGAGAGGATTCCGCATGGGGCTTTTCCAGCAGGTTGATTTGACAGATTGAGTCTCCATGCTAGCTCATGGCACTTAGTTAGTCAGCCTTCCTCGGGGAGGAGAATTTAGAGTGCAGCATATTCAGTTTCCAAATCCACTGCTGTCCCCCCAGGAAGCCATGTGTTGCATTATTAAAAGAGATGCCTTCAACCATAGCACCATATTTAAACATTCATCCCCACACACACACACACACAAAAAAAAAAAAAGTGGAGGGGAGGGCACTACACAACAGTGCTCTACACCCTTCACTGTGTTAACTCTTTCTCCTCATATTTCAGCTCTCCCTCAATGAATAGTCTTATAATTTTTGGTGAGCATAAACACTTGCTATTTTGTGAATTTTACCTTTATTTAAAATGGGGCGCTTTTGCATTTACTTGAAATGGCTAGTAAACATTCCCCTGAATTGTAAGATCTTGGGGCTGAGACTAGCGTCTTCTGAATCTCTTCATTTCGCTGAGCTCTTAATTACAAAGTTAAATCCAAAAATCTAGCCGTCAGAAATAGCGATGGCTTATCTGTTACCTACCTGTCCCAGGAGTTCAAAGGAAATGCAAGAATTGGTTCTGAGTTGAAAATTAACATCTCAAACTCATACTTGGATAATTGTAATTTTAGATATTTTTAATTTTAAAATGTATGTCTGGTTTACCTTTAGCTTTCCAAAGGAGAGATTGACAAGAATGCTAGAGAAAAAGAGGAATCCCTTTTAAAGCTGTATGTTGATATAAATATGAAAATGGATTAAATTCTGCTTCCAATTTCCAAACATGTGTACTTCAATGAATATTAAATAGAGCCCCTCTCATCATCATGACTTATTTACTCACCAGAGTTTTATCAAAAAAGGGCCTGGAATTGCTTATGGAGCGTGAAAGTCTCCTGTAATTGAGTTTAGAGTGGTCAATCCACTAAACAGGCCACGGCCCCAGAGACACCCCTGAAACCCACCTGTCAGCTGGTGTTAGATCACAGCTCAAACAAGGCATGGTGCCTGCTCCTGCTAAACACTGGCCCAAAACAAAAAGAGAAGTTGTTCCCCAGGGGATGAGGAAGGGCTGGGGGCAAATCGTGGGGGTTGGGACAGCAGGCGAAAATCTCTCATCTAACAGCTGCCCGATGTCAACTGGTATCATGATCTGAAACTCAGCTTGGGTGAGGAACTGGCGAGGGCCTCACTTGGTAAGGTGTCATTTCTTTATTCTACATCCATTCCGTGGTAGCGTAATTGAGTGGACAAGAAGCTTTTTCATCACGGTTGAGCCACAGAAATCAAAGCCCAGAGTTTCAGTGAGGATAAAGATACTACAGGCAGGAAGGTGCACATCTGAAAATGGAGGGGAGTGTCCAAGTAAGACGTGCTGGATCAGCCAGAGATGAGAGTAGGAACATTTTATGCTAAAGAACTATCATTTGTTTAATAAACACTTATTGTTTACTAGTGCTGATTACTGGATCAGTTGCTGAGTTTATATAGCTAAGGAACTTAAAATGATGTAGTTGGGGAAACACACAGATAAGTCAACTATTACAATACAGTGTGTCAAGGAGCAAAAATATGAGCTTAAAACAATAAGTTAGGAAGACTTCTTGGAGAAAGTGACCTTTAAACTGTTTTTTGTTTGTTTTTAATAGAGTAGGATTTAGCCAGGCAAATGAGAAGAGTAGGATGTGTGTGGGGATGCTGGTATTAATAAGAATAGAGGTACACCATCAAAAGGGATGGTGTGGTACTCTTTTGGGATCCCAGAGCTTGATGTGGCTGGGCCATGTGTGATGGGTTAGAGCAGGGGAGGGGAACATCTGGCCCACAGGCCGCATAAGGCCTGCAAAATCATTTGGTCTGGTCCTGCCAAAGCATTAGGGTGAGTTAATTATAGAGTGAGTTAATTAAACATTTGACCGAATATAGCAGGCCAATTTTTAAGCTGATAATTTTGTATAACCTGAGAATGATGTTATAAATATCCAAATGGTCCTTGGGTTAGAGCCTGAGAGGAATGGGACTATAGCTAGAGAGAAATCTAATGATCAAGGGCTTTGTCAGCTAAAATCAGTCTCAAATTTATCCTGAAAGCCATGGGGAACCAAGGAAGGATTTTAAGCAGAGGAGTGCTGTGGTCAGGTTTGCCTTTTAGAAAGAACAGTTTACCTGTTGTGCATGAATTAAAGGGATGAGGCTGAAAACAGGAAGGCCAAGTGGAAGGCAATTAAAGGAGCTTTTAAGAAAGAGAGGGCAATGGCTCGAATAGGAAAGTCATATGGAGATAGAGAAGGAGGACAGAATGAGAAATATAGAAAAGAATCAGCAAGACTTGGAATGCATTCAAGAATGGAAAAAGAGGGAGGAATTCAGGATGGCTTCAAGTCTTCTGGCTTGGGTGTAGGGCTGCTAGATTTAGCAAATAAAAATACATTCAGTATTTGTTCTGAGCATTGTCTGTTCTGTATTGTCTGATTGCTTTCTTGTTGAGTAAGAGAATGTGTTCCTCTACCCTCTGTCTTTCCTGTAAACTGGTAGTTATCTTTAGAGCCTTGCTTAGAGTTGATCAGTATGTTTAGGCACAATATTTCATAGTGGTGCTGTTATTATCAGGCATATACTGTCTGATTGTTTCACTTTAAAAAAAAAAAATATATATATATATATATATATATATCTTATTGATTTTTTACAGAGAGGAGGAGAGAGGGATAGAGAGTTAGAAACATCAATGAGAGAGAAATATCGACCAGCTGCCTTCTGCTGGGTCTGTGCCCGCAACCATTTTATATGCCCTTGACCAGAATCAAGCCCAGGACCTTTCAGTCCGCAGGCCGATGCTCTATCCACTGAGCCAAACAGGTTTTAGCTGATTGTTTCACTTTTAATGATGCCAAGATTGATCAGTAGGTTTCAGTAGGTAGTGTCAACCCACAAAGTTCCCTGTTAACCTTTCATCGGATTATTTTAGTATCCATTGATGATTATTACCTACATTCATTATTTAATTTGGAGTATTAGTGATTTTTAAAATTTTCTTTTTTTTAACCCTCACCTGAAGATATGCTTATTTATTTGAGAGAGAAAAGAAGGAGAGAGAAAGAAACATCAATGTGAGAGAGAAACATCAATCAGTTGCCTCCCATATGTATCCCAACTGAGGATCAATAGAGCAAACCAGGTATGTGCCCTGATCGAATCCACAATCTTTTGGTATATGGGATGATTCTCCAACTAAGTGAGCTATCTGGGCAGGGCTAAAAAAAAATATTTTATTCCTTCTCTATTTATTAGCTGGAATTCCTCCAGCTCCAGAATACTGTTGATCAAGGGACTAATGGAGTTGCCAAGCACTCAGGCCAAGTGAGGGTTGGCCTGGCCTTGTTCCATATTTAAAAAGATTAGTTCAGACTCGTTCCAACTGAAGTGACCCTTTGTGCTCAGATAATATTGAAGTCAGCAAATATCCTATGAAATGGAGGAGGGGAGAGGGTAGGGAGTGTCTCCCTTTTGCTCCAAGATAAAAGAGTTCTTTTTTAGTTTTAGGAGAGGCCTTTTTCAGGGCACAAGGAGCTCAGGGCTGCTGAGCACCTGAGGCCTGACCTCCAGGGACTGGCTGGGCTGGTGTGGGGAGGCCTCTCTTGAGCCTCTCCCACCTCAGTCAGGCTTGGTCTGAGGCTTTGGCTCTCCTATTCCTCTCCAGGGAAAGAGTGGCCATTCAACCATGAACCCAAAGGACCAAACAGCTGAGCCTCTGCTGCTGTGACCTCCTGGCCCCTCCCTCTGAGTCCTCAGATGGAAGGCCCTTTGCTACCCTGGTGTGAGCACTAGACTCCACACCTTCTTTGAGAAACAATGAACTGATCTCCTGCCTCGTGTTCCTCCCAGATCTGAAGTCTCTTCAGAAAGCCTCATGACAAACAGTCTCCTAGACAGGGCCCAGTTTCTGGGTTGAAGGCTCAGCTCTGAGACCCCAGGATTGAGTGGAGACTGGGCTCCATCAGGCTGTATGGACAACTCCTTACTCAGCGGCAGAATAAACCAAACAGGCCATTCTCCTTTTCTTATAAAAGACAGGCCCGCGTGGAAAAAGCAGCACCAACACTCATTTCTTGGAAAGATATATTTAAATTCTTCTAAAAATGTACTTTAGTAGGATTCCATGGTATACATTATTGTCTTTAAAATAATGAGACTTTTGCCGAGACCGGTTTGGCTCAGTGGATAGAGCGTCGGCCTGCGGACTGAAAGGTCCCAGGGTCAAGGGCATGTACCTTGGTTGTGGGCACATCCCCAGTGGGGTGTGTGTGTGTGTGTGTGTGTGTGTGTGTGTGCAAGAGGCAGCTGATTGATGATTATCTCTCATCGATGTTTCTAACTCTCTATCCCTCTCTCTTCCCCTCTGTGAAAAATCAATAAAATATATTTAAAAGATAATAATGAGACTTTTAATCCCCTCAAGGGACTAATTGAAAAAGAAAAAAAATTGTTTTTCAAAATAGTCGCCTGCCTTTAAGATGGTTACAAATCATAGAGGGAAATCTGTGTTATTTGTCTTCCCACCAGTAACCATTTAGCTTAGAATGACTTTTAGCTGTTTCAAGAAAATCAAATCCACGCTAAAAGCACAGTGGTTTTCCCTCACCGAGGGTGGTGGAAGCATTTTCCCCGGGCTGAGCACAACTGGCAGGGCAAGGGAAGCTGCTTGCCCCTGCACTGCTCCCCCTTAGACACTGGGTGGCAGACTTACCTTCCGGATGGAGGCATCTGGTGCCTTTGATCTAAGGGAAGCGACTGGCATCCTTTCCTTTGCTTCTAGCTGCCACACATTCTCAAGCAGATCCCAGGGGCATCTGGTGGGCTCCCAGGGAGAGTGTAACTGAGCTTTGGTGGAGACAGGGGGTGGCAAGGGGAAGAGGTGTCTGGTTTGGACCGCGTGGCTGCCCTGCTGCAGCTGCAGTGGCATCAGGCCAGCGCCTACTGGATCCCAGACTTCATGGTTTATGGCTACAGTGACTCCACTGTGTGCCAGCCGCGCCTCCTCTCCCCTGCTTACCCCAGGTGTAGGGCTTAGAAATGTCTCCAGCTTCCCTGGGCCAACTTAAGGTGCATGGTCTTTCAGATGTCCCAAACATCTGGGGAGGTTATGCTTTATGCAAGCTTCCATCAGATAAGGGGTCTTGCCCTGAGTGTGGGCACGGCTAACTGCCAGCAAGGAAATGCACAAGCCTGTACTACCATCTGGGGTTTCATTAACATTCAAGGAAGTGGGAAATAAATTCATGGAGACAGGCCTCCTCCCATCCCACGCAGGGTTTAGATGTCAGGATGCGTAAGTCCTCTTTGGGGCAAGAACCTTCACTGGTTTACTTCTGGGTCCCAGGTGTCTGGCACATGGTGAGGACTTAGTGAATGTTTGCTTAATGAATCCATGTTGATGCATTAATTAATGTTAAAAAAAAATCATTTAGTTTAACCTTTTAATTCTAGAAATGGTCCTCACTGGGTGGGAATGTATGTTTTCTAGGATGCCTGCCTTCTTCTTTCTTCCTTCTTCCTCACTTCCAGTTGATTCCACCCCAGCATCTCAATTTGGGATATGCCTGAACCTGTCTTACATCCAGCTGAAATCTCCCACACTGCAATTTGAGACAGTTCTTTTTGTGTGCGACCTCAGTGCAAGTTGATGATTGGATTGGGGACTCATATCATGATGGGCTGAATTGTGTCCCTCCAAAATCCGTATGTTGAAGGCCTAATCCCCAAGTTCCTCAGATTTGGAGACAGGACCTTTAAAGAGGAGATTAAGGTAAACTGAGGCTGTTAGGGTAGGCCCTCATCCAACGTGATGGTGTCCTCATAAGAAAAGGATACTTAGAACACAGACCCCAGAGCTCATGCAGAGGGAGGGCTATGTGAAGAGACAGCAGGAAGGTGGCCATCTGCAAGCCAAGGAGAGAGGAAAGCCACTCTGTTGGCACATTGATCTTGGACCCCCAGGCACCAGAACTGTGAGAAAATACATTTCTGTTATTGAAGCCATCTAGTCTGTGGTATTTCGTTATGGCAGTTCTAGCTAACAAGTACAAAATGATATGATACATGATTATATAACACACATGATATGACACATAATGTTTTGCCTCTTTTGTTGGCCTGTCCAGTGTCTAAAGGGTTATAACCTAACTGATGTGATGGTGGTTGAGGTTTCCACCCCCCTTCTGGCCCCCAGCTCTTGCTCAGTAGACAGTTGGGGATGAGAGCAAGACCTCCTAAGAAAGGACAGGTGTCCACACCTTTAGTCACGGCATGGGCTGCCCTCCAAAGTCCTTTTTAGAAAAACAGGCTCAGGTATGACAAAGACTAGGCTGGTACAGCCCTCAGGAGAGGGCTCCCCAGCACCACAAAAGCCAAGCTCCCCAAAGAGGTCAGCACGGCTTAAGCGTCCCAAAGGTCATCACATCAAGATAAATCAGCTTGTCAGAGAGAGAGAGCAGCAAAAGAGGCTGCTTGTTGGAGATTAGATCAGACCAGAGATTTCACAAAGGCAACACAACCTGGGGATTGGGGGCATGGGAGGGGCGGAGGAGGGGAAGTGCTGGCTGGGAAAGTATCAAAGAGAAGTTGAAACTCTCGAGTAAGAATCAGCCCAGTGAACACAGAAAAGGATTCAGTAGCAGTAAAGGCAGGGCCGTTGTTGGGGAAGAAACTCCAAGTATTTGTATCTACCATTCTCTCATTCTACCCTTGTAAGCTCCCTGTAGAAGGGCTGCTGCATATGGTTGTGAGGTTGTACATTGTAGGGTAGGAGGCACCATTCACAATCATTGTGCAACTCTAACTGGCAGCTCTCTGTGAAGCCAGAGACCGCAGGGAACCCAGAAGCCATTTCAGAAAGACTTGTGGCCTTAACTGGAGTAACTAACCTTTTCACAAACGTTGGCATGAGAGTGAGAGAATTCCAATCAGACTAGTGTAGCTGATGAAAGATGAGTGGTATTTCCTCCCAGGTATTTCCCGACTAGAGATGACCTTCAATTACAAAGCCAATGGTTCTTAGGGTCTCAGACTAAAATGGATATTTTTATTTATTTTTCCTTCACATTACATAGAAGCAGCTTAACCAGTATAATACGCTGACAGTGCTGCATATTTACATCCCAAAGTGTAAGTTATAGGCTCAGTGTTAGCCTAATGTGATTTGAAATGGGAAACCATAGTTGCAAATAGCCTTGAAGGTAATTAAACCCCAATGGGGGTTGGTAATAATGGAGCCATGACAGACCCCCTTTGCAATAGCTTACTCCATACAATAGGCTAGTGAAATTATGGACCCGACACACAATATATTTCATGAAAACTGAAAATGTATTTTACATCTCTGCAGCTGCTATGGCAGATATTTTTTTTCCTCCTATGGAGAAGAACATTACATTTTTAATTATGAAGTTGCTAGGGAAAATTGTGATTTGCCATTATTACTTACTGAGGAATATATGGCTCTTCTGAGAAACATCTCCCTTCCTTCATGGGTTTACAAGATAAATTTGGAAGGAAGAGTGATATATTGGCCATAATGTTGAGCAGGAGAAAGGTTGATGTGGTCAGAGCCATAAGAATGGGCTTATACGAAGAATCATTTTGATTTTCAGAGAAACTTGGAAGGGAATTTCTGTAATCATTGAGTACTCAAGAGGGCACTTCATTTTGGTAAACCCTAAAGCAGTTCTTGTATCCGGATGAGAGGAAGAAGGGAAGAGAGAGTGTGGGCCCGTGTGTTTTAAAGATAGTATTTTTCCCCCCATAAAAATTCCTTTTTTTTAATTCCACTATTCTACCCCATTGATCTGTTTTCCTTTATTGCAAAACTTCTCAAAAGTTGACTATTCTCTCTTGAAACAACTCCAATTCAGACTTTTACCTCCACTGTTTTATGAAACCAGCCTTGACAAGGTCACCAAAGGCCTCCAGATAGCTAAATGGATTGGTCAGTGTATAGTCCTCATCTTACTCTGCCCATTAGATATATTTGACAGTGGTTGATCATGCTTTTCTCCTTGAAATACTTTCAGGATATCATCTCTTCTGGTGTCTTACTACTTGTCCTTCTCAGTCTTGCCATCTCTGTTTAGATGCCTAATAGGTACCTAAAATATGTCCAAAACTAAACTCTTTTTTTTTAAAAGATATATTTTTAAAAATTATATTTTATTGATTTTTAACAGAGAGAAAGGGAGAAAGAGAGCTAGAAACGTCGATGAGAGAGAAACATCGACCAGCTGCCTCCTGCACACCCCCCACTGAGGATGTGCCCACAACCAAGGTACATGCCCTTGACCGGAATCGAACCTGGGACCTTTTAGTCCACAGACTGACACTCTACCACTGAGCCAAACCGGCTTCGGCCAAAACTAAACTCTCTCTCTCTCTCTTTTTTTTTTTTTTTTTTTTTTTTAAATATATTGATTTTTTACAGAGAGGAAGGGAAAGAGATAGAGAGCTAGGAACGTCAATGAGAGAGAGACATCGACCAGCCGCCTCTTGCATACCCCCTACCGGGGATGTGCCTACAACTGATGTACATGCCCTTGACCGGAATCGAACCTGGGACCCTTCAGTCCTCAGACCGACGCTCTACCACTGAGCCAAACCAGTTTCGGCCAAAACTAAACTCTTAATATCCATTATCTAGATGTGTTCTTTCTGCATATCAGTAAATGCTTATGCCAGCAATTTCCAACCTTTTTCATCAGAGGACACATATAAACTAATTACCAAAATTCTAGGCACACCAAGAATTTTGTTGTTGTGTTAGCTGTTGTCATTTTTCCATTTCACAATCTAAGGGAAAAGAGAACAGTGCCCCTGACTAAATAGTCAGGTATTTCATGTTTTTAAAAGTCTTTTTGGCACACCAGTGTGCCTGCTGTAGCACACCAATTGAAATCACTGGCTTACGCAAAAAATCTTATGGCCATTTTTAAAAATATATATTTTATTGATTTTTTACAGAGAGAAAGAGAGAGGGATAGAGAGTTAGAAATGTCAATGAGAGAGAATCATCAATCAGTTGCCTCTTGCATACCTCCTACTGGGGATGTGCCCCCCACTAAGGTACATGCCCTTGACTGGAATCGAACCCGGGCCGACGCTCTATCCACTGAGCCAAACCAGTTTCGGCTTGTGGCCATTTTTAACTTTGTTTTTATACCCCACAACCAGTCCTTGGACAGTTCCCTTCAGATTTACCTTCAAATGTAACAGCATCTAACCTTTACTCCCTACTTCTTCTACTATCTCCCTGGCTCAGATCATCTACCTCCCTGCTCTGGACGATGGCAATAGTCTCCGAACTGGATTCTGCTTCAGTTTTCCCTCCCCACCTCACAGACTGTTCTCAACGCACTAGCCTCAATTAACTCATCAATATTTAACACCAATAACTGCATACAGACTTGTCTTCTTCCTCTAATATTCCGCTGCCAAGAAGGGCATGGTCACTTCTAGGGAGGGGGACAAAGAGAGGTCTGGTAGAATTAGGACTTGAGTCAAGCTTGAATAATAAATGGGATTTGAATAAAGAAGGGAAGACAGACATTGTGTGCTGGAGAATACATGGGCAAAGTCCTCAGAGGAGTGAGTCTCCTGATGCGTTCAGACCAATGAAGGGCCCAGTGCAGTGGGCATCTGACATTCATGTTGGGGAGCGCCTAGAGAGATAGAATCGGGTCAGATGGTGGGAGGCTTTGAATGCCACTCTCAGGAGTTTGGCCTTTATCCTGCATTTTCTAGTAGGCTTGGGCACAAGGGGAGTGGGAGCAAGTATGAAATTCACTTAGCGTAGTTATCTCAGCTGCCTGCCAAGTAGTCTATTTAGTCCAATTCACAGGCAGAGCTTTGTTGAACATTGAGAAGTCACTTGCTCCGTGTGAATCCAATCACCACGGCAGGCACACCTCAAAGAGGGAACACACAGCCGCCTCTGAAAAGCCTGCCTCACACTCTGGCAACTCAATTCATGAATATGCTTTTCCAATGTCTGACGCTGCTGCTTAGCAAAGATATTATGGGACAAATCCTTGATTTGACCTTTTGTATCTCTATACATCCCACTGTGCTAAAAGCAATTATGTGCATCTTGTGTGTGGGCTGTTGGAATGGGGAGTCACTTAGTGACGGGTCCTTTTCACACTCCAACTGTCCTCTAGCTCATTCCTTTCCCCCTCGCACAAGGGCCCCGCACAGCAGGCCTCCTCTGCTGCTTGGCAGAGTCTAAAATGGAATTAGGGGGAGGCAAGCAGGGATGTAAACAGGTGGAAACAGTTCCTGTCATAGCGATTAGCATTCCCCTTGGGCAGGCACAGCTATGGATGAAAAATGGGGTGAAAGGGAGGAGAAAGCTAGCTGCGGAGCAAGAGGCATAAAAGGGGCGAACTCATTGTCAAAGGCACAGCCAACTTTCTACAGAAACTTCCTACAAAACAAAGCAACCCCAGTGTCAAGGTGGGTGGTACGATTTCTGTCTAGCAACAGATGATCTGTCAGCCGTCTTTTCTGCCTGTTGTAGACTTATGTGTGCTTATGTTTGAGTCATGTGATTACATATGTGTGCAAGTTTTGTTATCTGTATGTGTGAGGATATGCAGTTGTATCTGTGAGTGTCTGCATGTTGTTTACATGTTCAAGTGCCTGTCTGAAGGCCTATATGTTATCTACGGTATGTGTATATATTTATAGGCATGGATGCCAAAGAGAACACATTTGGTGTCTGTCTATATGAGTCTGAAGAGGTGTATACGGAGCATGCATGTATACATGATTGTGTGCATGTCTTTTCTGGATGTGGATATTCCTCTCTCTGTGTACACATGCATGGGGGTACTCATTGGCATGTATGAGAAAAAGGCTAAGTGAGAAAGAGCTTCTCTGTCCTCTTTGATGGAGCAGCTCAGCATGACTGTGGAAGCCACTCCAGTCCTGGCCAGAGAGAGAAGCTTTGATATTGCTAAATAGCCCAAGGGTCTGGTTCTTTGGGAACTGGTGCAGTTGACCCAGCTCCTCATTTTCCCCAAACTCCAGCTCTAAAAGAAGTTGACAGACACACTCAGAACTAGGGAAGATGTCCAGGAAGACAATGGAGGGAGAGAGTTAAAATGCTGGAGGCAAAACCCTGGAGGAATTGGGAGAAGATCAAGGATC
Source organism: Pipistrellus hanaki (assembly GCF_964339955.1). Taxonomy (NCBI): domain Eukaryota; kingdom Metazoa; phylum Chordata; class Mammalia; order Chiroptera; family Vespertilionidae; genus Pipistrellus; species Pipistrellus hanaki. Next base: position 20,207,250 of record NC_140514.1, read on the forward strand.
TTCTCTGAGTTTTTGTATATAAACAATTTACAGAGGAAAAGTGAGCTGGCCTCTAGGGCAGGGGGGAAATGCAGACAATGAAATAATGGTGAGGAAAGTGATTTGCTCCCAGCCCAGGTTCTTCCCTGATTGAGTTGAGACTAGACTGGAAAAAGAGAGGAAATTAAACTGGCAGGTCGGGGAGGGTTATCAGAGCTGACCTAGGCCACCTCTGCTGTCTGGAAGAGCTCTCACCTCCCAGTCTACAATCACCTGATGGGCCACCATTGACTCTGGAAACTAGAGCAGAAAGGAGAAAATTAGCAAAGCCTGCAATCAGGACTATATGCTGTTATCCAAAAACCCTCCCAAACAGCAAATTCTACTGCAATTGCCAGCTTCTTGCCATTCCAACTTCCAATCAGCAGCATATGATCAAGGATGATCTTATCACCTATTCCAACCACCTTTGAGCCTCTCCTATTATTCTCAGGGTAGGAGGAGTTGATGAACCCCATGGTCAGGCAGTCTGCTTTTAAAATCATCCAAGAGACTCACTCAGGCAAACCTTTTATGATTACATGTTGTATGCAAATTAAGAATAGAAAGAGAAAACAACCCAAAAGCTATTAATGAGGGTAGAATCTGGAATAATCAACATTTAACATTTTGACATATTATGTGATCCCAGTTGTTGTTTTTTGTTTTTGCTTTTTTCTAGGTATGTAGCACAAGTTTTTTGTTTTTTTTTCTGTGTATGGGCACAAGAAGGTTTACAGTGATTTGAATGGAAAATAATACAATAATTAACAAATAATAATATAAGAATAAACTGTTTCATGTACTCACAACTGTAAACCTACTTTTGCCCCACCATGTATATATCTACAAGCCATTTTATAACTTATTTTATTCACTTATTAATATGTCTTAAATGTCTTTTCATGTCAATACAAATCTATACCATCATTTTAAATGGCTACTAAATATCTCATGGTATGGATATACCATCATTTATTTAACTAGTCTTTGTTTGTTAGATATTTAGGTGTGGTTTTTCTTTGAGTTCAAATTTAAAATTTGTGATAATGATAATTAATTTTCATTTTTAATGTTCTTTCATAGTTCCTTAGGTGGGGCTTGACCCTGGGGTTTTATCACTCCCTCTTCGCCTTGAGAATAATCTGAGAGGGCTCAAGGTGACCTGGGATGAGTGATAAAATTATGCAGGTCCCCACTCTGCTGGTTGGAAGCTGGAGTTGCAGGACATGGCCAGTTGCCATTAAATCTGTGGTGTTTGGAGGGCTTTCTGGAGTGATGTATGTTATCTGATTACAGGCACAACTAACTTTCTCTGGGAAGTAACCTTCCTACCCAGGATCTATACTCAATGACTGCATCCTTGAGGACCCTACATCGAACAACTACTTCTTCCCTCAGCCTTTCACACCGCAGAGAGGGACACAATCAGAGAGCAGACTTCTGGCAGACTTGTTCACCATCAGCAAAGAGTTGATTGATTGTAAAGGGGTTTTTCCTGTTCTGCATCATTCTGGTTTTCATTCCTACTGGATCTCCTAAGTTTATTTTGCCTGTTTCTGTTCCCAAATTAGAGTTCTTTACCATCAATTTTGTTTAATCAGCTTACTTATTCATTTATTCCATATACATTTATTCCATACCCACCTACTATATGCCATTCATTATCCCTAGCATCTTTGAAGACATGAAGTTAAGTGTTGTAGAAAGGGGCCTCATCCTAACCCAGTGGTCAACAGGGCCAAATATCAACAGGACAACGATTGAAATTTCTTTTGAGAGCCAAATTTTTTAAACTTAAACTACTTCTAACACCATTTCTTCAAAATAGACTGGCCCAGGCCATCGTATTTTATGGAAGAGGCACACTCAAGGGGCCACACTCTCGAGCCACAGTTTGCCGACTACAGTCCTAACCTGACAAGTTCGGGGAAGGCCTGATGGTGGTCTTGCAAACTAAAAGGATGGTCTGGAATAAAACTTTAACTTGCCCTGCCTGGTCTGGTTCAGTGGGTAGAGTGACAGCCTATGGACTGAAGGGTCCTGGGTTCAATTCCAGTCAAGGGCATATGCCTGGGTTGCAGGCTCAATCCCCAGTAGGGGTGTGCAGAAGGCAGCTGTTCAATGATTCTCTCTCATTTCAATGGTTTTTTACATTAATGTATGTAAAACACAGTCTTACTTAACATAAGTAAAACACAGTCCTTAGCCTTGGGGTACACTATTTCTTGGACATAACTTGGAGGCAAAGAGATAAAGCCAGAATCACAGTTCTCTTCTAAAGCTGGCTGAATACCTCTTTTCTCCATAAATCCCTCCCTGAGCAGGGCACTTCCCCATCTTGTCTGACATTTTTAAGCCATTACAGCCCTTATGCAGAACTGTCCGCACTTGAGACTGAGCCTCACAAGGCCAGGGCCTGGATACTACTTACCTTCATGTGCCCAATACCTGGCCCAGTGTCAGACACACAGCACAAAAAGCACTTAAAGAGTATTGTATAGAAGGGGTCAAGCAGGGGGGGCGGGGGGAACGGGGACATATGTAATACTTTCAACAATAAAGATTTAATTTTTAAAAATAAAAATAAGAATATTGGAAAGGAGAACAATGTGGTAACCACCGCCAGCCAGCCTTAGTCTTGCTCACCCCCCTCTTCCCCCCCCCTCCACACACACACACTGGGTCATCATGCCAATCAGCTGCACTAATGACCAGTCTTCACTCCTCTCAAAGACCTTAGCTAAGACTGTGAGCTCTGAAGTCAGGATGTGGGTTCAAATCCCTTCTCCTTCAATTAACGAAAGTGATCCTGGATTAGTCACCTAATAGATCTGTGCTTCAGTGTCCTAATTTGTGCAGTGCAATTTCTCCAGTCACTTTCTGCCATGGAGGGCCAAAGCCTAGAGACTCCCTCCCATCCCTGTTACCCATTGGCCAGAAGCTACCATAAGTAAAGCATAGGATCTGCCTGGAACCAAAGCAAGTAGGAGCTTCTGCCAAGTGCCCCTAGAGCTGCCAAAAGCAGTCGTTAGCACTACCCTAAGAGCAGGCCCCCAGACTGACAGCTGAGTGCTACCATCTGTGTTTCAAAGGCCAAGAGGGAAATGCTCTGATAAATCAGTTGGAAAGGGGCTGAATGGGAATATATATGTACCAGCGTGTGGGTGTGGCCAGAGGAGGTCACATCAAGTCTCATTAAGCTCTATTGACATGGAGGTAGTGAGAAGTTAAAATTGGTTTCTAGTGGAAAGTTTTATTGTGGATCAAAATCCAAAGTGCAAAAGGTTGTTTGATGTTTTCCTTTACAAGGCAGCTCATTGATGTGTAGGCTTAGCTATAATTTTGTTTTGTCTCCTGAGGCAAAGATTATAACAAGTACGTTTGAAAGCAGAAACATGTTCTCTCCCTCTCAACCCTTATCCCCCTCCCTCAACACCCCCACCCCACACACACACACTTCCCCGGTGGGAAGGACGAGGTTGCATCAGATCTGGCTGGGTTAGAAGGGGTCAGTTGCACAGGAAATGGAACACTTGGCAACCAGGGTGCAAGCCCCTTCCCCTGCTCTGCACTGCTCTGAAGTGTCCCCGTTCTGTCTGCTTTTATTACCCTAGCTGCAATTTCTACTACGTCCTCCCTGAAAAGGATCTCTCTCGTGAACATATTTGTTTATGTTTGCTTTTTTTACACCAAGTTGTTGATTGCCTTCTAATGTGCTAGTGTTGCATCAAGTTTTCACACTCTGCAGGGGAAGGCAGACACATACAGGTAACATTTACTACAAGTGAAAATCGTTTTGCTGGTAGAATGAGTATAGTGCAATAGTTGCTTGAAGGAGAGGCCGTCATGAAGATTCCAAAGTGCAGTCCCAGCACCCACTGCCTCTGTCCTATGTCCATCATCAGAGGGAGAGCAAAGGCCAATACGGAGAGCATCCCCTCCAGAGGAATTTGGGGGTACCTGTACCCCCACACTCCATGACAAAGCCCAGGTTGAATGTTTCAATCAGTCGGATAATCCACAAATCTTCGCTCATGCCTGCTGTGTGCACATCTGGGTGCTAGATGTCTCTGTGTAGGGAACATGGATAAAGAGGACGTAGGGGCTGCCCTCAGCAGTTTATAGTCTAAATGGAGAAGTTAAACACTCAGATAGCAAACATGTGGCAGGACGGGTTTTTTTAGGTTTTTCTTTCTCCTTCCCTTTTCTTCTTGGAGAACCTACCAGGGTGGGATGACAAAAGGAGACCAACTCTTTTAGCATGACTAGATACAGATGTACAGACTGTGAACTACATAGATTGAGGGGGAGCCATTCATACATAGACAGTGGGTGGCAGAGATTACCATCAATCAATTTTCCTAGTCTTCTTGACTCTTCCACAGGTCCCAGGAAGACAGTCAGAAGGCCTCTAAGGTTTTCTCTACTGGCAGAGGACAGATTTAATTTGAAATCCATGTCTAGACTTAAATATATGAGTAAACAAATGCATAGTTACTCAACTTGAAAGTTTTCAGGTATAATGTTCTTCATGTTTCCTATATTTGGGATTTACTGTGTTTCTTAGATCTATGGGTTGATAGTTTTCATCAAATTAGAAATTTTTCAGTCATTTATTCCTTCAAATAGTTTTTTTTTATGTGCTCTGCAATTACACATATATGAGGCTGTTCAAAGCTATCCAGAGTTCATTGGTACTTTTTAAATTATTTATTTATATTCTCTCTCTCTCTCTCTCTCTCTCTCTCTCTCTCTCTCTATATATATATATATATATATATATATATATATATAGTTTTGGGTTGGATTTTTGCTATATCTTCAAATTCACTAATATTTTTTCTGTAATATCTGTTAATCTCCTGTTTTCCCTATCCAGTGCATTTTTCATCTTTATAATTCTCATTTCTATTTGGGTCTTTTTTTATACCTCCTATTTCTTCACTTAAAATTTTGATGTGTGAAATACAGTTAAAATAAATGTTTCAACATCCTCTGTTAATTCTAACATCTGTGTCAGTCTGGGTCAGTTTTGATTGATTGATTTTTCTCCTCTTTATGGCTGTGTAAGAGCATACTGTTGCCCCAGCCAGGTGGCTCAATTAGTTGGAGCTTCCTCCCATACACCAAAAGGTTGTGGGTTTCAATTCCTGGTCAGGGCACATACCTGGGTCGCAGGTTCAAGCCCCAGTTGGGGCATGTACAGAAGGCAATCAATCCATGTTTCTCTCTCTCTTTCTCTCCCTTTCTCTCTCTCTAAAATCAATAAAACATATTCTTGGGTGATGATTTAAAAAATAATAAATTGCCCATGTTATAAGAAGAATGAGATACTTACTAACAGAGGCTTTCTTTGTAAGGTATTTTTCAACTTACATGTTTCCTCCTCAGATAAGGTAACCAAGTGTTGGAGAACAGCTTATCCACTGTCACACAGTGGCAAGTGTAGAGCCCTCTGACTCCAAGACTCATGCTATTTTCAGCACAGCAAAGCTGCCTCACATACCGACAGGGAGGAAAAACCACCGGAGGTTTGCAAGCTTTCATTAAAAAAAAAAAAAAAAAAAAATCATTAAAAATTAATGAAATCTGCCAGGCTGGCATGGCTCAGTGGTTGAACATCAACCTATGAACCAGGAGGTCACAGTTGAATTCCCTGTCAGGGCACATACCCAGGTTACAGGCTCAATCTCCAGTGTGGGGCATGCAGGAGGCAGCCAATCAATAATTCTCTCTCATCATTGATGTTTCTCTCTCTCTCTCTCTCCCTCTACCTTTCTCTCTGAAAACAATAAAAATATGTTTAAAATTTTAATTAAAACTATATATGACCCTTATCTGGATGACAGTATATCTGTGCATACATACTGTCATCCAGATGAAATAGATGGAGTTTATAGGTGATGTTTTTTCTTTTCAACTGCCAGTGGAATCTAGAGCAGCACTGTCCATGGAACTGTCTGCTATGATGGAAATGTTCTTTCCATACCTGTACTGTCCAGTATGGAAGACACTGGACACAGGTGCCTATTGAGCATTTGAAATGTGACTAATCCTAAGAAAGATCTGCTGCAAGTGGAAAATATATACTGGATTTTTAAAAAATATATATATATTTTTACTGATTTCAGAGAGGAAGGGAGAAGGAGAGAGACAGAAACATCAATGATGAGAGAGAATAATTGATCAACTGTCTCTTACTGGGGATTGAACTCACAACCCGGGCATGTGCCCTGACCAGGAATGGAACCATGACCTCCAGGTTCATAGGTTGACACTCAACCACTGAGCCACCCCAGTTGGGTTCTCATCATTTTTCATATTGACTAAATGTTGGAATGATAATATTTTGTATATATTGAGTTAAATAGAACATTATGAAAATTAATCTCACTCATTTCTTTTTGTTTTATTTAATGTGACTACTAGAAATTTTTAAATTATATATGTGGCTCCAAGTATATGTGTGTTGAACAGCACTGGTCTAGAGTTTAAGACCATGGCATTTGATATCAAGCAAACATGAGTTTAACTTCCAGTCTTCCCTTTTCTAACTAGATAACCTTAAGCAAGGTGCTGAACCTAATTCATCCCTTGTTCTTTTTTGAATGTAAAACAGAGATTAATGATTACACCTATTGTGATGATCAAAAGAGTTGATAATGTAAAGCCCCAATAGCAGGCAGTGCCTGGCATCTGTTAGCTGCTCAGTAAGAATTAGCAGTTACTTATTTCTAAATGTTTTAAGGTGTATGAGTTTGCAATAAAGATTAAAAAGGAAATGGAAACAATTAAATTTTAAAACAAAAGCAATTATTTTTAATTGTGGTCAGAAGCTTAGTATTTATGTTCTTTTCAAGCTATTTAGTAATGTTTCCTTTGTCTTAGGGGAGGGTGTGTGTGTGTGTGTATGTATAAGCCATGGACACAGTGGAGTTTGAGGCTATTACAAGTGACCATTTATGCAGCAATCTGCTTCTTGCCTTCTGACCCTTGTCCTCCCCCTTCCAGTAAGGATAATTGCATCATGGTTCTCCCTGGCACGCATTACACACCAAGTGTTCGCCTATATTTAGCCAACATGAAGTCACTGAAATTCTATGCCCACTAGATGAAATTAGTGCTTTGTTATTTGTTGCTCACATAGCTTATATCCTGAATGTCCTGCATAGTTTGTGTCCTTAGATAAATTTAAAAGGACTGAAAAATCTTTTGCTGCTGGGAAAATTGCTTGGGAGTAGCAAGTTAATTGATCCATTGACAGGTGCCTTGAGGAAAATACTTGGATGTCTCCTGCGAGCCAGAGAGACCTCAGTCATCCTCCTCTTGGACGGCTGGGGAGGAATAGAGTGAGCAGGCTGGCAATGGAGGGATTATCTATGTTCTACTCAACTGGTAAAAGCAGCACTTCTGATCAGTGGCTCCCAATAATGGTCCCAACTCCACTTTTTTTCCAGTAATCAGAAATTATACATGGGACGCAAAAACACAGAGCAGCACAGCAGGGCTGACTCTACAAGTGGACAAGGGGTGGGGATGCCCACAGGTGTGGTTCAGAGATTCACCCCGTGGGCTGTTGCCTCATTTTTACTCTGGGAGCCTTCTTCCTCTAGCTTAAGGCTGTGAAGTGTGTTTGTGGGGCGGGGGGGTGGTTAGAGAAGAGCGGGGAGTGGAGGGGTGGTGGTGGTGAGGAGGTAGCCTTAAAAAGGGGGGCATCGGGAATATTAAGGTCCCAATTCTCAAATTGTTGTTTTTCAAATTTTTTCCTCACTTTGGATGACAAAGACTTACTCCTTTTAGAGAACCCAGTTTTGTTTTATTTAACAAACAAAATAACTTCAGGGGAGCAGGCAAAGAATAGGGAAAACAGCAGTGAAAATATTTCTAAAGTAGATAAGGTATTCATAAAAACATTACATTCTAGGTAACATATTCCTGAGGCCACGGGTTCTGAACAAAATTTAGAGGTCAATTGTCACTGCCTCATACCCTCAAACATTACCATTCTTTTGTTCTTTATGTCTTGTTTTTTCACTTAAGACTTTGGTTCCACTCCTAAAAATAGTTATTTTTATGTTAAAATATATAAAAACTAGAGGCCCAATGCATGAATTCGTGCATGGATGGGGTCTCTCGGGGTGGCCTGCAGGGATCAGGCCCCAGCTCATGCCACCAACCTCACAGCCCCGTCTGGCACCCTGCCTGGCACCCCTCTGTGGCCTGGCACTGCCCCCTCACCTGCTCTACCATCTTGCGTATGGTGTGATCGATTGGGACCAGTCCACCTCTTCCCCTCCCCACCCAGCTCCCTCAGCACCTGGGAGCTGGGTGGCGGCCCCACCTTCAGGCGCCACTGTTGGTTGCCAATGCCCACCACATTCTGTGCTTCGCCCCTAGTGATTAGCGCACATCATAGTGAGTGGTCAAACTCTCAGTCGAACTCCTGGTCAAACAATTTGCATATTGGGCTTTTATTATATAGGATAGGATAGGTTTAAAAAGAATCTTAAACTCTTCTGAAAACCATTTTTGAAACTATTATTTCTTACCCCACAGATTATATTAAAAATGAGTAAATATTCAGCAAAGCATCAACAAACCTTGTTTTTGGCGTTTTAAATATTAATTCACTCATTAATTCAATGAATATTTATTGAGTACCCATTGTGAATAATAGTATTGTATATTTTATTTGTGTTATCACTTTATCTTTTATTAAGTAATCATAATATCTGTAGTTTCACTAACATACATGTTTCCAGCATCATTCTTCCTCACTTGCAATATCGATTTGGTGAAGTTATTAAAAATTATCCTTGAACAACATTAAAAAGAAAATAAAAGCAGACATTTAAGCTCAACTCCCTCCCAGGGCAATCTGAAGTGGCCTCGGCTATTAATGGAACATCATTTTATCCCCATGGGTTGTGACGAAGAGGTCACATAATTTACCAGCACACATTTTTCTTCTCCCACAAAAGAAGTAAGAGAGACCAGGTGAATTTATTTCAGGGGAAACATTGAGCCAACTCAGACTTAATAAAAAGTACTCTATTATTAGTAACAAGACTTTAGTACTCTATTATTAGTAACAAGTTAATTTCCACATAACTCACATTCTAAGGAAAATAGCTGTGTTGGGCAGTAACCATCATCAACACTTTAGTGTGAATGAAGACTTGACAGTGGAGTCTAGGAGATGAAGTGAGGTAGAGAGGAGAGAACAGTGGATACTTAGAATAGGGAGGGGCACCCTGGGGGGAAATTATCTCTAACTTTTTAGTTTTGCACAGGAAATAATCTCCCTAGGTCCTAGTCCTACTTTCCCCAAAATTATACAAACTGAGTTCTTTACTAATTGCAATGATTAACTCTACTAATTACAATGATAGAAAAGGAAAGTCTTCTGACAGCTTTATATGTTGACAGTCATGATCATGACCATTTATGGTAAATTTTTAAATGCATTAAAATGGTGGTAGTGAGGTTGAAAGTAAATATTGTTGCTATAGTTTTAAAATATAAGTAAATTAAAATAATAATTCCAATAATACAACAGTTAAAATATGCCATAATAGAATTGATAATAGCTTTTACTATTGTAAGTATACTAGAGCCCAGCGCACAGATTCAGGCATTGGTGGGGTCCCTAGGTGTGGCCTTCTGGGATCGGGCTGAAACCAGGATCCAGCATACCCCAAGAGATGTAGTAGTGCACAAAGTGGAAGGCGGTGGGGAAGGAGCCCAAGCCGGGCACAGCGCTGCTCCTGCTCATCCTGGCCCCTCTGTGCCTACTGCCGCCGCCATTCTGCAGCAGTCCTAGGGTGATACTGGTGCACCCATGACCAAGAAGCTGCTGCGGGCTTGCACCCAATCAGTCCCAATGCTGGTCCTGATCCTGATCTCAGTCCCAGTCTGGATGGGGGAGGGGTGCACAGGAGGAGAGTCTGCGGGAGATGCTCACACTGCCACAGGTGCGTTCACCAGCCATGAGCTTGGCGTCTGGCGTCCGTGGGTCAGCTGAGCCTGCAGAGACCACCAAAGGCAGCTCCTGCATTGAGCAGAAAGCAAGGGGCCCAGCTCATCTGGCTTGTCTGCTCTTGCAGTGGCTTTCAGATGTGAGACACTGAGCTAAAAAGACATTCCGGGTCAGCCCCCATTTGTTTGGAAGACAACCTCAAGCCCAGCCCTGCTAAAGGCCACTCACTGCCTGCAGGGCAAGGCCTTGCCAATGACCAGACCTGCCATCCAGATACAATCTGAATGGAAACCAAGAGGAAGGCATAAAAAGCAAAATCAGTATAATCCTAATGGCTTTAGGTATCGTGTGGGTCAGGGGTTTTGTAAATCTGGCCTGCATAGAGCCAAGGGCATGGGAAGTAATACTATTACTGCTACTACTATTATGATGATGATGATGACTGTTATTATTACTAGAGGCCTGGTGTATGAAAATCATGGTACGGGTCCTTCAGCCTGGCCTGCCCCCTCTCACAGTCCAGGAGTTCTTAGGGGCGAGAGGAGACCTGGCAATCAGGGGAAGGTGACACTCCATCACACCTCTGCTGCTGCCACTGCTGACAGTGCAAGCCTTGGCTGGCCCGAGGTGTAGGCAAGCCTCAGTTGGCCCTGGGCAGCTGCCATCGGAGGCTTGCCTGCACCTTGGGCCGGCCCTGGGGGGCTGAGGAGACTGGGGGACTCTGGAGGCAGGTGGGCCTGGCCTTGCTGTGCACCTGCCACTAGGCAGGGCTAAGAGGGCTGGGTGCCACCATCCTTGCAACGGAGTGAGAGTCAATTAGCATATTCCCTCTTTATTAGATAGGATTGGTAATATTCAGAGGTGGGCAAAAGCAAAAGTAGGCATACAGTTCTGAGTATGAGAAACAGTTTATTATATTATTATTATTTTTAAACTATATTATTTTCCATATGAATAACTGTGAACCTACTTTTGCCAACCCTTGGATACATTTTAATTTAAAGGCCTTGCATTTGTTTCAATATGTATAGACAAATAACTAGCACATAAACGTCATGTTTTCACATATGTGATTTTGTTTTAGGATGAGCCTGCAGTAAGTGTTGAGGTTTTAAATGACTTCATTTAAAGAACGAAGGAATGCAGGTGCTATTTGAATATGACAAAAATTGTGACTGAGGTATACAATTGACTGAAGTTTGGAAAACACTGATATAGTCCATTTTGTATAATGTGGAGGTGGGCACCAGCCCTGGAAAGAAATTCATTTTACAATGCTTGCCTACCCATGCGTACACATACATTTATGCAGTTACAACAAAGAGCCTGAGAAAGTATTTACTCCTATTTGTGCAAGGCACTCTGAACCCTTGATTCATGTTTGACTCCCTCTTTCTCTTTCTTTCCTCTCATGTTTGATTGTCTTTAAGTTTTTGCTGTCAGTTCTGCTTCTAAAGGCTCTTTATTCATCTCTTTTTCCAACTCCAGTGCTTCATTCCTGGTCTATGTCCCCATTACCTTTCACCTGGACTATATCTTAACCACCTCCTTGCCTCCAATCCAATGCTTCTCCTTCAATCCACCCTCCACGACTATTGCCAAAAAGGTTATTCAAAAACTCTGATCCGACCCTGTCATGCCCCAGTGCACAGGATAAAGTCCAAGCTACTAAGCAAAGCTTTAAAGGCAGTTGGTTTTTGGTCTCTGCCAATGCTTCCAAATTCCAAAACTGGAAAATCAGGACTAGATACTCAGGTTTCTTGATCCTCAAATCTAGTGCTCTTCTCAACACACTATGCTGCCTTCTCAAAGACTCTCTCCATGTTGTTTTCATTCTACAGGTGATACCTGCATAAGTAATGTCTACCCTCCTGGTACACAGGGAGTTTTGAATAAATCCTGTCATGAGACAAGCGGAATGTCCATAAAGCAGACCTGACATGATCAAAGGTATTGTGTCCCTGAACACATAATGTCATAAGTGGCGGGTATAACTAGAAAGAGGAGTGAATCAAAGGTGTCTATTATGCAATACTGAATTCTTGTTGGCGACCACCAATATACCTAAGGATTATCTAGACCCGTGGTAGCCAACCTGTGGTCCGTGAGATCCGAAAGGTTGGCGACCGCTGATCTAGACCGCCCTCACTTTGCAATTCTCCCACAGGAAGCAGATATCTCCTGTGAACAGACAATGACCCTCTGGTTAAATTCCAGTCTGGATCAACTAGAGTAAGCAGGGTATATCCCCCTCCCAGCCCTCCACCCCCATTGATGTTGGACTTGTCTCAGCCAATGGAATATTAGCTGACATGACACACAAGCAGAAGCTTCAAATGTATTTGCCTGTTTTGACTTGGCCTCTTGAACGGTTTCCACCCTCTGCCAGACGAGTATGCCTCAGGTAGAGTCACTTGCCTTTCATCTCGGTCCAGAAATGAAACCTCGTGGAGCAGACCTGTACTTGACCCGAAGCCTGGCGTCCAGATGAGCTCAGCCAACCCAGCTGAGCCTAACTAAGGTCAGAGCAAGGCTGACCTGCAGCTCCATTAGCAAGAAAATGAAATGTTTATTGTCCCCAGCTACAGAGGTTGAGTTGGTTTGCAACACAGCCAGAACTGTCTAACCCCCCCCCCCCCCCAATAAAGTGGGTTTTGTTTTGTTTTTGTTTTTAACAAGTTAAAAATCAACTCTCTGTTGTTCTTTTGTGGATCATCTACAGGAGGGAAAGCAGTAACACACTGTTGATCTAGCCCCCAGCACATTTCTGGGGCAGCTCCCAGCATGGGGGTTGCGTAATGCAGAGAGCTTTGCAGCCTCATTCTCACATTCGTCTGACAAGAAAGTAAATTAGGACTGTTGTTACACTCCTGCCCTCCCTCCCCACTAAGTCACAGTGAAGCCCAGAGGACAACAGAAAATCTGGTGGCCCTCGGTGATTAGCATATCCATGCCACTGCCTTCCCCCCCATAAAAAAAATAAATAAAATCCTGAGAGTTGTTTTTATCAAGGGCCTACAGCGTTGCAATCTTGTCCCCATCCAGCTTGAGCTATAATTTTTTTTTTTTTTTCTAGCGGGAGTTTATGGTGCCTAAGTCCTTTTATAAAAGCAATGTTCCCAGGAGGAAGCCAGCAGGGTTAATGCCACAGCGCCCCGTGGCCTGGATAACAGAGACCTCGTTTTCCCCTAGCAGAGGTCGCAGAGGAGTTTTCTCTCCACTTCGTTTAGCCTCCTCTGTATTCTCCCACCCTCCGGGGCGTCTTCCCAGCTCGCACCCGTTTTCTCCAGTTCGTTCCAGCTTGCCAAGGCCCGCTTTCCCGCAGCCCGGAGCCTCGGCGCCGTTGCGGACGCTCTCCTCCAGGTGGCAGTAGAGAGCCACTCCCTGCCCAGCCGCTTACGTCACCTTGTTTACCAAGTGCCGGTCATTTTTAGATCTAAGATCACAGGATGTTAATTGGGCCAATGATTTCCCATTCGTTTTGGCAAAAGGCCCTCCAGTGGGCGTCGGGACAAACATGCTGTCCTTCTTGACAATGAGATTCTGCCGCGGGGAGTATTTCTTTACAAACCCTTGGAATCTCATCTTTAGGAGATGGGAAAGCTACGCGTTGCTCTGTGCGCTGAGCTTGTTTCAAGTCATTTTAGATTCGGAGCCCGGACAAGGGTGGCGTTAACTAGGGAGCGAGGAGATCAGAGAGATTACAATGGTGTCTGGGAAGCATGGCCAGCGCCGCTTGGGCCCTCCGGGGCGCCTGGCTTTTTACTTCCCCTTCCCTCTTCTAAAATAACTACTCAGCAGGAAAGCCTTTGCCCTTTGGAACTTGGAGGAATAAGGAAAACAGCTGATTTGGTCAATCAGTGTCCTGATTTATGGTAGGGACACATTGAGGCCCCTGCCTCAGATGCCCTCGCCCAGGAATTGGATCTGAATGTCTCATCGCCATAAATCACACGTTTCACAGGCTGGAACTTTTCGTCCCAACAGCAAGCTCCACTTCTTTCTTACTCCTTTTTTATTACTCCCACTCCCGGCTACTGATGAGGAAAGGTGAGGCACAGAGGAGCTGACTGTCCTAGCTGGAACTCTCTCATCTCCAGGCCCTGTGTCATTTTTGCAGAAGTGAAAAAAAACATCAAAGGCACGGGGCCAGCTTTGGCAGGCGGGGCGGGGGGGGGGGGGGGGGGGTGAAAGGGGCTGGGAGTGTATCTGTGACTGTTCAAGAAGCAAGATAAACAAATACAATTCCTCAGCTATGCGCTCGTTTACAAGATGAGGGTAGAAGCATCTATGCTAAGGAGAAGAAAGATAGAAAGTCATCTGTGAATAATGTTCAAAAATAAACGAGACTCCAAGTTTCTTAAGTGCTGGTTCCTCCCTGTCTACCTCCCATGTCATCCTTTTACACTCTCCTGCCACAGCTGCCAGTTAAAAACCAACTCCCAGAGAAGGCCAAGTCCCTCTCCCTCAAGCAGTGTGCAGCCCACTGAAGTGATCACGCTGGTCTGGAGAAACAGACAGTTTTCATGCAGGCAGGAAGGGATAGAAAATTCAATTCAGTTAGTTTCAACAACATTCTCTTGAGCTCCTAATCTGTGTCAATGACTCAGGCAATATCGGTTATAAAAACATGGAAAGATTGCCAAAACCGGTTTGGCTCAGTGGATACAGCGTTGGCCTGTGGATTGAAAGGTCCTAGGTTCGATTCCGGTCAAGGGCATGTGCCTTGGTTGTGGGCACATCCCCAGTAGGGGGTGTGCAAGAGGCAGTTGGTCGATGTCTCTCTCTCATCGATGTTTCTAGCTAGCTCTCTATTTCTCTCCCTTCCTCTCTGTAAAAAAAAATCAATAAAATATATTAAGAACAAAACAAAACAAACAAACAAAAAAAAAAAAAAAACACACATGGAAAGATACAGTTCTACACCACTGCGGAACTTGGAGTCCAATAGAGTTTTCATGGGGAGTTTTAATTCCTTTGGGAAGCACGCAATGAAAGAAGGTTTGAAAGAGATGCTATAATAGAAAGGGAGGATGCCAGGTAAATGGCTTGGAAAAGCATTCCTCCACTTTGGCATGTATTTAGGAGTGGATTGGGGACAAGGCCTGGCAACATGGCAGAGGTGCTTGGTAGAGAGAACAGGAGCCCCACACGCTAAGCTTTTAAGAGGCTGATAGAGGAAGCCTCTTGTTCAGGGTGCATCAAAGGGCAGGGATTTGGAGCCAGTCAACAAGAACCATCAAGTTCTTCAAAGATAGAGCCAGAGTAGGGAGCATTCAGTGTATATATCGCTGCCTTCAGGTGTACGTTCTGTACAAGCAGTAGGCCCAGCCTCAGAAGAAATATACGAATAGGAAGAAATAAGATCCACTTATCACAAGTAAAATCACCTTTTCAAATGCCTTTTGTCAAGAACCTGTTGATAATTTAGATCCATCTAGTCACAGGAAAGACCAAATGGAGGGAAAGCAATAAAATAGTTTTATTTTTTTTATGGTTATGTGAAATTTAGAAAATATTCTTTAAAACATTTAAAACTGTTAGGTATTAAGCAAATGCAGACAACAGCATGAAACAAATGTACAGTTTAATAAATTATAAGGCAAACACTCTAGTAACCTTGCAGCTACCCACAAAGTGAGCTAGAACCATGTCAACAATATCAAGAACCTTTAAAGCCACAGTTTAACTGCTGCAGGCTCTTAGGAGTGACTTGATGGGTCCTTTACAGGATATTCTGAGACCTCAAGGAAAGAAAGGTCCCTTCAATCATCAATCAAGCAATATATACTGAGTGCATATAATAGAGCTGCATATAAATTTGAAGACTTTGTCCCTATACATTCACCTGAAGAAGGTGAGAAAGGAAAGGAACCAGTATTTATTGAGTGCCTACTATATGCTAAGTGTGCTATCTAAATGAGAAAAATCAAGGACTAATACTTACTTGGTGTTATGGTTGGTGTTATGATCACTTGGTTGCTGTTATGATCACAGCTCTTGTTAGGTAACCCGCTTTACAGATGAGGAAACTGATGCAGAGAGAGGTAAAATGACTTGCCCAGAGTCATGTGGTAAATAAGAGGCAGTTGTCACTTGAACTCAGCCAGCCTGGCTCCAGAGCCCCATTCTCCACCCTAAATAGTAAGCTGGTTAGTATGCTAGATACTTCTATTTGCCCTTCTAGATCTACGCCCCACCCTTTTCTATCCACTACATGCAAACTGTATCAACAGGCTCCCTTGCCCTTTGGTTTTCGGTTGGGTTTAGCCAGTGGAAGCCCTGGGCAGGAGATCAGAGGGAAGAAAAGTATGAGGGAGACCTGGGAGAAGGAGGGGGTGAGAAGAGGGCACCTCCGGTCTGGATGCATCTCTTGACTCATGGTCACAGCTCTTGTCAGGTGGTGAACCACACAGGGCCCACTCTCTGGGTCCTGGTGTTCACACCTTCCCTGCCCCTTCAAGCCCAGGGGTGGTCAAGTAGCTGTTACTTATTGCACTACTTCTGTGGTTTCCCTGCATCCTGCCCACACCTTTGTAAATAGTCCCTCTATTCCACTCTCCTCCAATTACTCAATTTGAGTGTGCCATCTGTTTCCTGCCGGGCTCTGACCTGATATAAATAGGAAAGCAGCAGCTCAGAGGCCACCCTCCCTGCCCGAGGAGCATTCCTCATGGGTACAGGGCCAGTCGCAGGTGAATTGAGATGACTTCTCATTAGAAGGGCTTCAGGATAGGCAGTGTGTGTGTGTGTGGGGGGGGGGGGGGGGAGGTAAGGTGGGGTAGGGGGTGGTCTCCTGAGTCAAGACAAGCCACAAGTAGTTTTATAGGTTTAAAGGAACCGAGGCCTTCTGGAAGAAGAGCCAAATAGAGGAAACAGAATATGGGGGAGATTAAAGAGATGAGCTTCCAGAGCCACACTGATTGGGTTCAAGTCCCGGTTCCTCCACTTGCCATATATGTGACCTCTGGCAGGCCATTTAACATTTCCGTGCCTCTGGGTCCCCATCTATAAGGTGGGATAATAACAGGAAGTGGGACAATAAGTGCAATGTCTGGCCCATATTAAGAGTTATATTATTGCCCTAGCTCAGTCAGCAAACTGAGGCTTGTGAGCCACATGCGGCTCTTTGGCCCATTGAGTGTGGTTCTGCATTAGAACCACTTTTTTCAAAATAGACTTGCCGAGGCCAAAAACTGACTTCTGCGTATGGGCCATGAAGTCTCAGTTACAATGTATGTGCATGTGGTATTTTGTGGGAGAGTCACACTCAAGGGGCCAAAGAGCCGCATGTGGCTTGTGAGCCGCGGTTTGCCAACCACTGCCCTAGCTAGTTTGGCTCAGTCAGTAAGTGTCAGCCTGCGTACTAAAACGTTCCTGGTTTGATTCCTGTCAAGAGCACATGCCCAGGTTGCAGGCTTGATCCTCAGTGGGGGATGTGCAGGAGGCAGCCAATCAATGATGCTCTCATCATTGATGTTTCTATCTTGCTCTCCTTTTCTCTCTGAAATCAATAAAAATATATATTTTTTAAGAGTTGTATTATTAAGGGAGCTCAGACATTAATTTTTTGACCTTTGAAAAATGTGCCCCAGACCTTGAGGATAGTTCACTTGGAAACTGGAAGCCGATTGCCACAGCTTGGATCCTAGAACCAGTATGTAACACTCAGAGAAGCTCTTAACGTGGAATCTTTCTAATACCTCTTGACTCTGTGCTGGATTAGACTACCACGTGAGGGCTCATGGAACATATGTCCATCAGAAGACTAGAGGAAATACGTTACCAGAAAGATCTCAGACTGAGAGAATAAAGTACCCCACTTCTTACCTTCCTAGAGAGTTCCCTTCTGTAAATATCACTTCTCTGTCCTCAGTTTCTCCCTCTTGAAAGGATATTCTCATTAGCCTATAAAGATGCCCTAATATCCCTCATGTTAAACTTTTTTTATTGCACATCCTCTTCCATTTCTCTGATCTCATTCAAAGCAATATTTCTCCAGAGATGTCTGTAGACACTTCTTTTTCCCTCCTGTTCATTCCTCAACACAGTCCATTAGCGTTTCAGCCCCAAAGGCTCTTCTAATGGTCCAGTAAGCTCCACATTGCTTCATCTAATGGCCACATTCTTGGTTTCTTAGCTGCATTTGGCCCAGTAAGACCACACTCTTCATGCTGATGTATCTTCTTGCCTCAGCTTCCATGGATCTCCTAGATCCAGGAAGCCTGGATCTCTTCCTTCCTCTCCAGGTTTGTCAGCATGCCATGCCAGCAAGCCAGCTCTTGGGGTGTATGGTGTGCAGAGATTAGCTCATTTATCAGTTTTTTACAGTGGCCCAGGAAATGTGAAGACATTTCCGACTTTGATGACCATTAGATTCATGAGGCTCATGGGAGTTGGTGAAGGTTGGGGTAGCCAAGGAGAAACTGCAGTGGTATAGGGATGATCTCTAGTCTGTCTCGTGCAGGCCTGAGAGCTCACAGCAGTCAGATGCTGACATTCATCTCTGGATTTTTATGGTCAACTAGCCTTTATTATTCCTGTTTTATAAGGGAAGACAATGGAAGGGGGGAGGATATGGGGTTTATTAATTTTCTCAGTCAAGGTCATATAAGGAGACACAGTGGTCCATTAGGGCTTTTTGTAGAAGAAACTCCCGCCCTTCCCCACTCATGTCCTGCAGGATCCCCAGAAAATAAAACTCAGTCTGTAGCACTTTTTTTTTTAAAATATATATTTTATTGATTTTTTTACAGAGAGGAAGGGAGAGAGATAGAGAGCTAGAAACGTCAATGAGAGAGAAACATTGACCAGCTGCCTCTTGCACACCCCCTACCAGGAATGTGCCCGCAACCAATGTACATACCCTTGACCGGAATCGAACCTGGGACCTTTCAGTCCGCAGACCGACGCTCTACCACTGAGCCAAACCGGTTTCGGCAGTCTGTAGCACTTTCAAAGAAGCCAGTAATGGTCTTTACAAATTATAAGTGCCATGACCAGGTTTGCAGGACTAATTTATCCCAATATCAAAATGTCAAAGTGTTTCCCACCTCTTCTTGTTTGGAATCTGTATCCAGGGTGTCTGGTAAGGGATGGTTTTGTTTTTGTTTTACTATAATTAAAACAATATTTTATTGACATGAAAATAGATAAATAAATAACTGGGATTAAGTAAAAAGCTCAAAGAAATCTTGCTATATGACATAGGTGGCATTTTAGGGTTTTTTTCTTTATTGATTAAGGTATTACATATGTGTTCTTACCCCGTCATCTCATGCCCTTACCTTCCTGGTTAGGCTTATATGCATGGTAAGGGATGTTTTAAAGACAGTGATTTCATTACCCATTTAGGCAGTTTCGGAGACGTGATGTCCGTTCCTTTCTTCCTTCTATCTTTTTTTAAAAAAGATGTTTTATTGATTTTTTACAGAGAGGGATAGAGAGTTAGAAACATCGATGAGAGAGAATCATTGATGAGCTGCCTCTTGCATACCCCCTACTAGGGATGTGCCCGCAACCAAGTTACATGCCCTTGACCAGAATCGAACCTGGGACCTTTCAATCCACAGGCCAGTGCTCTATCCACTGAGCCAAACCAGTTTTGGCTTCCTTCTATCTTATAACACAGAAATAAGTTATAAGATAGAAAGAACCATGTTGCCTTCCTCTGTGTGTTCATCCTCATCTCTTCCAATGTGTCTTTAGAAAGCTAATGAGAGATGGAAGGTAGAGAAAAACAGAGTCAGACCATATCTGGGTATGAATCTGAGTTGTCGTGTATAGTGACCGGGTGATTTGCATAAGTGTAGTTATGTTCTCAAAGCCTCCGTTTCCTTATTTATAAAACGCAGATAATAAACATCATCTCCTGGAGTTTTTGTGAGGTTTAGAGTCAGTATTCATACGGTACTGGAGCATGTGTGTG
Source organism: Pipistrellus hanaki (assembly GCF_964339955.1). Taxonomy (NCBI): domain Eukaryota; kingdom Metazoa; phylum Chordata; class Mammalia; order Chiroptera; family Vespertilionidae; genus Pipistrellus; species Pipistrellus hanaki. The sequence goes on from NC_140514.1 coordinate 20,227,178, forward strand.
GTCCATTCTCAGTAAGTAGTAGTGGTTATAATAACGTTCCCAGTAGGCTAGCCTTTCATGTAAATCCCTTCCTGTTCAAAAAAAAAAAAAAATTAAATAAAAAAAATTAAAAATCTGGTGAATCACTTAGATCAATTAAGATGTTTTCAGCTATAAGCCACAGGAAATGCAACTGAGAATAGGTTAACAATAAGGAAGATGTATCATCTACTTAAGAAATCTAGAAGTCGCTTCAGGGATGGCTGATCCACAGCTTAACAATGTCACAAAGGCCGCACCCTCTTCTGTCTCTCTGATGCATCCTTAGCCTGTCTTTTTTGTCTTCAGAGAGTCTTCCTCCTGATTTCAAGACAATGTGCACAGTCCTAGGTGTCCCATGGGAACACAACCACATCCAATAGCTGAAGAGGACTGTCTTTTGGTATGTATGCCTTTTTAAGCAAGAAAATCTTTCTGAGACTCCTCCCAGTTGACTTTCATTGGCCAGAATTATCTCATGTGCTTATGTTTGATCAAGAAGACAATCACAACAACTGGTTGTTTAAATTAGGTTTTTATTCCTGAAACAGGAAGGATAGTTCTTGGATAAAGAACCAACCATTGATCTGCTCCATTGTTTGTTTAGCAACATCCAAAAAAAAAAAAAAAGAGGGGAAAAAAAAAAAAGGGTTTATTGAGCACCTATAATGTATGGGCTCAGGCTTTGGAGATACTGACATCATAATTTAATGTCAACCACTAAATTTAGAACCTAATGCGGGAGATCGTGACTCGCAGAGAAAAGGTGCTCAGGAAATATCCTGTGAAGCAAGGAGCTAAAGGGCAAGGTGGAGGGGCCTGGACCAGGTTCATTCATGGCCAGGAAGCGGCCGTCTTGGAAGCAGAGCTTGCCAAAGAGGTGAGGGAGCTCCCCGAGCTTCAAGCTGGCACTCAGCTCCCAATTATGTTTCCAGAATTATTAGCTTTGATTCTGTGAGAAAGGAACACATCAAAGCCAGAATCCTATGAATTAAAATGTTGACTAATCGAGCTAATTATAGTTCAGTCATCTGAATTTTCACACAATGAGCCCGAGTCCTCATGAAAGCCTTCTCTTGGGCAGGAGGCTTTGATGATGAAGCAGCTATTTATGTCCCAGACCCAGTCGTACTCACTTTGGCCAGGAGTCCTCACTGGAGTGCCATTGCCTGCTCAAACCCCTATGGGCTCTCCCCCAGGTTTCTTGAAAGCTGAAGCAAGCTCATTTGAGGCAGAGATTATAAAGCTTTTGGGAGCAAGATTCCCCTGCCTGGAGAAAGATTTAACCAGTGTCTTAGGATGTCATGATGGGATTCTTTTCATTTTCAATTTTATTCCAGATTTAAAAATACGTAAGTAATTTACATAGTCTAATTATACTTTAGGGAGAACCTTCTCACTTAACATGTCTCAGTTATCAGATGCAGAGTGGTATAATAAATTTTAATCACTGTTTGGATGTTCTTTGCTGCAGAGTTAATAATATAGACTAAACCTAAATCTTTGATGAGCTAATACAGACATTTTTTGGTTGTCACAATTGGTGAGGATGGATGCTATTGGTATCTAGTATGTAGAGGACAGGTATGCACAGTTTAGACCCCCACAAAAAAGAATTATTTGACCCCAAATGTTAACAGCGCTGAGATTAAGGAATCCTCTGATAAAGGATAAAAGTTCATTCCACATTAGTCATCCATTCAGTGTGACAACATGTTTACTTAAACAGTGTCACCAAAGAAAAATTTGGGCAAACTCTTTTATTTTTAGCACTTCTGAAAGAGAGCTTGGAAGAAAGAAATGGATTAAATCTATGACAATCATAGTCTCAAATATTTTTTAAAAGTATATTTTATTGATTTTTCACAGAGAGGAAGGGAAAGGGATAGAGAGTTAGAAACATCGATCAGCTGCCTTTTGCACACTCCCTACTGGGTATGTGCCTGCAACCAAGGTACATGCCCTTGACCAGAATCAAACCTGGGACCCTTGAGTCCATAGGCCGACACTCTATCCACTGAGCCAAACTGGTTAGGGCTATAGTCTCAAATCTTATGGAGGATGATTAATTTCTCCTAGTCAATACCTTGCTCTTTAGGTAGCTGGCACTTGATAAATAACAATGATGTTTATGGATGCATAGGTCCGTCTACTGGTCAGCCATTCTTCCTGTAAGGACAATTAAAGAAATGGTGTATAGAGCATGATACACTCAGTATATTTCTGTTCCCAAACTACTTTAAAAAAAAAAAAGTTTAAATTTTGTTATAAATATTATACAAGAATTAACAAGGTTTAAAATCATGTAAGACCTAGGTACAAATTAAGCTTGATATTAAACTTAACTGTTATCAAATTGTGCCTAAATCAACTAAAGTAGCCTTAGCCTTTCCTCTTGCTTCCTAAATCTTTCCTATGCTATATAGTGCATTTGGAGCTTAAAGTTAATTGGCCTTTTCAACACACTCTTAAGATGTTCTGTTCTGTCTTGTCCTTCTGGAGAAAGATCACTTAGAAATTGTTTTAATGAACACATGCCCATAATTTAAAAAGTCAAATAGCATTAAAAGTCTAATGAAATTCAGCAGTTTCCTTCCTCATTTCTTGCTACTCCCCTTCGTCTTCTTGTTTCTTCTGGCATTTATATTGTACATTGCCATATATTCAGTAATATACATGTGCTTTTGGTTCAGCAATTTTAGATGTATTATCATCCTTTTATGGTAAGTGAAGATTTAGCACTCTTTTCAGCTCTCCCTTTGTTTTAACTCTCTAATCCTTCCTACATAATGATATAATTTTTAATTCAGTTAATATTTGGTTCTTATATCATTATACACATGCAAAGAAAGTTACCTTTTGTTTTCCCTGATGTTAGTAATTGCCTTGTTTTTTCACTGCTGACTACTTTAAACTTTTTCCTTTGCAGTCTTTGTGGTTAAAAGTATTATACTTGTGATCTAATTTATTTTTGTAGAGGCCAAGTTTTCAGCCCCTGGATGCCCTCTAACTCGTGACTCACTGAAAAGAGAGTCTAACATCTGGGTGCAGCCCATTTCCTACCATCAGCTTTATCTTCCCCAAATGGGTCATTCTTCAGTCAGAAATTTTTGTCTCCATTAAAGAGTCTAACTTCCGCTAACCTTCCGTGCCACTTGCTAGGGGCCATGTAAAAATAAAGGCTTAAACCAGTCAGACATTTTAGATCAGTTATTAAGCAGCTAACATTGGAGTCTTCAGAAGGTCTCAGGGACAGTTCTCAAATGTGGTAGCTTCTAGAAACTATTGGCGGGCAATGTTCACAGATGGCTGGCTCTAGGGTCAGTTTCTTCCTTTTTAGCTTTATGTTGTTGCTAGCTGCCCTTCAGGTTCAGGACCTTTGAGTTGCCTATTGCAAATAATCCTGGAATGTGAACAATCTAGGGTTTGTTTAGAATGGTATCCTCTTTGGCTTCTACTTTCACTGAGCACGGTCTATCATATCCCCAGGAGTTACTGTCCTCTTCCTTGTCCTTTCTTCAAGGATCTGTGCTGATATTCTGGTCCCCAGGGGTGAGTAGGTCTGTCATAGAAGATGAGAATTCCAATGTCAAGGAGAACAAAAGCTCATTAAAAATATTCATGGTTCAATTCACCCAGACAAAAGGCCTCCCTGCAGAGGATCTCCATCTGAAGAGCTTCTCTCCTGGAGTACACTGGCCTCTCCAGATGCTGACAGCAGCTTCCTGACTTCGCTGATTCAGCCCTGATCGGCCTGCTCTTGGAGGATGCCTCATCATGTAAGCTTCCTGGTGATAACCGGCCTTAGCCCACTATGCCTGTCTATTCCCGTACCCTTTCTTAATGGAATTTCTGCCCATCTACAACTGAGCAGTTGTGGAAGTAAGTCTATGCTATAAAGCCTGGAAGCACCCAGATCTCTCCTCCAAATCCATGACCCCTGATTCTAACAGAAAGACATACACAGATGCTGAAAACTGGTGTAGTATCCTTTTCTTAAAGGCAGGCTTGGCTTTGTACTTCTGCATCTCTGCTCACTTCTCCACAGAGAACAAAGGAATTTTTGTGGAGGCAGACACAGCCCACATTCTTAGTTTACAGCATTTATTTTTAACCAGAACTACATTTAGAAATATATGAGCAACTATACTAGTAATAACAGGCGGAAGAAGAGAAGGCGTGTGTGTGGATTCATCTTTCTGGGTAGGTATGGCTCAAGTTAATATTTAAAATGGTCTCGAATTCTCTGAGCACACACTATCTGATGGGGGAGGTTGTGACAAGAGAGACAGGTGGCGGTGGGAAAGCTGACCTAGGATTAAAAATTAATTGTGCTCAATTTGGAAATTAGATCATTGTAGGCAGATGGATATAGAGTTTAATATGATTTCGTATGTAACTTTTTTGAGGAGATTTAAAAATCTTACCCACCAACTAGGCAATTTATGAACTCACATTTCAGCTTTAATTCTACCTCATCACAAGTAGAATTATAGGGCTGGAAAAACTCCACCAAATCATTCTCCCTTGGAAAGAACCACACCCGGAGCCAGCCAAGGCAACAGGGATCCCTAACACGTTTTTTTTTTTTTGTTTGTTTGTTTTTTTGGTTTTTTTTTGAGACTTCTAATTTCAGGTATTCTATAGCCAGTCTCTCTTGGGAGCAAATTCTGGTGTTCTACGTTTCCATTCTGTTAGCCTCTGTTGTGTTTCCTTTCCCCCTGCTCCAGGCAGCTAGATAGACCAAGAAACCTTTACCTCCACCTTCATCAGCTTCAGCCTCAGCTTTAGCATCTTCAGGGGCCTGTGTTGCTGTTCCATGGGCTGTGAAGTGAGGCATGTTGGATCAGGGCACAACCCTAGGCCAAAAGGGGAGAAGAGTAAACAAGGAGGGTCCTGCCCACTTAGGGTATAGGATCTGGGCCAGAAGGAACTAACCTGATTCTAGAGGCTGGCCCACAACAGAGCTTGATCGATTCAAGATACGGTGCCCGAAGGGGAAAGAAAGCCTGGGCAAATGACGGTCCTGGAGTGTCCTGTTTGGTTGGTGGTGTAAGGTAGGGAGAGATTCTGGGCAGCAGCAAGCATGCAGGAATTGGATCCAGCAGAGATGTGGTTCTGGAAGAGCTGAACATTCATGGAGGTATCAGCAAGTGGATGAGGGCATAAAGAAGAGTACGCTTTCTTTCAGGGAAAGTACTGGCAAGCAGGCAAGGGTGTCAGGGCTGAATAAGCAGTCCAGGGGTCAGAATAATACTCAAGTTCTGGAGGCAAGGTGGGCTCCCTTTTAGTGGTCATTGCTGATGCAGCTCTCCTCATTCTGCCCACTCTATCAGGGTATCTTATTATGTCTTTGGAGTCAATGACCTCCTTGGTGATTTCCTACTTTAAATCTAGTCCAGACCTTTCCAGGACTCCAGGCCTTTATACTGGACCCCTTAACATAACATGATCAAAGAAACACACAACTTTCCCCACCTGCTTTTCTTCCTATGTTCTTTATTTCAAGGAAAGGATTCATTCTTGATTCTTCCTGTTCTCACCATATTTAGTCTTTCATCAAATCCAATCATATTTTCCTTCTAAATAGCTCCTAATTTTGTCCCCTTCTGTTTCACTGGCAAAATCTTAGTCCTGGTCACCATTGAGATTTCACCAGAATTTGCATTATATAACCTCTTAAATGTTCTCCTTGCCTCTAGTCATGCATGTCCTTTGGCAACTCTTCCTCCTAAATGCAACTTTGATTTTTATCTCTCTTCTACTTAAAATCTTCACTCCCCCAGGATAAAATGCAGAACTCACCAGCTTAAAGACTCATGACCTGCACTGCCTACCTGTCCACTTCTTGCTTCTTCTTCCACATCCTCCTCCAGCCATATTGAACTCCTTAAAGTCCCTGAGGAAGCCTAGATTTCTCTGGATGCCACATCAGTATATATGGAGTTCTTCATATGAATAACGTTTACTCATCTTTTGGGGTTCAATTCAAAGTATCATCTTCTCTAGGACTCTTCTCTGGGCGGGTGCCCCTCTTACCTGTTCCCAAAGCCTGAGTCTCCCTCTGGCCCTCATGCTTGTTTCCTGTGTGTGTCTTCCTGACTAGACTGTGAACACTTCCTGGCAGAAACCAGGTCTTTTCCTCTGAGGAGCAGTGTGGCAGTGTGGAGACCATGGGTTCTGGAGACTGCCAGACCTGTGTTTGAAAACCAGACTGTGTAAGACACATGCACAAGGTCTTTATTATCTCAGGATCTCTAAATCATGAACTGTAAATAATATTTCCTCATAAGTTGTTGTAAGGATTGAATGCGGTAATAATACAAAGCACTTGGCATTGAAATGGACACATTCAGGGGTAGGGAACCTTTTTTCTGCCAAGGGCCATTTGGATATTTATAACCCATTTGAGGGCCATTCAAAATTAGCCACTTAAAATTAGCCTGCTGTAATTTGCTCAAACATTTAATTAACTCACCCCTAGACCAAATGATTTTGTGGGCCTTATGCAGCCCGCGGGCTGGACATTTCTCACTCCTGTTAGGTGCTTAATAAATGTTGGAGGAAGGGAGTACAGGAAGAGAAGCTCCAAATAGACTTGTAGGTTTGTGGTCAGTTCTGAGAGAAGCTTACGTGGGTCACCGTGGCCTCGGCCATCTTGGCAGAGAGATGACAGAGTTGAATGGAGGTAAAGCCAGATTAAGTCTAGAGAGGAAATGCTAAGTGAACAGGAGCAAGGCAACACCCAGGACCCATGGAGAGCAAGACAAGAAAGATAGAAAGCGAATGTGGGTGGTCTCGATAAGACTGTATGCAGGGCCATTACTAAAGGCTGGCTCAAAGGGGCTGACTTGCCAAGTGCCCTAAGGTGGCATTGGTCAATACGAAGCACATTCTCACCTCTCCCTCTGGAGCTTTGAAAACATGCCTGCCTGGTCTCTACCTCCAGAGGTTTGGTTTCAAGTGCTCTAAAGTAGATCCAGGACTGGGCGTTTTAAAAGCTCTTCAGAGAATTCTGATGCAGGGAAGACTGAGAATCAACACTCTAGTGTGAAGGCAGCCTACCCAGAAGAGGGAAGAGGTGTGGCTTAAGTGTGCCTCTAGGCCCCCAGCCTGTTCCCCATGTATAACTGAGGGAATGGATGGTGGTAGGTGGGGGTGGCTGCTACTCTCTTACCTGCTTTGGTGAGATTGGCTTAGCACTAGAGCTGGCCCATCCACAGACCAAAGGGCAGGGAACACCTGATCTCAAAATCCAGCCTGCTTCTCACCCCTTGCCAGTGGAGACCAGCTACTCTTTGAGAGGAGGGAGCTCCTTTGGGGAGTGACAGGTGGAGAAACGTATTTCCCTTCATATCCACTGCAACCGCAAGGGGAAAGCCGATAGAGAACTGCTGCTCGCTTCTCCTGGGGAATAGCGCAGGGGTGGCAGCTTAGAGCTCATGGTCATTCTAAGAATGAAAGGAATTTATTTTAGATTAAAAAATAAAGATAAAAAAAGGAATCCCGAGCCAGCTGCAACACACTCTTAGTTTGAAGAAGTCATAAATAAGAATGAGAAGAAAAAAGAGGAGGGGGGGGGGATGACTATTAAAAAATTAGAATCAGCTGATATTTATTTGAAAAAAAAAAGTCTACTATCTACTCTGAATTTCCACAGTCTGTATATGTAAAAGGTAATCAGGCTAATGACACCCATTATAGTTCACAGGAATAGACTCATCAAGGAGTGGTATCAGGAAATGTCTTCAAGTAAAAGCTGGCCTTTATTTTATTATGCTGGTCCTCACTAGACCCTTCAAATATTTAGTCATGCAAACCAGATCAAAAGTCCTTGATCATGAGCCTATGCAAGTCTCTGCTTGGAAAGAAATAATAAAAAAAAAAAAAGATGGCTCCAGATCAGTAAAATATAAAAGTGGCATCGCCTCTCCTCCACTTTCAATGCAGAGGCCTAGCCCAGGGAAGGAAGATGAAATTAAAAACAGGCAAGAAGCTTACCTGTTACTGACCTTGATGTGACCCCATCTCCCCAGCCCCACCCCACCCCACGCTCATCACACTTCACCTAAATACACCTACATATACGCCAATTATACTTATCACCTTATTGTAAAATTAGTGCTGTAAAAAACTAAAGCTTTTGTGTCAGCAAAGTTTTTCCTCCCTCCCTACCCCCACCCCCCCAAAATAAAAATAAAACCAGGAAATTTTGTAAAGTGGCTCATAATCTTCCTGGAACATACCTAATTGTAGAAAGACCTGAAACTAAAGGGACTTCCATTCCCAGTGGGCAGAGACTCGACACGGGCTATTTTAGTTCAATCATCTCTTCCTTTTTGGAAATTAACAGCTCAAGTCTCTATTGATTTAACATGCTGTCCCTGTGATGCAGTGGGGACTTCACACAAGTAATGAGGACAGAACGTTCTGTGATATTTTAACCTTTCTGGTCTTTTGTTTTTGTAATTTTCTCTAAAATGAAAACAACTCAAATACATAAATTAATTAGAGGAAACAAGACCAACACCTGCATTTTCTCTTAAGTATACTAGTATATGTATCTCATACATATTGAGTACAATAAATATATAGAGGGAGTATATATTGATTACAATAAATAAATACATAAATAAATAAATTTAAATATATTGTAGAAATAAGGAATTTCAGTCTGTATCTCTGCAATGTACTTCTGAACAACAGATATTCTTGTAGAAGAGCAGGCTCCATAGTACAATAGGACAATGGCAGGGAGGGAGGAGGGCATGAATATGGGCCTTGATTTTCTTTCTTGGGTCTCTGCCTCTCTGTCTCAGAGTAGTCTAGGGTTGTGCTTGCTTGCGATGACATCAGCTTGCTGTGGGTAGAAATGATGATGATGAACTAAATTAGACATCATGACTTCAGTGTACGGAGAAGGAGGAGGAGGGAGGAAAGGAGGTGGGAGCTGCTGTTCAAAGTGCAGTTAATGGAGTAATGGTCAGGATCAATCAATTACTTTATACAAAATTGGATGTAAGGGAGGAGTTTTCCTTTTGTTTTGAGGAAGGAAGAAGCAGTATCCTTTATTCCTCAGAATTTTAAGAGCAAGGAAAGTCTTCAAATTATGGTGGGTGAAGGTGGGGAGATTAAAAGAGAAGCCTTATTACTCAGACCACTTGGTGAATGTTCAGTGAGCACCTGCTATGTGCAGAAGCCTGAACTGGGCAGAGGAGAAGCCCTACCCCTGCCATGGACTGGGGATTTGTGTGTGTGGGGGCGGAGAGGAGGGGGAGGTCACTGTGACATCCTGGCTTCTGCCCTGTTGCTTAGACAGTGTCTCAGTCAGTCTCATACACTATTGTAAGTTAGTGAAATTTATCTCTGGAATCCTCCTCTCCATCCCTACCTTGTGGTCGTCACCCCTGTGTGGTCATCAGGTTTTGCTCCTGGGGCTCCCACCTGGATCATCCCATTTCATTTTCCCTCCCTGCATTTATTATTCTTAGTTCCTTCTCTCACTGAAACTCTGAGTGGGGTGGTGTCCAACAATGTAGAACACTGGTTCTACCCTCACTGGGTGAATTTGGGCAAGTCTTTTCACTTCCTTGAGTTTTAACATTTTCTGTAAATAAGAATGGTTTGGCCCTAGCCTGTTTGGCTCAGTGGATAGAAGGTCAGCCTGTGGACTAAAGGGTTCTGGGTTTGATTCTGGTCAAGGGCATGTACCTTGGTTGCAGGCTCCTCCCCAGCCCGGGCCCTGGTCAGGGTGCATGCAGGAAGCATACAATCAATGTGTTTTTCTCATATCGGTGTTTCTGTCTTTTCCTCTCTCTTGTACTGTCTCTAAAAGATCAATGGAAAAATATCCTTGGGTGAGAATTTAAAAAACCAGAATAGTAGGAACACTTGTACTGTGAAGATTAAATGAAACAATAAAAGTGAAATTATCTGCAGTTAATTTTTATAGGGACTGTAGTACATGCCAGGCACTGTGCTGAATGCTCTATGTACAGTGTCCCATTTCATCCATACAACAGCCAGTCTGGCCAGCATTCTCATCCCCAGGTACAGGTGAGGAAACCGAGCCTTAGAGAGATTATGTAGCTTGTCCAAGTCACACGTCTAGTTCGCAGAGGTGACAGAATTTGAATTCTGTTTTGTCTTACTTCAAAGTCCAAGATGCTGGTACCCACCGAGCCCACTGCCTCTATAAATGCCCCTGTAAAATGCTATGTCAACAAAGATAATTTTATTAGATATAGCAATACCCAGTGCTATTCCTTATTAGACAGATTTGAAGGTACCAAAGATCACATCATTTACATGTAAAAAATGCAGAGTAATACATTTACATAGAACCACAGGCTTTTACAGGTAAAGGGGGCCTTTGAAACGATCTAGGCTTGTGGTTTCCAAACTCTGCTTCTCAGAGGCACCATACCAAGTTCTGCTTTTATTTGTTTTAAAATTTATTATTTTTAGGAAGTGTTTTGTCTTAAGAATGATTCTGAGGCTCACTCTTTTCTAATTCACTCACAATACTTTTACAGTGGCTTTTGGGGGAGCATTTTGCCAAATCCTTAAAAGATAGCAAGATTCAAGGTTTCCTGACTTCTGGGTTAGGTCTCTCTTTACTCCTCGGTCCTAACTTTTGACATCAATGTGTCCAATGTAGAAAAGAATTGAGAGTATTAAAAATTAATCACTAAGAGAGACTTTTTTAAAAAGAAATATCTTAAGAAACCACATAGGTCTGGCTGATCTAAGCAAAAGCAGTAGAAGACTCAACCAGTAGAAAGTAATAGTAAGGCATGATAGCAAAAAATAAGAAAAGGGGGGAAAAAGATTTGAGAGAGGGTTTGCAGTGATGTCCAGTCGTGACTTTTATGAAGTTGTCTCCTATGGGAATAAGCAAAGAACTATAATCCTATGAGGCCCTTAAATTCATTTATTCATTCAGCCATCGTTTATGAAACTGTATGCCAGGCACTGTACTAGGCAGAGGGACCACAAAGGTGAATAACAAAATGTCCCTGCACTCAAGGGGCTGGTTAACTAGAGTGGGAGGTTAGGTTGCAGAGGGAATTAGTGTGGTGAGAGCAATGATAGAGGCTTACAGAGTTCTAGGGATACTTCAAGAAGGGCTATCCCCACCCCATTCTTGCCTTGGTGGAGAGAGGATGGTGGTTAGGAAACTCTTTCTGAAAGATGTAAAATGCCTAGATGTACTTGGGAGAAATTCATATTATAGGAGACTGACATTAGAGGACATTGTTCTGGCCTTAAGTAGAAGTGAATTTAGTTTCTTTCTTCTTTTTCTGGTGAAACAGATATGGGCCATCCAGCAAGGCTCCTTGACCATAAGCCACAAACCGATCAAAACACAAACCACATTGCCTCAGAGCTATTGCTAAGAAGAAGTTCTGCTTTCAATTACTATAAATAACTTTTTAAGATTATTTCTTCCTACAAAGATGAAAATAGTTCTTCCTCAGAATCACACCCTATTGGCTTTTTTCTCAGTGATCACCTGGCTCTTACCTCCTTTGTTTGATTTCAATATAAGTGTATGCTATGGGAGGTACACTACATGTCTATTGGATACTTGAAAAATATATAAAAATGAATCCATACTACTTATGGAAGGCTATATTCCTGAAACAAATGGACCCTAAAATACAATGGTCAAGATCCAGCAGAAGTTTATCACTCATAAAGCAGGGTGAACATTCCAGTTAGCAGTAGCTCTCATCCACCTGGAGAACCATGGCCCCAAGCTCTTTCATCTAAGATTCTGCTCTTCTACAGACTTGATGTATCTCACTGCATCCACTTAATGGAAGAGGAAAGAAGGTGCAAACACTTTAAGAGCAACATTCTCCCTCCTTGGCAAAAATAAATCACATGGCCTTGTATGACTGCAGGGGCAGCTGGGAAGTGTAGTTCCAGGCTGAGCAGCAGCTTCCAGGCTCAACTCTATTGTCATGGACAAGGAAGATTTTGGTAGGCAACTGCTGTTTTCATCATGGAAACCGAGAGGAGGAAAATGGATAGTCATAGAAAATCTTTTAGAAAGTTTTTGATAAGAATGCTTACCACAAATTAAGTTACACACCTTAAGTTTACAGAATGGTGTATGTAATTATCCTATATAATAAAAAGGTAATTGCAGATTGACTCTAACAGCAGAATGACCAGTTGCTATGATATGCACTGACCAGCAGGGGGAAGATGCTCAATGCAGGAGCTGCCTGCTGGTGGTCAGTAAGCTTCCACAGGGAGAGTACAGCTCAACTAGAAGCTGGCTCAAGCTGGCTCAAGCTGGCTCCATGACAGCGCTAAGGATGTCTGACTGACAGCTTAGGCCCACTCCCCTAAGTCAAGGATCGGGCCCAAGTCAGCAGGTGGACATCCTCTGAGGGCTCCCGGACTGCTAATATGTGCAGCTGGGCTGAGGGGACTAGAATGTCATGCAGTGGGCCTCTAGTATCTCAATAAAACTTGGAAAGGAAAAAAAGATGTTTTTCAGCTCTAGCACACTTTATAGTATTTTGCTTGGTAATATCAATAACTGACACTTCTTTGAAAGCTTCAGATAGAAGCCTATTCATAAATGGAAAACATGAGGCCTCAACCAGTGATTGTATATTTCTTGTTTATTAAAACCCTGATTATTTTTAAAGATATTTAAGGAATTTAACAGCAGTAAATCATGGGAAATGCCAGATTTTTCCGAACCAGATAAATTTAATCACATCTACAAATATTTTTCAATGCCTTTGCTAGGCTAAATACTTTGGGATAATATAGCAAAACACACTGTCAAGGAAAAGTTCAAAATATATATGTCTATGAGGTTGAAATAGAAGTGATGTAGCCCAATGATACCTACCATTGATTGCCAAAAAGATTGCATAGAAAATAAATGTAGGTATGGTCAGAAGGAGAAAGAATTTTAACAAAGTTTTAAAGTGTGGGTGAAATGTTGATAAGTGTAAGGGATGGGAAGATGTTACATCTATGAAAGTTCCAGAAGCAAAAGAGAACCAAAGTATGTGTGAGGAACAGAGAGATCATCATAGATAAAGAAATGGATAACATTGACTCATTAAAATGGTGATTCTTTATGAATGGGTTGAGGGTATGAGAAATGGGGAGTTAACTTTCTGCTTCCTTTGTAGCTTAGAATTCTCCCTAAGTAACGCTGTTATGTGTCTTCATTGAAACATTTTGAAATACAATTTTAATATGTTATATTTAATTATTTTTTTCCTTTTTCTTTAATTTATTGGAGTGACATTGGTTAATAAAGACCAAGCAGGTTTTGCCTTGGCTGGTATGGCTCAGTTGGTTGAGCATTGTCGTATGTACTGAAAGGTCACTGATTTAATTCCCAGTCAGGGCGCATACCCAGATTGTGGATTTGATCCCTGGTTGGAGTGTGTGCTGGAGGCAACCGATCAATGTTTCTTTCCATCTCACTTTTTCTCTCTCTGAAATTAATTTCTTAAAAACCCATACAGGTTTTTTATAATACATCATTTGTATATTGTATTGTGTGTTAACCACACCAGGGCAAGTCTCCTTCCATCACCATTTATCCCCCTATATCCTCCTTCACCTCTCTACACACCCGTCCCCTTAACTGTTTATTGAAAATATTTGACTTTTATTTTTAAGCCTGGACTAGACTTTCAAGTTTTGAAGCACCTGGACAATCTTTCAAACTAAAACTAAGATTCCGCTTAGCACGACCATAACTGGTTCTATGCACTTAATAAGGGACCAATAGATTATTGAATTGATAAAATGATTGGTAAACACCTTCAGATAGGTTCATGGAATAACCACGTGGCAGGAAGAATTCTAAAGATAGCCCCCAAGATTCCTGACCTCTGGTTATTCAATGAAAACTAATCTAGGCAACGTTGTGAGATTTTACAGATGTAATTCAGTCCCAAGTTAGTTGGCCTTAAAATACAAAGAGCCTATTAAAAGCAGAGCTTTTTCTCTGGACAGTAGAAGTCAGAGAGATCTGAGTTTGAAGACTCGATGTGCCATTTCTGACTTTAAAGATGGGAATGGCCATATGAGTAGGAATGTGGGTGGCCTCTAGTAGACAGTGGCCCCACTGTAGATGGGGACCTCAGCCACAAGACACTACATTCTAAAAACAACCCAAATTAAGTTGGAAGCAGGCTCTTTCTGAGAGCCTCCAGTCTGACCAACATTAAATTTTGACCGTGTCAGACTGTAAGTGGAGCCCAGTTGAACCTGCCCAGACTTCTGGCCTACAGAACCACGAGCTAATAAATGAACGTTGTGTTTGAGCCAAGTTTGCAGGGATTTCTTACAGAGCAGTAGAAAACTAGTAAGAATGATACCTGAATTCTATTTAAGGAGAGGATGTATATTTTAAGGCTCAGTTCTAATCAACTATGAAAATTTGCCTGATCACCCCCGAGTGATCCTTTTCTCCTCCCTGGTCCTATAGGACTGTTTAATCATTCTGGAGTTAGATAGCATATAGTATGGCACCTGTGTGCTTGACCCTTTTTAAAAATATGTTTTTATTTATTTTAGAGAGAGAGGAAGGGAGAGGGAGAGAAAGATAGAAACATCGAAGACAGAGAAACATCTATTGGCTGCCTCCTGTACACTCCATACTGCAGTAACCTCTCGGTTCATAGGTCGATGCTCAACACTGGCTGGGCAGTGCTTAACATTTCTCTCCACCTCCCCCAAATAGTAAGCTCCTTGATGACAAGGATCAAATCAAGCCTATAGTTTTTACTTCTAGGAGTATGGGAGTTGCCTGGCCGGTGTGGCTCAATGGTTAAGCGTCAACCTATGAACCAGAAGGTCAAGGTTCAAAGCCCAATCAGGTCACATGCCTGGATTGCAGGCTCGATCCCCAGTAGTGGGAATGCAAGAGACAGCCAATCGATGATTCTCTCTCATCATTGATGTTTCTAACTCTCTGTCTCCCTCTCTCTCTCTTTGAAATCAATAAAAAACATATTTAAAATTTTTTTTTAAAAGTATGTGTGTGTAGGAGGAGGTGGTGGACAAGCTTGATTTTCAAGAATATTCTATCAACAAAATCCAATGAAATGTTGTGAGAAAGAGCAAGTGGCTATTGTTCTCTCTCAATAAATAAGAACCTGGGTCAACATTCAGTTGCTAAGATCAAAGTTACAGATCTTCTGTGAGTGCCAACCTGACCAGGGAAGTATCCCTACATTTGGGCAAACCAGAATGACCAGTCTGACTCATAAAGGTATAATTGAGACCCTTCTAGTTATGAGTCTGTTTTATTCTTAGTGCCAGTTATTACTTCATAACCACGGCTTTATCCTGTCCCTGTTTGTTGCTGAGGCTGTGACCATGGCAGGGCGTAAAGGCCTGGCTTACAAATTACAACTTTCTTTTCTTACGTAATCGGTAAGAAACAGTCTTACCAGCCTCCAGATGCAATATCCTTTATTTCAGAGAATCTCCTTAACGCACATGTATTTCTAACACGAGTAAATTTTATTCTTTTATCTTTATGCATGTCCCACGACAGCATATAACTTAAATTTTAGAAGTGCTCAGCACATTTTATGCACCTGCAGACGATTCTGTAGCGTGTTGGCAATGTGCTCACCGTTCTGGAAGAAGGCGTCTGAGGGCCTGCTCCAGGACTGTGAATTCATTTTTCCTTCCTTTCTCCTTGGGTAGCCAAGGACAAATTATCCCTCTGTTAAAATAGTATGTTGTATTTTAACATTACCAGAAGGAATGATCAGAAAATCCCTGAAATAGAAGAGTTTTGCTTGGGAACAATGTCTAACCCGAGGTTAGAAAGTCTGGTTTTAGGAAACTGTCATGATAACCGATGGCGATTTTATTTGATAAGTCTCAGAAACTACCGGTAAATCAAATGCAATTTTTCTTATTTTCAGATGGAAAAAATAAAAAAGACTTGAAAATTTACTAGCAATATTTTCACTAGATTTCCCTGGCCTTATTATGTGCACCAACTCCTCCTACTCCACCTACCCTGCCCCCAATACATCACATTCAAGTCCAAATCCAGATTGTTCAATCTCCGAAATGTCTTTCAAAACCATTCTCGTTTCTCCATTGTTATCCTCACTGCCCTGAGTAAGTTCCCCAGTCTCCAAGCCTCTCTCTCCTTCAAAATAGACCTGAGATGATTTTTCTAAAACATGAATCTAGTCATGTCATTTACTGTTCTACTTGCAGTCCTCTGTCCCTTTGCCATCAGGGTACACTTCAAACTCCCACGCCAGACTGGTTATGCCTTTGCCTATTTCTCCAACCTTATCTCCTATTTTCACCCACTTCCTTTCCTTTCTCAGTGTTTCTCAAAGTGTAGTCTTTACACTGTCCCCAAGAAAATCACCACTTATTAGTGTTACAGATTCTTGAATCCTGTCATTTAAAATCGGGACTGTTTCAGAAGATCTGGAGCATTGCCATTTCTATGTACCGAGTGGTTAAAACAAATGGCATAGTGTCCCAAGAAATGGTATTAATTTCTTTTCCATTGAAAATAGTTTTAGTGGGAACAACAACAACCAAACAAACCCGCCCCCCCCACACACACACCTGTTTTCAGAGAAGACAATAGGCTAGGGCAGTGATTTTCAACTTTTTTCATCTCATGGCACACATAGATAGACCCTAGGTTCCCGAGTCAGCAGTGGAAGGAAAGTTTTGCCAACCTTCTTTGGACTTTGAGTAAGAAATAAATTTTTGATGTGTTAAGTCATTATACTTATTAATTTGCCCGGGCTGTCATAACTAAAATTTTGTGGCACACACAAAAAATATATAATATAATAAAATATAATCTGACAAGAAATAGGTATAATTTTGATTCATTCACACCAGACAGTTATTGTTGTGTTGGCTATTGTTATTTTTTAAGTTTGACAATCTAAGGGGAAAGAGGTTGGTGCCCATGACTAAATAGTCAGGTACTGCATGTTTTTGTTTTTGTTTTTAATATATTTTATTGATTTTTTACAGAGAGGAAGAGAGAGGGATAGAGAGCTAGAAACATCGATGAGAGAGAGACATCAACCAGCTGCTTCCTGCACACCCCTTACTGGGGATGTGCCCGCAACCAAGGTACATGCCCTTGACCAGAATCGAACCAGGACCTTTCAGTCCGCAGGCCGACGCTCTATCCACTGAGCCAAACTGCATGTTTTAAAAACTCTTGCAGAACACCAGTTGAAAATCACTGGGCTAGATTTTGTGTGTGTGTGTGTGTGTGTGTGTGTGTGTGTGTGTGTGTTTAGAAGTGGTGGAATGATTGCTGAGAAAGAGTCTGAAAAGTTGGCATTTGATACAAAAAGTGCTCTGGAATAAATATGAATTCAAGCAGTGCATTTTCTAGTGTTTCCTAATGTTCCCCTAAGATTGGTCAAGAGTTTATTTTCATTGGAAATTATATTTATATAAAATAATGCATGCTCAATGATGAAAGCAAAACCATAAAAGAAATCTCAAGAGGTCTAACAGTAGCACAAGGGAGAAAAAAATCAGCATGCATTTTTTTTTAAACAATGGAAAGAATTCCCATTTGTTTGTCATTAAATACTAAAAAAAAAAAAAAACCTGCTTTCCACAAAGGTATAAATAAATCTGTTACTACTCTTTTTAAAAATATATATTTTATTGATTTTTCACAGAGTGGAAGAGAGAGGGATAGAGAGTCAGAAACATCGATGAAAGAAACATTGATCAGCTGCTTCCTGCACACACTGGGGATGTGCCTGCATCCAAGGTGCATGCCCTTGACTGGAATGGAACCTGGGACCCTTCAGTCCATAGGCCGATGCCCTATCCACTGAGCCAAACTGGGTAGGGCTGTTACTACTCTTATTAAGAGACAATCTGGATCATTGGGAAGCTATACTTATTTGTTTTAACCAAATCTTCAATAAATTAGTTTTGTGACAGAGAAAATAATGTAACCTAATATCCCATGGCCCTAACCAGATAATAAAGGAGGCTGGGAGGGGAGGGGGGGGGGGTCAAATGTATTTACTAAGTCTTTCTATTCTTAAAAATAAACATCATACAGTAATGTCCCCAGGGCATTTTTGGGGTGGCAAACTCTGCTCTCCTCAAATATTTTACTCATGCATGATTTTATTACATCATGTATTGTCTGTCAGAATATATGGGTAGGGCTCATGGTTCATTGAGAAATGCAGATCTTCCAAATGTTGACACGTCATTATACAAACCTTCCCCCACCCCCCCTCTAAAAAAAAATCACATTCATTAACATCATCACCTAACCCTATCCCATTAGAAAGGTCTTTAAAGTTCACAGTGGCAGATATAAGGTTTTTTAAATTCTGATTTCCTCAAGAAAGCCCAAATTTTATCACTGGCAACAAATACTGTCAATTATTTTCATTGACACGACAGGCCCACTAAGGTTCATCTTTAAGAAATTGTTTCCTAAATATCCAAGTTTCAATAACTACAATTTTTTAATCTGTCATTCTTTTAAGTCAAAATGGTGTTCCATGAAAAAAGGAGTTAGTTCATCTTGCAAACCAAAGAACAAATGCTTTTCCTCAAGATAACCCCTATTTCAGCATGCAGCACCAGGGCTGTATGTATACAACCCATTTCATCACACAGGTGTTAAAAAGATGTGTACTCAAGGGTTAAGACTGAACAAAATGAAGAATTTTTGTGGTTTCATCAAGAATATTCTTAAGTGAAACTGGCATCTTAAACTTTATTTATTTGTATGTTTACATACTTATATTTTTACAGGCAGTCTTTGGCAGTGAAAAATGGAATCACTATTATTATAGTTTGGTGCTTTGATTACTAAGGCACCAGCGGTTTTACCCACCAGAGCTTCTGTACCATCAGTGCAAATATCAACATAATGAAAAAAGGCAGATAATGTCATAGTATTATTAGGAAAATAGTTTTGACCTCATGGACATTCTGAAAGGATTTTGGTGAGTCCACGGGGAGGCAGACCACACATTGAGACCTACTATCACAGAAAATAACCATATTTACTGACAAAGAATCTTTAATATCTGAAACAGAATGTTGAAATAGATCATTGATTGATCTACCCTTCAACATTTTTTTATTTTTCAATTTTAGTTCACATTCAATATTATTTTATATTAGTTTCAGGTATACAGCGTAGTGTTTAGACAATCATATACTTTACAAAGTGTTTCCCTCAGTATTTCTAATACCCACCTGCCAATGTACATAGTTATTATAATATTATTGACTATATTCCCTGTTCTGTACTTTACATTCCTGTGATTATTTTGTAACTGTCAATTTGTTCTTCTTGATCCCTTCATCTTTCACCCCTCCCCTGTGGCAACCAACAGTCTGCTCTCAATATCCATGAGTCTCTTTCAATTTTGTTTCTCCATTTATTTTATTCCTTAGGTTTTCTGATGTATTTCATTTAGTATTATACCTCTAGGTCCATCCATGCTGTGCAAATGGTAAGATTTCATTCTTTTTTTGTGGCTAATATTCCATTGTATACATGTACCACCGCTTTTTTATCCACTCACTTATTGATGGGCACTTGGGTTGCTTCCATATCTCGGCTATTGTAAATGATGCTGCATTGGATATAGGGGTACATATATTCTGTCCAATTAGTGCTTGAGTGTGCCCTGACCAGGAATCAAATCTACATCTCAGGCACATTGGGATGACGTTTTAAGCAACTGAGCTGCTTGGCCAGAGCCTAGCTAATCTTCATTTGGTTATTTGGGTTGATTTTTCAATAAATTTGGTCCTGGGAGGAGGTGAGTGTAACTTCTACCTGCCTTACTGCCATCTTAGATCCCTAGATATATACCCATTTAATTACTACTTAACTACTATTAAAATCACAGAATGAGAAAACAAAGGATTTAGTACTAATTTAACTTTTTAAATAAGTGTGCTTAAAAATAAACTTAGGGTAAAAAAGTTTGGAGACTTTAAAATTAGCTTAGTTATTTACATTTTTGTTTTTAAGCATTAATAGTTCTATTTGTGAAATAGCTTTCTCTCCCTTGCTATTTATTACCTGCAATTTTATTAATGTGAAAGGATTTGAAATGTCATTTCTTCAAAGAAGATATACAAATGGCCAATAAGAATATGAAAAGATGTTTAATATCATTAGTCATCAAGGAGATGCAATGAGATACCATTTCACACCAGTAGGGTGGCTAGAAATCAGAAAGTCAGAAAATTACAAGTATTGCAAAGTATAAGGAGAAATCAGAACCCTCATACACTGCTGATGAGTCTAAAATGATCCATACAGTTACTTTGGAAAACATTCTGGCAGTTCCTCAAACAATTAAACATAGAGTTATCATATGATCCAGCAATTCCACATCTAGGTATATACCCAAAAGAAATGAAAATATATGTCTATACAGAAACTTGTTTATGAATGTTCATAGTAGCATTATTCATGACAGCCAAAAGCTGAAAACTACCCAATTGTCTATCAACAGAAAGACAGTAGGTAAACAAATGTAGTATATCCATATAATGGAAAATGATTTGACCATAAAAAAGGAATGAAATACTGATACATGCAATAACATGGATGAACCTTGAAAACATAAGGTTAACTGAGAGAAGTCAGTCACAAAAGACCACATATTATATGTTTCCACTCATAGGAAAGTCCAAAATAGGGATATCTATAGAGACAAAATGTTGATTAGTAGTTGGTGGGGGTGGGGGGAGGGAGGGGTGTGGTGGTGAGCAGTATGCAGGTATAAGTGATAGATAGCTAAAGGATAAGGTGTTTCTTCTTGAGACGATGAAAATGTTCTAAAATGACTGGCGATGGGTGCACAACTCTGTGAATATACTATAAACCACTTACTAATAGTATTCTTTAAGTTAGTAAGTTGTATGAAATGTGAATTATATCTCAATAAAGCTGTTCTCCTCCCCCAAATTAATCCCGAGAAAAAAGTTTTAGATAATTTTATAGATGGGCAGACTGAAACCCCAGTGAGAGGCGACTGACCCAAAGTCACACAAAGGCTGGGACAGGAACACAGGTTTCTGGTTCCTGAAGTAGAGTGCATTTCATCCCCCAGAACAGTATACAATACCCCTTTTACTTCTGAAAAGAAATTCCAATGATCATACCAAATGCATTCAAACTAGAGTCAGCCTAGGAGGTGAAAAGAAAAGTACTCTATCTACAATTCTGCTCTGAACAATGTCACTCTTTGTGGAAAGAAATGGGAAACTGAGCAGAGTAAGAGAGGAGAAATAGAACTCACCATCTCGCTTTAAACACTAAACCTTTTATGGGCGGGCTTATAAGTGGTCACACCAGTTGCGTAGGCTTTTATCAGAGATGAATGGGGCAAATCTAAGGCCCATCACAAATCCCACCTACTCCATAAAATATTCCCAAGTAACTTCTGTCCTACATGTTGGCAACTTCTATATTTAATTTTAACTATAATTTACCTTATTTATACAGAGTGGAGCGAAAGTAGGTTTATCATTTGAGTACATGAAACAAAGTTTATTCCTGTATTATTTTTCATTAATTATTGTATTATTTTCCATACAAACTGTAAAGTTATATTTGTTCCACCCTGTATTATTCTTTTATGTTTCATCCTTAAATACTTGACTCATGTAAGTTTTATTTTCTTGAAAAGATTATTGCTTTCCCCCCATAATTTTCCACTTCTTCATACTCAATACTTATGCATAGTGATACAATAATTAGTAAATTAAAATGAAGTAGTCAGTTTGCCTTTAATAATTTGAGATATTTGGTATTATCAGTGCAATAAAAAGAGTATAAATAAATCTAGAAATATATTAGTAATTCAATGGATAATGATCCCTTTGAATTT
This sequence comes from Pipistrellus hanaki, assembly GCF_964339955.1. Lineage (NCBI taxonomy): Eukaryota > Metazoa > Chordata > Mammalia > Chiroptera > Vespertilionidae > Pipistrellus > Pipistrellus hanaki. Next base: position 20,249,101 of record NC_140514.1, read on the forward strand.
ACTAACTTATAATTCATGTATAATATGTAGTTTTTTAATGTTGCACAGGCTTTTATCAGAGATGAGTGAGGCAAATCTTTAACCTTTTTGCCTCTAATTGGTGAATCATATAGACAAATTTGAATTCTGTTTCTAATGCTAGTTAAGTTTCAAGGGCCAACTGCTGGTAAAAGAAATGACTAACCATTTAAACTGCTAAAAGATAAACTGAGGCATATAAAAAATGTTAAGAGTTTATTTGAGCAGAAAGTCCATTCAAATTAGAAAGTTTTCCACCACTAGAAGCTGGAAAAAGGTTTTAGAGAGAAGAGGCAGAAGTAAAGCAAGGAAATTATTTGATTGGCTACAGATTAAACAGTTGCCTTATTTCAGAAAGCCTATGTGACAGTTTGTGGTTGGTTGTCTTTAGGTTTGTTTCTTAACCTTGAAGCATTTGCAAGGTTGGGTTTTATGTGCTTATATAACGCCACCAAGGCATTAGAACCACCTCAGTCAAAGGGCCTCCTTTGTTTAAATAATTTAACAATTGCTATATCAGGATTGCATTTTTAAAGAAAGAAGATATTATGTAGCTCATCATTCCAAATAGTTAAGCTAAAGGGCAGGGCTTTAGAAAAAGTCTGAATTAAAATAAATATTTTTAAAATGTGTACCAGTTAGGGATGGACTGTAGCTGCATGAAATAAGAACCTAACTACAGTGGTAACTTATCCAAAGAGGATTGGAATATTTTCAAACAGCAAGAAGTCTAGAAGCAGGGAGTGTTGCCAGCTTTAGTAAATAAAAATACAGGACATCGGTTACATATAAATTTCAGTTAAACAGTCTTTTAGTGTATGTATGTTTTATGCACCACTTAAACTGGGCAGCCTGTATTTTATTTTGCAGTCTTAGAAGTAGGTTGTCCAGAATGCGTTCTTTTAGCACCCTACCCTATCATCCTTCCTTTGTGGCGTTTGTCCTTAGAACTGCAAGATGGATGCTGTACATGGAGGCATCAAATCTATGTTCTCGGCAGGAAGACTGGGGAAAGAAATGGGAAGGCAATAATCCTCTCATCCAACACAATTTTACAGTAAGTTTTCCTCCCTGATCCAAGTGTACGGTGTGCATTATTTTCTTACAAAGAGATAATTAACACTGGACATTGATACCTTTCTCAACCTCTTCAAACAATTAGCATCAAATTATTTCTTCTTGTGGAAGTTGAAAAGGAAATCATGAACAAATGCTATTCAATTACAATAATTTTTTTTCCTATTTAATAGTGGTCTTACAAACACATCTGTACAGCCTGGCCAATGGAGGCTCAGTGGCTGAGTGTCGACCTATGAACCAAGAATGTTTGATTGCCAAGCACATGCCCGGGTTGCAGCTCAGCCCCCAGTGGAGGGCATGCAGGAGGCACTTGATCAATCATTCTCTCTATCTCCCTCTCCCTTCTTCTCTGAAATCAATAAAAATCTATTTTAAAAATTAAACACTATTGGTTCATTTTTTCTTGTTAAGACAGCAGGAGTTTCACAATTTTTATGGGATATTTTCTCTCAAAAACAAAAGCAGTTGTTTATCTACAGTAACTTGAGACTATCAAAAGCAGTATCACATGGTGACCTTCCCCACATTCATTTTTCTGAACCAGTAGAGAAGTATATGTAAAATAAGAATATAATTTTCACTGCAACTAATGCATTTCCAGTAATTATTACTATATAGATGAATTCTCAAAGGAAAATAGAAATTTAGTTTAAGTAAGCTTTTTTTTTATTTTGTTTTTACAACTTGGCTGCCTATCTATCTGTCTTTATGAAGGTAATACTTGATTTCTTCTCCCTTAAAATACAGGACTTCTTCTCCTTTAAAATACAAGATTCATGTTCAACTGAATAAACAGCAAAATTATTTTGTCAGGTTCTAATGAAAATGAACAGTTCCTCAATTTCTCGGAGTGGGATAGTTTTTACAAGCTCTACAGAAGATACCTTTCAGATAAGGTCACACCAAATAGAAGTTTTGCTCATTGGATTAAAAATAGATCAGCTCAGTGACTCAGCAGGTAGCTTATTGCAGTGCCCACTGAGAACATCCTAATTCTTCCTTGTACTACATCACAGTGAAGTACTCATGTGGCTTTATGGGGATTAGCTTATTCAGCTATTAGAAATAAGATCATAGTATATCTAGGACATTCTGTGAGATACAGTGCACTGAGAGTATTAGGGGTCAAATTCTGGTTAAGTATATATAAGCACGTATTCAACATAACCATTTAAGTTTATTTTAATGAGAGGATCAGGGGTCAAATAGTGGGTAAGTGTAAGAAAGCATATATTTGAAGATTTATGTTCCTTTTAATAGATTTACAGTATTACAGCTAAATTGAAAGTGTATGGTGGAATTAGGTTACAGAGTACTTAACTGTGCTGATTTTTAGAGCAATGCCTGTTTCATTATTCTGTGGACTTTCCTACCTGACTTCCCTTCCCCCTACCATATGGGAAACCTCAGGGATCTTTAATGTCTTTCCTTTTTTTAAAAACTCAGATTCAGGCAGTGACCAAGTCACTTTCAGCCTCAGAACAAACAGGGCTGGTCTTACAAATGAAGTTGGTAGTGCTCCTGACCTTGACATGAGAAATAGAAGGCCTACCTTCTCCCAAAATATTTCCCTTCAAATTATTGGCTATCGATAGGGAAATCTTAGCTAGTACCTTCTATTAATGTATACTGAGTGGCCAGATTATGATCTCTGAATGCATAATAATCTGGCCACTGTGTGTGTGTGTGTGTGTGTGTGTGTGTGTGTATTAGAGGCTTGGTGCATGAATTCATAGATGGGTGGAGTCTGGCTGGCCTGGCCAGGGGGAGGGGACATGGGCGGTTGGCTGGCCTGCCTGCTGGTCAAACTCCTGGTCAAGGGGACAATTTGCATATTTGCCTTTTATTATATAGGATATACACTGAGTGACCAGACTATTATGCGTTCAGAGATCATAAAAATCTGGTCACTCAGTGTATATATCTATATCTGGCATCCATCCACTTGAATATCACTCTTGTACAGTCACCATATATCAGGATGCTGAAGAAACAATAAAACAGGTCTTGACCCTCTAAGGGTTCCATTTAACTTCTGATTTATCAGGTCCTTGAGTCAATAAATAGGTAAGTTTGATGTGGGGGAAAAAGGAAGAGTAAAAAGGTAGTGTTGCCCTAGCTGGTTTAGGTCAGTAGATAGAGTGTCGGCCTACAGACTGAAGGGTCTTAGGTTCGATCCAGGTCAAGGACATATGCCCGGGTTGCAGGCTTGATCCCTAGTGGGGGGCGTGCGGGAGGCAGCCAATCAATGTTTCTCCTCATTGATGTTTCTATCTTTTTGTCTCTCTCCCTTCCTCTCTAAAATCAATAAATATATATATATATTTTTTTAAAAAGTAGTGTTTCAGAATTTACCAGGTGACCAGAAAATACTCGACAAGTACTCTGAGGTTCGGGAAAAACCCTTTATTTAAAGAGAAGCTGCTGTCTTAGGGTATTCAAAGATCCAAAGCCTGAATAGCTAATGCAATGAGATTACCCCTTATATATTCATAAGTTTCTTTTTTCCTAACTACTGGGCTTTTGTGGTGGGCTTTCACAGCTCCTCCTGAGTCAGTTAGAATGGAGAAGTTAGATTGTATCTAAATACCTGGCCTGGGTGGCACCAGTGACACACACACACACACACACACACACACACGCACCCAAGCTGCCAAATTTTGGGCCTGTGGTCTCTACAAACTGGGAACACCCAGGAAAACAGACTGTTGCCTAAGGAAGGGGCAGTGACTTAATTATAGGCTAATAAGAATGTGCACTAGGACACCTGTCACTGGCACAGATTCAGATTGCTAGGTCCACCTACCCCCCAGGTTGCCCCCTATATTCCTCCTCATTAGGAAGGTGGAAGAATCAGGTTTTGCATGGCTCTGCCCTGGAGAGGCAGTCAGGATAGCAGGCCAGGGAGAAGGAGCAGCTTACTGGCTCTAGGGACTTTGAAGGGAGGGAGAAATCAATGCAGAGGCACGGAGGGGCAGAAAACAAGTTTTATTTTCATAGAAACTTAACATAGAAATAACCTTGTAGATACTGCCTGGTTCAGCCCATTCTTCTCTTAGGTCAGGCCCTCAACAAAACAGAGAGGTAGCTGAAATTTGTCTTTGGCAGGTAGTATAGTTTCTGTCAGAGTGGTTATTTTTTCCTTCAGAACTGCCAGATTTACCATAGCCTCCCCACACTCCCAATTATAATATTTGGGGACCTTTCATCCCCCAGAAAAGCTATTAACTGGAAGCAGAAAATTAATGAAGAGTTCATTGATAAAGGTTTAAAGTGAGTCCCTGCTGCCCTGGCTGGTGTAGCTCAGTTGGTTGGAGCATCATCCTGTAGAAGGAAAAGTGGTAAGTTTAGGAGAAATGCATGGATGGTCTTTTTCCATTGCTAGTGGGAGTGGGGTTCTTGGGGTACTGCTGGAATAAGCATTTCTGGAGGCCCCCACCGGAGAATCAGAACATTCCTCCGTTTCCAAGGTCCCATTTTCCTTAATCCAGTCCTGGAAAATGTGCAGCTGGGGATTCGGCAGAACTGAAAGCAAAACCAGTGTCCAGAGTTTTCATTCCAAGATGTAGCTGGATCCGGTGTGGTCTGCCCTGGTGCCATTTGTTTTGCCCTGAGGGGTTGGGAAAAGGGAAGTTACAAGTTATCCTGACATTCCACAGGAATGTTATCTTAGATGCAAAAAGACAGTAGGTTCAGCAAAGGTCAAAGTTGATCTTTCAGGGAAGATATGGGCCTAGGACATGACTATCCACCATAGACTGCTTTTAATTTAAAAAGTTTTCATTTTAGACCATTCTTTGTGGTTACTTTAGATCTCTAAGATTGCAAGGCCATCACACAGGCCTTCCTTGAGTTAATCAGGTTAGCATGTAACCTCTTTTTGTCCACATTGTTAGCCACAACTGTTATCTTTGGGCCCCAGAACATGGCTCCTGCCTGACACTGGTCTGGTTGTCAGTGGATGAAACCTCAACAGCTTGTCGCTCCCAAGTTCTTAGAACAGAAAGCTGTCAATCATTTTACAACATTTGCGGAATGGAATCCTTCTTTTTGGCAAAGAAATTGTGAGTTTATATAATCTAAGAAATTGTGAGTTTATATAATCTATATAATTGTGAGTTTATATAGTCTAAGAAAAGGACTAGAAAAAATTAACAAAGCAACATGAAAATAAACATAAATAAACGGGATGAAGTTATAATGTATAAAGTCAGTCAGAGAAAATGTGCTGACCTTCTAAAATGCTTCCACAAATGTGAGGGCAAATACAGATTTTCAGCTAAAAATGAGCCCAGAGACTTGACTCTTTTTTCCTCTTCTTTCTGAATTTCTTTCTCTGGCCTTTTCAAATATATGTAAATCTTTTTAATGGGAAATAAGCCTCTGGCCAGTCTCATAACTCAGGAATGTTTCCTCCTTGAGGGTCTGGGAGCCATCTCTTTGAAGTATAATCACCAAGGAAGATAAACCCAATCTCCCAGTTTCCTGGAATGAGCGAGGTCTAAGTTGTCACCTGACTGTAAATTGCAAAATCTATCTAATGGATTGAATGATTGTATCCAGGTAGCTATATAAAAGATGGAGATTCATTTCTTTCTGTGCAATTCCCAGGGAGGTTTACTTGTGCTGAGTATTACATTCTGATTTTATGCTTATTCAAATTTAAAATTTTCCATTTTTCTACCATTGTGGAGAACTTTTCTGTGTTGAGAGATTTTGTTTTCAATTATATTTTTGCAACACAAGCATGGGCTGAGCTTTTTGGCAGCTGAGATAGTGATGCCCATGTGGGTGAAAAAATGGAGTTCTATGGGTAGTAACTTCTCTGATCAAAAATTCCTGGTGGATAGTCACATCCCAAATCCATAACTTCCTTAGTGAAAGGTTTTAAGCCAGGCCTGTCCATTGTGCTTATGTATCTAGACTAATACACCTTTGAAACGCCAGAAGTAATACCCCTCAAATGGGGTATAAGTTCTCAAGAGAACACACAATCTTAACTATCCAGTAATCCAATCACACCTTGTTTTCTCCCATCTCCATGTACATTCATTCCCTCCTCAATTTCAAATGTACAAAAGAAGCTGTTAATCTCTGAGAATGTTCCCTCTGAGATGAAAATGCTTGCTTTCAAATCCTGGCTCTGTGATTCACTAGCAGTGTGAGCTTGTGCCAAACAATTGGAAAATACACTGAATTTCCCCCCACATCTAAATTTCCTCATTAACTTTTGTAAGCCTCAGTTTCCTCATCTCTAGAATTGTGAATGATGAGTCAGCTCTACCTGAATCTCATGGAAAGGGTCCCCCACAACAAAGAGAGACTCTTTTGCTGGAAGAAGTAGAGGGAATGCTAGGCCCGCCATAACAACTAGTGTCCATATCATTATGAATCTATCCCTGGATGAATAAATGAATGAATAAATCTCATAAACTAAGTTTCAGAGATCACAAAGCTGAAACAAGGAATATACAGAGTAACAGTGGAAAATATAATTGAGATGTAATTTAGGGCCATAAAGTAGATAGGCTTAAATGCTAAATCTACAGAGGAATATTAGCATTACTCTGTAGGCAATTGGGAACCCTTAAATGCTTAAGGACGAGGAAATAATATCAGAGCTAAACCTTAAGAAGAGTAAATCAGTAGCTATGTCTAGAACGAATCGGTGGTGGGACTCCTAGATGGGGAGATGTTCCTAATAAAAGGCAATGACAATCATTTAGAGTAGAGCAGTGGGTATTTGGTAATGTCTGGAAATACTTTCTGATTTTCATAACTGAGGAGGTATTATTGTCATCTGGTAGATAGAAGCCAGGGATACTGCTAAACATCCTATGCTGCACAGGACAATACGCACAACAATGAATTATTCTGTCCAAAATGTCCATAGTATCCTGCTTGATAAACTCTGGGTTAAAGGTGATTGGTATAGATTAAAAAGAAGGGAAAAAATGGAGCAAACATGGTGGCACTGTGGAATTAGAATATACAGAATTTTGCCAGTTACTGAATCTATAAGGAGGCAGGATTAAAAACAAACAAACAAACAAACAAACAAAGCAATCCACTCTGGTTGGGAAGCTCAGTTGCTTAAATCATCATTCAAGATTGTGGGTTCGATTCTGGTCAGGGCACATACAAAGAGCAACCAACAAATGTATAAATAAGTGAAACAGCAAATCAATGTTTCTCTCTCTCTCCACCCCACCCCTCTCTGTCTCTCCTCAATAAGAAAAAAAAAATGTTTTTCAGAAAACAACAGCATTATACGATTTAACGCAGATAACTGGGAAAATGATGATGTCAGGAACAGAGAAATTATGAGGGCCAAAGTTTAAGAAGAAATGACGAATTTGTTTTGAGTATGAGATGATAACTGGATACCTTAGCATGATTCCAGAGGCAGATGAAAATGTACTTGTGAAGCCTGGTAAGAGGCTAAGACCAGAGACATAGATTTTAGGAGACATTTGCTTTGAGTTATTGGCTAAAGGAAGGGGAGCAGATGAATTTGCTGAAAAAGAACAAAGAGGAGAAGTCTAAGAACAGAATTTTGAACAATTGGGATAAAAATGTAAAGGTCTATTATTATAGGATTTTATAAAATCATATTATTTTCCAGAATAGTTCTCCACTTCAATTAATTTTCCCTGACAAGGCCAACATATTAATTAGAGTACCTGGAAGTGAGTCTTTCCTAACTGCTTCTAAACCCTTGTTAAATCCATATCAAAGAGCTTTTTGTTCTCTTGTTTTAAATAACTGTTTTATTAAATTTCTCAAATCCTCTTATAAATCCCGAACATACTCTCAAGTTTGGCTTAATAGAACAATATTTTTAAGTATTCTTTTCCTTTTATTCTGTAACTATCTTTAGAATTTAACAATTATTTAGAAATTATTTTTAAGATTAGCCTTCTGCAGAATTGAGAAATAGGTTGTTTGATTTTAGAGCATAGCAAGCTTTTGGCTGCTTTGCTGTCCATAGAGAAAAAAGTGTGAGCATGAGTTTATATCCCAGCTCTGACACTTAGTAAGCTATGTGACCTTTGGTAATTTTCTTTCTCTCTCATTTTAAGAACCTTTTTTTTTTTTTTTTTTTTTTTTTTATTGAATTTTATCATACCTGTAAAAAGCTACATCTTTTGTCAGAGACTGGCATGAAACATTTAATGTAATAGTTGCCCACACCCATCCAGTATAATTTATTGCCCACACCGTAAAAATTCCTAGGCACAATTTAGAAGCACTACAGTTCTTTACAAAGTTTTCAAGGTATTCATTCTGAAAAATGTCAAACTTAAAAAAAGTTGAGAAAATAATACAATGAGCACCCGTATATCCTCACATAGTTCACCTCTCATTAACTTTTGTGACATTTGCTTGCTCTGTTTTTGTCTATCTACCTTCCTTGTTATCTTCTTTTTTTTGTTTCTGAATCTTGATAGTCCGTTATAGATATTTCCTAAGAATGAAGACATTCTGATAGATAACCACAATATTATCTCACTTCAGAAACTTAAATTGACACAGTATATTATCTAGTACATATTCAAAATTTTAAAATTGTTCTCTCAATGCCTTTTAGAATAGTGTGTTTTTTTGTTTTGTTTTGTTTTTCAAGTTAAGATGTAATCAAGGTTTGTGGTTTCTAGCCTATTTTAATTTAGACTCCTCTTTGGTCTTTTATGGCACTGATAATTTTGAAGATTACCAGCAAGTTGTCTTGTAGAAGTCTCACACTCTGGCATTGCCTCTTTGTTTCCCCGGATTAATTTCGGGTTAAATATTTTTATAACTATACTACCCAGATGACATTGTGTCCTTCTAGTATCACTTCAGAAGACATGTAATATCAGTTTGCCCCATTATTAGTGATATTAAATCCATCACTCAGTTAAGGTGGTGTCTATCAGATTTCTCCTTTGTGAAAGCAGCTTTTCCTCTTTTTAGTTAGTAAGTAATCCATGGGGTGATCATTTGAAGACAAGTTAACTAGCCTCTGTTTGGGTCTTGGAGTTTTTATCTGGTCTAGCTTTCTGGAATTCTTGCCCATTTGTTGACTATGGTTCCCCAGATTTTTTTTCTTTTTTTAGTATGAAAGCTAAACTTTATAATTTAGTTTTCTGTTTTTGTTTTTGCCTGAGTTAGCCAGAATTGGCTTTTGTTTTTTTCCACTAAGTAACTTGACCCCATAATGTGAGAAAACATTGTGCAATTTTCCTATCTTACCAGCGTAAAGATGGACGTTATCTTGAGGGTTTCAAGAGTATTGTTTTTAATACTATATGGGATCACCCAAGTTATTCAGGTTACATGTAAAAAACATTGCTTAGCAATATGTATAACTGGTGGGCCATGGCCAGGCTTGTTTAGCCCAGTCCCTCCTAGGCCTCCTAGATAAATGCAATCCATAGCCATGGACTAATCATTGTTACCTAGTTGCAATGAGAATATGCTGCTTGTGATGCTTAATCATTTTCAAAACCCTGTGGACAATGAAGCAATATAGAACTAGTGACAGAGTAAAATAGTATATCTAAATCTTACTTGCTGGATCCGGGTGACCTAGCTTGCTAAAAGGCAGATTTTACAACCACATTAGGTAATTTTGCTGGAATTTTGTGGGTTGTATTTGTTAATATAATATCTACAGTAACAGAAAAATTGTAGAATCTCAATAGCTTCATTCAATAGAAGTTTAATTTCTCTCTCGGTCAAATTCTAATTGGTGTTTGGTAAATGAGTAACTTGGGCTCCCAGGTTTCTTCCATCTCATGGTCTGCCATCTTCTGGAGCTTTGGAGTCCTTTGTTTCAGTAGCAAAAGAAAAAGATCATGCCAGGTGTTGGGTTTGGTTTTTTAATCACATGACTTATTGGATCAATTTTAAACACACAGCAAGACGCAAGAAAGAAGAGAACTTAGTAGGTAACTAGACGGATGGTTTGAATTCTGTATTATGTAGTGTTCATGTGTCCTGTATCTTTTTGCCACATTAACCCACCTTGCTGAGGTCTGAATAAGCAAAGTGACCCAGTAGATGGAGACTCAACACATGCTACATCTATTGAAGAGGAGCAGGGGCCAGCACGCTTGGCCAATAGCTTGGCCAATAACTGTATCTCACCAATAACTGTGCAGGAGAGTTTTACGGACCAGGTTAACTTTTGCCCACATTCCATTGACCAAAACTCAGACCATATCTCCCTTCTTAAGGGAGGCTAGGAAATAGGATTTGGAGTAAAGTGACACATATCTGCTGAGCAGGCAATCATTCTCTCTCACAGAGGCTATTCTCTCTCTCTCTCTCTCATTCTTTCACTCAAATCAGTTTTTAAAAAAATCTCCCTGGAGGGGAGGAAGATCGGGGGGAGATAATAGATCAATCGAAGGACTTGCATACATGCATATAAGTACAACCAATGGACATAAAACTCTGGGGAGGGAGTGTATGTATGGGAGGGAGGGTTGGGGGCAAAAAAAAAAAAAAAAAAAATCAATAAAATATATTTAAAAAAAAAATCTCCCTGAGCATTTATGACACAAGCTGGCCATTAAATGGATTTTCAGTCCAAAAGCATTCTCCCTGTGAGGTTTGAAAACCTCAAACGATCATTGAACTTGAAGCGGCCTCAGGTAAGTAGTTCCCCCAGACAATAGGCAGGAGGACTGCAGTTTCAACCTGGACCTCAAAGAAACTCCACAGATAAAATCCCAAGGCCGATGATTCAGCTTACAGTAATGGATCTAAAACACAAGGAAATAAGGCACTTGAAGCAAGGACTAACAAAAGCAAAACAGAAGAATCAGATGTGCCACGACATGAGAGATTGCCATAGGCAGGTCCAACAGTAATATGTGTTTAGAGAAATAAGAGAGTGGCTTGAAAATATGATCAAGGAACAAAAGACTGTAAAATCAGTTAAAGCAGATAATGTAAAGAGCCAAACAGTTTCTGGAGATGACAAGTTTAATAATGGAAGTTGAAAACTCAGTAGATGAATTAAGCATCCGAATAGAAACTGCCAAGGGGGGAATTTGTAGAAGAGTACAGTCGAGGCCTCTAATCATATATCTGCAGTTTTCTCAAGGACAATTTCAAATTTCCAAACGTGTTCAAAGCTAAGCCTCCACCTCCCCAGCTCAGGTTTGCTTCAGGCTTCCAAGCCTGAGGTGGAGAGATGCCTTATCGATTGCTTCTCTCCTCTCACTCTGCCTTCCATACTTAAAAAATAAATAAATAAATATATATATATATATATATATATATATATATATATATATATATATATATATATATATAATTGTTTTTTTACAGATAGACAGTCAGAAACATCCATCAGCTGCCTCCTGCACACCCTACACTGGGGATGTGCCTGCAACCAAGGTACATGCCCTTAACCGGAATTGAACCTGGGACCTTTCAGTTTGCAGGCTGATGCTCTACCCACTGAGCCAAACCAGTTTAGGGCCTTCCACACTTCTTAGGGCTGTTTCTGACCTCTCTCCCCTGTGCCAGGGGGAATAGAGAAATTGGGGAAAAGGAAACAGTTCTGTATGCCTGGTACTATGTCATCTGGCATCAGTGCCCTCTGGGTATGGAGACTATCCAATGCTGACTCATTCCAGTTGTTTTCTCAGAAGTTCCCCCTCCTCCCGTATACCCCAACTGTAGTTCCCAGATAGAGACAATACTTCTCTGGCTGTTAGATTCTGATACATTTCCAGACCTGAGCTACTGGTGCTTCCTTCACCCATTGTGAGGCAAGGAGGCAAGATTGCTTTTCAGATGATTCCAGGCCAAGCTTTTTATAAATTTTACTTTATTCCCTGGGACATTATCCCTTTTGCTGCCTGTAGGTGGAAGCCCAGTTTACACTCAGTGTAGCCCTGTAAGCAGGTGAAGCTTCAGCCAGATTCTCCAGCCTTCATGTTGGGCAAGAATCAACCCCATGTTCTTCCTGAAACCCAGGGGACAAATTATGGAAGGCCTTCTAAGGCACTTCTCATTTGGCTTGAGGTGAGAAGGAGCACACCTCCCCCCAGGCCCCATGTGAAGGTGGAGGAGGAGAAAGCACTTTCCAAATAAACCTTTCCCTTTGCCCTCTATCTTTTCTACCTCAGCTTCCATATACTACTTTCAGGGTAAACAGTGGGTTCATGAGAACGAGAAATGTTTACATGCTCTTAGCAGATCCAGAATGACTTGGGAGCACTGGTCAACTATTGCATCCGTTTCAGCTTTGGATGCCTGGCCAAAAGTGCCATTTGAGTATCCTATTTCATTGGAGTTTATCCTAAATAGTTGAAATCATTACATTTTTAAATGAAACAAAAAAAAAAAATGCAAGTAAGATATTATGATTTCTTTAATGTCAAAAATTCAAGGCTGAAAATACAAACCACAGAGGAGAGAAGATATTTGCAGTGCATATCACAAAAGGTAACGCAGCCCTAGCTGGTGCCGCTCAGTTGGTTGGGTGTTGTCCGATGTACCGAAAGGTTCCTAGACAGGGCATAGAGCAAGGTTGGGGGCTGGACCCCTCCCTGGTAGGGGTCTTGCAGGAGGCAGCTGGTCAATGTTCTACACTCACATCGATGTTTCTCTCTCCTCCATCCCTTGCTCTCTCGCTAAAAAAAATAAAAATAAAAATATATATATATATCAACAAAAAATCTTTTTTAAAAAAGGTAATGCATATTACTCAGGATATATAAGGAAATCTTACAAATAAGTAGAAAAAATGGAAAAATGCTTGAACAGGCCCTTCATAGAAGAGGGTATCCAGATAACCAGGAAACATAAAAATATGCTCAAGCCTGTATGTTATCAGGGGAAAGCAAATTTAAATACACCATTATACACTCACCAGAATGGTTGAAATTAAAAACAGAAAATATCAGGATTGATGAAAATATGGAGAAGCCAAAATTTTCCTATACCAGTTGGGTGGGAGAGTAAATTGATATACCCACACTGGAAAACTGCCTTGCAATAGCTATTAAATCAGGATATTTTACCTAGTGACTTCATTCCTAAGTATTTACTAAATAGGACATGCATGTGCTACACTAAAAAAATATGCTGACGAATGCTCATAGAGCACCCTGCATTATAGCCTCCAACAGAAAACAATCCCAGTATCTGTAGATAATAGAATGGATACATAAATTGTGTTATATTCATAAAATGGAATATTATGCAGAAATATAAATGAATGAACTACTGTTACAACAAAGTGGGTAAATCTCACACTGGCAAAAGAGGTTGAACACAAAAGTATCCATTTGCATGATCCCATTTATATAAAGTTTGAAAACAAGCAAATATATAGTGTTGAAACAGAATGGTATGGGGGAAGTGGAGGGAGGAATATTAGTGGGCGGGGGAGAAAGGTGCTCTGGGGAGCAGGTCATATCCAATGTCATGCTCCATTGATGATACATAGTATGTTCACTTTTCTGTGCCCATTTTATACTTCAATTTTAAAAAAAGGGGGGGGGGATTTTTAAAGGGAAAAAATAAAACAAACAAAAATTTAAAAACCAGCTGAAAGAAGACATAGACCAAACGTGGGTCAGACATATATAAAGAACACTAATTTTGAGTCTGTATTGTATCCTCACTAGATTAATGATACTAAACAAATCACCAGATCTTTTTGAGCTTCAGTTTCCTCATATGGGAAATAGAAATGATATAATAATACTTCCTCAGAGGATAGCTGTGAATGCCAAAAAAAGAGAATTGTGTAAATTTGCTCTGAAAATGATAACAAGCAGGCCTGGCCAGGTAGCTTAGCTGGTTAGAATGTTGTCCCTATATGCCAAAGTTGTAGGTTCAAGTGGAATAACAAATTGATGTTTCTCTTTCTCTCTCTCTTTCTTCCTCTCTCCCAATAAATAAATAAATTAAAATAAATAAATAAATAAATAAATAAATTTTTTAAAAGCCACAATAAATAAATAAATTTAAAAAACAAAAATGTAACAAGCATCAGTTATAATAACAGACATAATGAATGATAAAAAATGTCAAGGCCAACTTTTATTCATAAATTGTTCTCTTTTAAAAAATCATATGACACCCAACTGAGAATCAGGTAACAGGCCTCCCATACAACTTAATCCTCATGAGTCACCAACAGATGTACTGTATAGCTGCACAGATATATGAGTCTACAAGATAAATTTAGAAGCTTTTCATGGCAACAAAATATTGGCCTCTTAATATTAGACTGGTCTCAATGGACAAGTGTAGGAAAGACTCTTTCTTACTTTAAATCTGGATGTCTCAGTTACAACTATTTAGGTTGCATACAACAGACACCAACTCAAGCTAACTTAAGCAAAAAAGAATGTGGAAATGTCTTGCAGAGCTCAAGTCAGTAAAATAGTTGGCCTTCTAAAATCAGAAACTATTCAGTCCTAAAGAACTGGGCAGAGCCTGCTCTCTTATCTCAGCCCTGCTTTTTTAAGGATATCTGCTTCATTCTTCTCTCCCAGCAGACTAGCTGCTCTCTTTCCTTCCTTGGGAACAGAATGAGGAAGGATGATCCTGAAACAGTTCTTAGTTGACAGCCTTTCCTCTCAAAAGACAATTCTAGCCTCATGGGCAGTTTCTTGGCCTCAAATCAAATTTCCCAGGAGAAAACCAGTTTAACTTGCCTTGGGAAGAGTGCTCACCATGGTTTGGTTAGCTGGCCAGAGGTACATGTCATTTGGTACAAATATATCTATTAGGGGCCCACCCCACTAGGTCAGGGGTAAAATGATCATAGGAAGGGGATTATGAGCTGGGAAGACACTCATAAAAGCTTTTGTTGCAATTTCCTATATATTTTAACTGGTTGTTGGATCAGTCAAGTTGCCTGCCTTCTGTCTGTCTTCTTTGTTGAGTGGTGTTCCCCCCTGCTGAGAATGAATATCAAACCACATGAGACGTGTTATTCAGGAGAGCTGATTGGACTAGAGATAACTGTCTGACCCAGTACAGGTCAACCATATTTTTCTGTCAGAAATTTGGAAGTGAAATGTGAAGGCTGGGTTAATTACTTAATGGACATTGGTTTTGTAAGGCCATAGAAGGTTGTGAGCCGTGACTACACCTACACAGTGAGATACAAGCAGCTGGATAGAGAAATGATAAAAAGACACTGAATGGTTTCTGACATTCCAATTTCCAGGTTCAGTCTTGTGCAGTCTTCGTTACCAATATTGGGTTCCATGAAATTATCTTGTCTGCTTTTTATAGGTATCTAAGCTAAGCCAACTTGAATAGAATTATGTCTATTGTAATCAGAGGATCTAAATAAATGTGAAAACATTAATGCCCAGTGACTGTACATTCTACCCCACACAGACATGAAGTGTTTTTGCTTTGAGCTCTGGTCACAGTTGTACAAAATCAATGACTATTTTTAGGTTTCCCAATAAGACATTACTTAGCGCCTATCATGTTTAGCATGAAAATCATTAACAGTCCTGGCTGGTGTGGCTTGGTTGGTTGGGCATTCTCCTGTGTGCTGAAAGGTTGCTGGTTCAATTCCTGATTGGGGCATAAGGTCAGGTTGCTGGCTTGATCCCTGGTAGGGGACGTGCAGGAGCCAATCTATGTTTCACTCACATTAATATTTCTCCTAAAAAAAAAAAAAAAAAGCATTAACAAAGATGGTCCTAGCCTTAGAGTCTACAATCTAGTTGAGAATACATAGCACATCTAAAACAATCAGAGACTAGCACAAAAGGGTATAGCATTAAGTATTAAATTGCACAGCACAGAAACATTTCTATGTACAGGAAAGAGAGAGAGCAAGATCATTGAGTCTGTAATGGGTAGAGAGAAAGATAAAGGGTCCCATAGTGAGCAAACCAGCAGGACAGAAGAAGAGGGTTCACATCACTAATTGGTAGGAAATTTGCTTAAAAATAGCTCTCTCATTTCTGATTACTACCGGTAGCTTCTAGTTGGTGGTGAGTTCTAGTTGGAAAATTATAAAAGCACACTGCTTTAATTGAAGTTGTCTGGCCTATAATCTTGTAGTATTTTCAATGCACAGTCTATTTTCACTCACTTCAGCTTGATAAAAGGAGATTCGATTTCTGAGGGCCATCAGCTCTTTGTCCTACTTGATGAAGTATTTTGCAACAAACATTAGCAATCATGTCAAAAACCTCAAGTTGGTTATTGTATGTTGACCTGTGAAATGGTTATTAATAGCAAACAAACCATAATACAATCGCCTAAAGATGAATAAATGTGCATTGTTTATGTAGCAATTGAAGTTCACAAAATGCTTTACTTTATAATATAATTACCCAACAGTAAGTAAATAAAAGAAATGCTAGGAAGTTACAGTAAAAGAAAATTCCTGCATGAGTTGTTACTTCTCCGCTTTTATTTTGTATTTTATTTATTTGCACTCTCTCTCCTTTTTTCTTTTTTAATCCTCACCCAAGGATATGTCTATTGATTTGAGAGAGAGAGAGAGAGAGAGAGAGAGAGAGAGAGAGAGAGATTGGTTGACTCCTGCACAGGCTCTGACTGGGAATCGAACCCACAACCTAGGTATGTAACCTGACTAGGAATGATGCTCCAAACAGCTAAGCCATTCTGAGCCACATTGATGTTTCTCTCTCTGTCCCTTCCTTTTTTTCTTGATGATGTGGTTAAAGGTTTGTCAATCTTGTTTATCTTTTCAAAGAACCAGCTCTTGGTTTCATTGATTTTTTAATATTATCTTTTTATACTCTATTTCGTTTACTAGTATTTCTGCTCTGATGGTTATTATTTTCTTTCTTCTATTCATTTTGGGCTCTGTTGTTCCTTTTCTAACTCCTTTAAATGCAAAATTAGATTGTTTATTTGAGATTTCTTGCTATGCATTTCTCTCTTAGGACTGCTGTCACAAAGTCCCATCTAGTTTGGATTGTTTGTTGTATTCTCATTTTCTTTTTTTTAATTTAATAAATCTTTATTGCTCAGATTATTACCATTGTTTCTCCTTCCCCTCTCTCCCCCCATAGTTCCCCTCCACCCGGTTCCCACCCATCCTCTGCTTTTACTCCGCCCCCCCCCCCCCACTGTCCTATCCAAAGGTGTATGATTTTTGTTCAGTCTCTTCCTTCACGCCCCCCCACAATCCCTTTTCCCCCTGAGAATTTCAGTGCACTCCCTTTTTATGCCCCTGATTCTATTATATTCATCAGTTTATTCTGTCCCTCAGATTTTTAGTTCACTTGATTTTTAGGTACTCTTGTTGGTAGATATGTATTCGTTGTTCACAATTTTTATCTTTACTTTTTTCTTCTTCCTCTTCTTAAAGAATACCTTTCAGCATTTCATATAATACTGGTTTGGTGATGATGAACTCCTTTAGCTTTTTCTTATCTGTGAAGCTCTTTATCTGACCTTCTATTATAACTTTGCTGGGTAGAGTAATCTTGATTGTAGGCTCTTGCTGTTCATCACTTTGAATATTTCTTGCCACTCCCATCTGGCCTGCATAGTTTCTGTTGATAAATCAGCTGACAGTCGTATGAGTGCTCCCTTGTAGGTAACTAACTGTTTTTCTCTAGCTGCTTTTAATATTCTTTCTTTGTCTTTTGCTCTTGGCATTTTAATTATGATGTATCTTGGTATGTTTCTCTTTGGATTCCTTTTGTTTGGGGTTCTGTGTGCTTCCTGGACTTGTAAGTCTATTTCTTTCACCAGGTGGGGGAAGTTTTTATTGATTTCAGAGCAAGGAAAGGAGAGGGAGAGAGAGATAGAAACATCAGTGATCAGAGAGAATCATTGATCAGCTAACTCCTGCATGCCCCCCACTTAGGATTGAGCCTGCAACCTAGGCATATGCCCTGACCTGGAATAGAATCGTGACCTGCTGGTTCCTGGGTCAACACTCAACCACTGAGCCACATCAGCTGTGTAAAAGTTGCTATTCTTACATTTCATGCTCAGTTACACTTTATCATTATCAGTTTGCTCTGGGGTTTTGATTACAAAATGTAGTATTATATATTTGTGTCACTAGTGTTTTAGCATGGAATTTTCCAATATTTACATGAGTACATTAGGGTATGTACACATTGCTCAAACATCAAATAAGCCATATTAATACTGTAAAAATAGATGCATACACAATCTCCCCAATTTTTCTGTAAAGTAAAACTTCACTGTTATCCCCAGCTCTTCTTCCAGAAAATGAGAATTAGTATATAGTAAAGCAAATATAGGGTGTAGATTTTTCTAGAGTTTTCTCTCCTGCCTAAAGCTGTCATTGGCAAAAAATAGTTTAAGACCAGCTGTTCTATTCTAAATACCTGCTATTAATAAAAGCCTGAGCCTTTTATTTTTTTGAACAAAATAGTGGCCTGAATTATACAGGGTAAATTTGAGAAATACTATGATCTACTATAATAAAAATCCATCTGTTTACATTTCTTCAGTAGAATATAAAATTGTTTATCTGATGGCATCCTGACAACAGAATTTTTCTAAAAGACTTATTTTAATAGTCAACCATTTAAAAAAAATCAGCCCATTGAAGTAATACAAGAATTATTTGCTGCAGTCATGGTTAGAAGTGACAATGTGATATGCTTAGGATGCAAAAGATGGTTTCATTTTTCTGAGTAATGACTGTAAAATTGTTAAATTGCAGTTTTTAAAAAATATTGTTTTAATCCTCAACTAAGGATATGTTTATTTATCTTAGAGAGTGGAACGGGGGGAGAGAGAGAGAGAGATCGATAGATTGCCTCCGGTATGCACCCCAACTAGGATCTGAACCCACAACCTAGGTATGTACCTTGACAGGGAATCAAACCCACAACCTTTTGGTGTATGGAACAGCACTCCAACCAAATCACGCTGACCAGGACTGGTTGCAGTTTTATATTTGTACACATGTTACATAAAAATATAAAACATATACAGGGTGTTCCAAAAAATGTATAAACACTTTGAATAATTATTAATTCCAATAGGTTAAATCTGAAAAGAAAGAAATGTCAATTGAGCTATCAGAAAAAAGTAAGCATAGATTTTTGGGGGGCTACCCTATATATGAATAGTAATTATTTACTATATAGTTAATGCATATAATGGTTAAAATGTTTCTTTTTCTTTTATTATGCATTTAAGATACCAAAACACCATAAAATTATTTGATCAAGAACAGGTCAAATTACAATACTTCAGAGTGATTGCTTACTGTTATGTGTAATCTCACTTTATAACCGCTCATACAGTGATGGACCTTGAAAGATGCTATTAAGAGACTGATTGGTCTAAAACAGGCAGCCCAGCGGTGTGTTTGGCCCATGCAACTTTTTAAAAAAATTAATTGAAAATTAATTTTCTTAATATTGAAAAGCTGGGAAATTTATATAAAAATCCAACTATAAGGTTTGTTTGTTGTTGTTGTTTTGTTGTTGTTGTTATTGTTGTTGTTTGGGAGGGAGGAATGCTTTTGTCCCACTGTGTCCATATATACTACCCAGACAAAGTGGTGAATCAGCTGGCTCTTTAACTAGGTACCTCTTATTCCTGACACTGACACTGAAGATTAATTGCCATTTAAAAATCATGCTAGCTCTGTATGTCCTTTTATATTCACCTTCTTCACTCATTTACTGCCTGGCCTCTGTAGGCATTTGAGTGTATAATAACTGAGTTAACTTACAGAGACCTTGTGATATTTCTGGAAAATGGACTCAGGCCCATATAAAAGTGGGAGGGAGTTCTAATTTTTGTATGCTGGCCCTATACTTTTTTTTTTTTTTTTTTAAAGATTCATTTAAAAAATATATATTTTATTGATTTTTTACAGAGAGGAAGAGAGAGGGATAGAGAGTTAGAAACATCGATGAGAGATTATCGATCAGCTGCCCCTTGCACACCCCCTACAGGGGATGTGCCCGCAACCAAGGTACATGCCCTTGACCGGAATCGAACCCGGGACCTTTCGGTCCACAGACCGATGCTCTATCCACTGAGCCAAACCGGTTTCAGCTTGGCCCTATACTTTTAAGAAAACGCAACTAATGTTGATGTTTATTCAACTATAATTTCATTTGTTAGCTAATGATATTGTGCTCATTTCAAAATATATTGCTTTAATATTTCTCAGCTATGTTCTGTGGAATGCCAGAAAAATGGAGACTGGTCAATGCCTCTCTGGTCCATTAAGCTTGGGTAGCACTGAATAATAGAGTCCCCTCTTTTTTTTCAATCCTTACCCAATGATATTTTTTTCCATTGATTTCTAGGGAGAGTGGAAGGAGAGGAAGGAAGGGTGGGAAGGAAACATTTATGTGAAAGAGACACATTGACTGGTTGCCTCCCACACGCGCCCCCACCAGAGCTGGGGAACTTGCAACCAAGGACGGTGCCCTTGACTGGACTCGAACTCTGGACCCTACAGTCCCCAAGCCGACACTCTAACCCCTGAACAGAATTGGCCAGAGCTAGAGCCCCCTCTTGATGCTTAATGCATGGAAGTCCGTTGAAGGCTCTGAGAGGTCCCGTGAAGCAGCTTTATTTAATGGTGAATTCAATAAACACACTTAATTGGCAGAGGAAGATTTCTTTCTCTGAAAAATTATCCTCTGAAAAAACCTTCACATGGCACGTCTTATCCATCCATTCTTCTATACATGCATTCAGCAAATATATATGAAATACCTACTGTGTGTTAGACTCTGTGAACAAGACAAAGTTGGCCATGACCAGTATTTTCACTTTGTATGAGCCTCTGACTTTTCATAAGGGGTATGGCAGGGCATTAAGCTGCACTATTTTTTTTGTTTTGCCACTAATGGTGATTTTGTTAGTGGAGAAAAAGAAAAAGTAAGGAAACATTGACATGGCTAGATATGTGGAATTATAAAGAAGACTGAATGGGGAAATTGTGATGCCTTGACAGAAGCAGTGAACTTGAGCAAGCTTTGGGAAAACAAAATCTGATTTGGAGCATATGTATTAATTAGAATGCTTTTGGCTTCATGTAAAAGAAAATTCAACCAAAGGAAATATAATAATTTATAATATAACAAGGAAAATTATCTCACTTAATGAAAAACTCAGGATTAGTGTGGTTCCAGGCTTATTTAATTCAGTAGCTTGGCATCTTCAATGATTAAGGTCCTTTCTGCACTTCCTCTTTTTCCTTCATAGTGAGTTGGTCCTTGTCCTCAAGCTTGCTCTTTAATGGTCACAAGATGGCTGCCACAGCTCCAAGTCCCAAATCCTTACAAAATAATATTAGCTAAAATGTGCATAGCACTTTTGATAGGCCAGACACCGTTCTAAGCACATTACATATATGAGTTCCTTTGCTCCTTACACAACCCCATGAGTTGGTTCTATTATCCCCATCTCATAGATATGAAAACTGAAGTATAAGGAAATTAAATAACTTTCTTAGTGAGTGGCATCATACAACTAAAGATCATCTGGCTCCAAAAAAAAAAGGAAGAGAGTACCTTCCTCACATCTATGAAATAAAAGCCTAAATGACCGTTATGGCGGAACAACCGGAATGGTTGCCGACTATGATGTGCACTAACCACCAGGGGGCAGATGATCTATGCAGGAGCTGCCCCCAGGCGGTCAGTGCGCTCCCACAGCGGGAGCACTGCTCAGCCAGAAGCCAGGCTCATGGCTGGCGAGTGCCCCGGTGGTGGCGGGAGCCTACCCTGCCTCCGAGGCAGTGCTAAGGAGCATCGGGCAGTAAGGAGCAGCTAGCAGGTGGGCGATAAGGAGCGAGGGCTCCTAGACTGTAACAGGGACGCCCGCCTGCCGGCTTAGACTTGCTCCCTAAGGCAGGCAGACATCCCCCAAAGGGTCGCAGACTGCCAGAGGGCACAGGTCAGGCTGAAGAACCCCCCTCCCCTGCACTAGTTTCATGCACTGGGCCTCAGGTTCCTTTGTAAGAGTAAGGAAAATTCTTTAAATCCCCCTACTTCTGCGTATTTCTTTTTAAGTATCATTAGCCTTATTTATGTTACGTGCATATCATTAAACCAATCACTCAAAAGGGGAATGAAATTATCATGGATATTTTTGACGAATCAGATTAATGTCTGGGACTGGAGAGGAATTAAACCTACCCTCATACATTAATTGAGATTCCAGAGCAGGACACATGATCAAGAAGAGGAGGCTGCTGGGAAGTCAACCAACAGTGTCTACTACAGACTTAAGTGCCTTTGGATTTTGGAATGAACAGATGGCAGGAGGAAACCGAACAAACCTCAGAGAATGGGGCTGGTGCCCCACACTTGGGGCTCAGATGCATTAAAGCAGTAGTTGGAGTCATGAGAATGGGGCACATTGCCAAAGAAGATGGTATAAAAATCATCTAGTGAACCTCAAAAAAAAAAAAAAAAAATGGGGGAAGGGATGGTTGGAACTATATAGTCAAAATGTTGAGTGATAGGTATATGGAGTTCATATATAATATTGCTATTTTTGTGTGGGTCTGAACATTTCTGTCATAAAAATTTTTGAAAAACAAAATCCAACCACGAAACCTTTGGAAACTCTCTAAGAAGGAGCTTCCTGTTCTTGCTTCCCCAGCTCCTTTGTAACTTATTCCTTAACCCTTGTCTAAGGTTCTTCTATACTTTGAGACAAGTTCTCGTAACAAGCAGGGAGGATATAAAAGGCCCTGGTTTGGTTCGTTTTCGGCTATTTCTGCGCCTGATCTGTGCTGACTATTACAGGAGTCTCTGGCTTCCTCTCCCATCACCATTTCTACTTGGCTCCAGAGCCTGCATTTCTCAATCCTGATCTGCAATCTCTCTGTGGCCAGTTATCTAACTGCTGGGATCTTTGCTATTTGCCAGAAACCTAAGGCCTTTATCTAAAGGACAGCAAATATGGGCCTTATTGTGAAACCTTTTAAACTAATAGCACTCAAGTCCCGCATGTCCCTTTCATCATGAATTTTTCATTTGAGAATATTCTTAAAGCTATTTCCCTGAACACTTGTTCTTAGAATAAGCAACCTGTGGCTTCACTCCTGTGGTCATCTCCTTGATGGCTGCTCCATCCCGAAGTCTGCTTAGGTTCTCAAGATCAGCACTCACGCCCAACTTAATAGCAGGAGAAAAAAGAGCGTTCAGGCAAGTCAACAGGAAAGGAGTGGTTACAGATGTGGAAGGAAAATAAGGGAAAAGCAGCACAACATTTCCTTTAGTTTTCTGATGCATGTGCAGACCACCATGTTGCATAAGCAAATGGCAATGCTACTGAGAAGCAAAAGCTGAAGAGTTGGCAGGAATGTATCGTTTATTGTAAAAAGAAAACAGAACATAACAAAGCAAATGGATAATGTAAATGAACTTTGGCATCAATGCAAAACTGCTTACGCAAACAGCTGATTATTAGAGTTTTCCATAGTCGAACCTATTGAAACATGCTGTAGTTTTGCAGCATTCACTCAGTTGGGCTGCAAATGAAAAGTGTTTCTGATACCACCCACTGTGTTATAACTATAATCTTAACCTTCTCATGCACATGACACACACTTTAAAACACAAAGGAGAATCTGGCTCCGACCCAGCCAGTTTTGGCCTCCAAGGCTATGGGGATTACATGCAGATTGGTGACAGCTTGATCAACTTCCTCTCATAGGAGAAAGTGAGATAGGGGGCCCTTTTGAAAAGGGAAACCATTCAGTGAACTACTTGAGAAATGCTAAGTTAATTCAATAAACACTTATTGAGGAACTACTATGTACAATGTGTAACAAAAAAATAATGTTTCTGCTGAATTGGAGATTACTCTCAACAGGGTTATTACTCCCCATACTTTTTTTTTTTTTGGGGGGGGGCGGGGGAGTTGAGGAGGAAAGGTCTCTGGTGAATCTTTATAGATTCCTTCTCAGAATAATGTTTTAAAACATGTGAAACTAAGTTCATAAAATTTCAAAAGAAACCAATTATATTGAAACAGTCATCAAAAAAAGCTGTAAATTAATGATAATGTAATATAATGTCCCTCTTTATGGATACTTTAAATAACAAGATGTGTTGTAGGTAGTTAGACAGACATGAACAGAGCAAGGACGATGGGCCAGATACAGAAGGTCACCAGGATAGAAAACCCCAGATGCCTAGCAATGGACAATCAATTGTAGGGTAGGACCTCACTCCCAGGGTGGCGTTTGGTCTAACCCCTCCACCCCCCGCCCCCCAGGAATAGGCTCTAGGAAGCCCTATTCTTGCAGGAATCTTCCTACAAAGGGCCTCTAGTAAATGCATAAATAAGTGGAATAACAAATTCATGCTTCTCTCTCTCTCTCTCTCTCTCTCTCTCTCTCTCTCTCTCTCTTCCTCTCTCTTTCTCTCTTTCTCTAAAAGCAATAAATTAAAAATTAAAAAATTTAAAAGAACTTCTGTGTGTGCACACAGAGAGGGTAGAATGTTAGAACAATAAATTACCTAAATAATTAAAATATGAGGCAGAATAGGGTAAGTGATCTAGAATTGGAGCAGCAAAGCCCTGTAGCGATTCAATATGGAGAGGAAATTAGAAAAGGCTTAAAAAAGGTAGAGAGGAAGACAGGCATTTTATCTTCTAGGTCATCCTTTCCTTCAATCCGCCTCCTTTCCAGCTCATTAAATTGACTAAAGCTGGTTTATCTTTGGAACTACGTAGCTTTAGGTGGGGTATGCTTAGAGCAGTTTTTAATCTGTTTGTTCTCAGGATCCCTATGCACTTTCACAAGTTACTGAGTGTCCAAAGAGCTTTAATTTGTGTGGGATATATATATATATATATATATATATATATATATATATAGTACTAGAAATTAAAATTGAGAAATTTAAAAACATGTATCAATTAATTAAATAAAAAATCCAGTATGTGTTTATATAAATAGCATATTTTTGTGTGAAACATAAATATATTTTTTAAAACAATAAAAATATTAGTAAGGAAGGATACATTGTCTATATTTTTGCAAAACTCTTTAATCTCTGGCTTAATAGAACAGGTAGACTCTGTATCTGCTTTTGCAATTTTTTTCATTTTAATTTCTTTATTGATTGAGGTATTACATATTTTTTTAATATACTTCATTGATTTTTTTACAGAGAGGAAAGAAGAAGGATAGAGAGTTAGAAACATCAATGAGAGAGAAACATGGATCAGCTGCCTCTTAAACACTCCCTATTGGTATTTGCCCGCAACCAAGGTACATGTCCTTAACCAGAATCGAACCTGGGACCCTTGAGTCCTCAGGCCGATACTCTATCCACTGAGCCAAACCGGTGAGGGTGAGATATCACATATTTGTCCTCATCCCCCATTACCTTCCCAATGCTCCTCCCCAACTCATGCCCTCACTTCCCCATTGTCTTTGTTCACTGGTTAGGCTTATATGCATGCATACAAGTCCTTTGGTTGATTTCTCTCCCTTGTTTTATATAACCTCTGGAAAACTTCACTGTATTCTTCTGAAAGAATGAGAATGAAATAGGCAAATAATTTCTTAGTATCATTGTGAAACTAGTTTTGACCTTGAAGACCCTCAGGTCTTTGAGAACTTTGAGAACTGTCGATTTTTTTCTTTTTTGTTTTATAATTTGAATTTTCTTCAGCTACAGAAAAAGAATAATTCTATTACTAGAAATAAATGGTATAAAAAATGTCAAATGTGTGTGTGTTGGGTAGATCTTGTCCCTCCAGATATCCAGCTGTCCCTTCACCTTTATCCATCTGTTCAGTGACCTATATGAATATCAACAGGCTCCAGTTAGGTTTGGCCAATGAGAAGCACTTGCGGGAGAATAGAGGGAGGGAGCAGAGTGAGGTTTGAGTATTGATTTCCTACTTGATGAAGGCTCCCTATATGTTCTGTTGTGTTCTCAATACCTAGAAAAGTATTCGATGGGTGTTTTGTGCGTGCGTGTGTGTGTGTGTGTGTGTGTGTGTGTGTGTGTGTGTGTTTAAAGCATTTGAATAATAATATGCAATCATTAGCGCACCTAAATGGTTGGATTTTATGTTAGTTTTGAGATCAACTAAGGGAAAGTGAGAAGGAAATCAAGGAGACCAAGCAGCTTCTATGATGCCCTTCTGAGATATTCTCAAGACAAGAGTCCTCAAATGTGTCTGCTTTTATGCTCTATATGTTCTCTCTCTTTTTGGGGGGAATTAACCTGACAGTACCTTGTAGTCTAATTGCTGGAGGAATCATGTCCAGTTCCTCTACCTGCCTAGTGAACCATTCACTCTAGACTCATCCTGTACCTGTGTGAAGCCATCCTCGGTAAAGCTATCCACAGGGAGGGTCCTTTATGTCGTCACCAACCCTTGCACGTTTCAATTATAGCACCTATCATCCTGTATTGGGATGGCCTAACTTATTTTTGTATCTCCACCTCTGCGTACAGTGCTTGGCAAATAGGAGACGCTAAGTAACTGTGGGATGAACGAATGACTATCAAAGATGGGCTGAAAGTTTTCAAACTCAGTGTTGATTGAGAAATTAAACACGGAAATGTCAAGGTCTAAATGAAGTGCGGGCTTAGATGTAATAAAAATTACCACCACCACCACCACCGCCGCCACCACCGAATTCTCCTGAAGGGATCACCTATCCCATTGTCACACGTCGCCTTTTGGGCCCTCCTGGATACCCCAATTTCCCGCTCCCTAACTCAATTCTCTTCCCTTTCTGGGGACAGGTCAGGCAGGTATCACAGCTAGGCGGCCCTGATTGGTCCGTGATGATTTCATTGTTAGGGCACATCCGGGCTTTTCCTCTCCCCCGCAACACCTCCCCCAGAACCCAGCCTTCCGAGGCTCCCCCTCACGGGTGCGCCCCACCCGCTGGCTGGAGCAAAACAGCCGCCACTCCCCAGACCGCTTCTTGCCCTCGTCTGCGCCATCCCTCCTCGACTCCGCGTCTAAGAAAGGCGTTTAGCACAGCCAATGAGGGCCCAGCAGACTTTGTTAGCCAATCAACAGCCGACCCTCTGCAATCCCGGGCGGGACTAGGCCTCCATACCTATAACTGGCCAGCCCGTTGGCTTCCTATATGGCGCTAGTTTTACTGGAGGCTTAGAGGTAAAAAAAACAACAACAACAGAGGGGCATGGTCCCCGTAGAACTCAAAGGATCCGCACGGACCCAATGGGTTTGACCGTTTTCGAAGACTAGCCAATCGCTTCCCGGGTACTTCCCCCGCCTTGTGCGCGTTCATTTTTAAAAAAAGCCGGTGTGACGGACTTGGAAATTGGTTCAGTGACGGACACACAGAGAAAGCCAATGACGGAGGGATCGGGCCACCGTCTCGACCAATAAGAAAAGGGAGTCGCTCTGGCTCGGCTTTGCGAGGCGGAGCGCAGGTGGGTGCCTTTTGATTGACGGCGGTTTCTACTTATGGCTGGCAAAGGTGGGTTGGTCCCTGAGGTCCGGGAGGTATAGCAGAGGCGGGGCTTGAAGAAAGTCAATGGTAATACAAGGGTTGGGTCTCACTCAGTGGGCGGTGTTTGATGGATAGTTGACCTTGCCAATTGAAGGTGGGCCCCGATACCCAATGGAAATGTAGTAGGCGGGGAAAACGCCGTCCCGAGGTACAAGGGCAGCCCGAGTGGACGGTAGGGCGCTGATTGACGGCCTTCTCAGCCAACCGAGGACAGCGAGAGGCCGCGCCGCGTCCCAAGAGGACGGGACTGGGGGCGGGGCCCGCCTAGGGGCGGGGAAGAGCCCGAGGAGGGGAGGGGGGTGGTAGAAGGAGCGGAGCGGCTGCTGCTCAATGGCGGAAAAGCCGCCGGTGCTCTGACCGCCTCGTCCCCCTGGCAGTTGCGGGGGAGTTTCCTGCCGGCGCGGTTGGAGTCTCTGTTTTCTCAGGGTTTGGTGGTTGGAAGATGCTCCAGAGAGACGAGGCTGCGGCGGAGGAGGTGGCGGCGGCCGAGTCGGCAACGGCGCTGGGGTGGAGAAAAGGCGGCAGCAGCGGCGGCGGCGGCGGCGTGCGGGGCCCGACGACGGTGTAAACAGCCCCGGAGTTGTCGGAGGCGGTGGCCGAGACCCCGAGGGGGGAAGCGGCGGCTGGAGCCAGGGCGCGCCTCCGTGGGAAGCCTGGGCTTGGAGCGGCGGGGCTCTGCGGCGGCGGGAGCGGACGCCCTAGACCTCGCCTTCCTTCTTGGCTTCAGGTAAGGCCGCTCGGCGTCCTGCGCCAGGGGGTTCTCGCTCGAGGGCACGGCCGAGGCCCAGGACCGTTTTCGGGGTGTCGCTGAGCTCCGGCCGCGGCCTCTGCCCGCCAAGCCCTCGAGTCTCTTCCTGCGTCGCGGAGCCGAGGGCAGCGGCACGCCGGCCCTGGCTCCCGGGGAAGGCTCCTGGGTAGGCCCCTTCGCCAGCCGCCGCCTCCGCGCCCCGCCGAGGCTGCGAGAGGAGGCTTGGGGCAGGGCATTCTCCTTTGCTCCGATGCCTCGTTCGTCAAGTGCTTGCTTGCCCCTGTCCTCTGCTTCAGGCTGCGAACATCCCCAGTGAAAGCTCGGGGGCAGCCCCAGGCCCTAACCTCATCCCTTCCTGGCATATGCCTATCTGAAAACACTACCTTTTCCCGTTGGGTTCCTCATCAGCTCCTGCCCTACTTTGCGCCCCACTTCACTTCCTTGTTAAATTTTCTCTCCCCCCTCTTCTGTCCCTAAGGTCTCACCATCTTCTTCTTCTTCCCCTTAATGTCTTGACATCGTTTCTCTTTCTCTTCTCTGCAGACTCCAGGGTTTCTCTTCCCCGCCTCCCCCCAGCAATCCTTTTCGGATGTCATTCTCTTTTGAACCAGTGAAGTTCTTAAATGAAATTGCTATCGTCTGTACTCCTATCCAGCAGAGGCCCCTTATGAGTACACTCGCCAGCTCTATAGGGAAGATCAGGTTTAAAAAAAAAAAGAAAAAAAATATATATATATATATGTATATATATAATCAAATGTAGACTGTGAAAGTAACGCCGAAGTAATATTTAAAATGAAGGGCTCAATGACTGCTGAAAATCCTTATTTTTTTTTTTTAGTTACATGACCTCTAATGTCAGATTTAGCAGAACTAGAACATTCGCCCATCTTATCTGGCAAAAATGCTTCTTAAGCGTTTGATAGTGGCTCAGACTCATCAGTCTTCCAGTTGGCTTAAAAAACAACTCGAAAACTTCAAAAACAAGACATTGTAAGAACAGCTCGGTAGGTGTTGTGATGATGTCACAGTTAAAAGACCTTTTAAAATAGGCACCACATGTTGAATGTATCAAAATAAAGTTGGCAGGAGTCTTGTAAAAGGATTATTTAGGAATTTAAGTAGTCTTAGTGTTATATAGCTATTTTGGGAAAAACATTCTTTTTCTTTTAACAAACGTTTACAACTCCTGTGATGTGAGAGTAACTGAGGTTTATTGTGGGATTAACACAGGAACTCATTTTATTTGAGCTACTGTATGGATGTAGAAGTGGTAATTGTTCAGGGTAGAAAATATAAGTATGTTCTAGGAGATAGAACCATGGACACTAAATGTTAATAGACATTATTTCATTTAATCTCTTTGTTGTGCAAGAGCAGAGTTCCTATTATTGGCCTACTTTTAAATAGAGCATTTCTAAGTAAATAATGAGGCAAGTTATTCTAATTATTATAGTCCTTTCCAAATGTACAAGCTTTAAAAAAAAAAAAAATATATATATATATATATATATATATATATATATATATATATATATAGTTGAAGTTATACTGGTTAAATGGTAATTTTTTATTATTTATTTATTTTTAAACATTTTAAAAAATATATATTTTATTGATTTTTTACGGAGAGGAAGGGAGAGAGATAGAGAGCTAGAAACGTCGATGAGAGAGTAACATCGACCAGCTGCCTCTTGCATACCCCCTACTGGGGATGTGCCCGCAACCAAGGTACATGCCCTTGACCGGAATCGAACCCGGGACCTTTCAGTCCTCAGACCACTCTCTACCACTGAGCCAAACCGGTTTCGGCAAATGGTAATTTTTTTAAAGTTTTTTTTTTTTTTTTTTAGGCTTCCTGAATATACAGATGTCTTAGTAGAACTTTTAAAAGAATGTAGAATAGAATTTTTTTTTTTTAGTCAACAGATTTTCTTTCCAGAATAATCCTAAATTTTACTGAGCAACTTCTCTCAATATCTTCTTTGTCTCTTTTAATGCTTGTTTGTGTTTTCTCCTCTTCATTTATTTTTTCCTTTCATAACATCTTATCACAGTTTCTGCAGTGTTTTTTATGTTGCAGTATCAGCATGGAGTAGTATTTTTATTTGATCTTTCATACTAATTAGCCAAGATCTATCCAGTTTCTTGTACATTAACCTTTGGATGTGTTCACGTTATGATAATTCGCTTAGAGATGAACAGCCGAGCTTTTAACACCTGTTTTCTTAATACTGGGTGTCTTATTTCTTTGAAGACTCCAGGAATAAGTGAAAGCCTTTTCAGTTTATCTGACAGTCATGTCAGTGAATACTATTTTATGTTAGTAATCCACATATTATAATTACCAAATTCCTTAAGATTACATCATCTGAAGGAATGGTGTAGTGTCTAGCTGTTTCTAAGAACACCTGATTCACAAGTTGACATGATCAGGAAGAGTGACACCTGTTGAAAGTTTATTTTCCTTCTAGAAGCCCAGAGCATGAAATTCATGCACTTGGGGGTGGGTGTCCCTCAGCCCAGTCTGCACCCTCTCCAATATGGGACCCCTCAGGGGAATGTATGACTGCCACAGGATTGGGCCTAAACACTGGCATTCGGACATCCTTCTCAATCCGGGACTGCTGGCGCCCAGCTGCTCACCTGTCTGCCAGCCTGATCACCCCCAAACCATCCCCCTGCCAGCCTGATCAATGCCTAACTGCTCCCCTGCAGGCCCAGTAACCCCCAACTGCCCTCCCCTGCCAGCCTGGTCCCACCTAACTGCCCTTCCCTGCAGGCCTGTCGTCCCCCCCCCACCCCCCCAACTCCCTTCCCCTGCTGGCCATCTTGTGGTGGCCATCTTGTGTGAAGGCGTGAGGGTCAATTTGTATATTATCTCTTTATTATATAAGGTAATGTACATCTTTAATGGAGTCTTAAAATTCAATGCTGATGGTTTTTTGGCACTTTTGGAAGAGTAGAATTTGCCATGGGATAGTGAGCAATTGTGGAGATTCATTAAAAACTGGTTGAGCCAATAGTGGAAGGATTTCAAACATGCCCCTGTAAATGGGTTAAAAACATTTATTGTACTTCCACATTCATTGTTTAGTTTCAAATATTATATGAATATTTGTATATTATATATAATAAGTATTTTATGATATTACCTAGCATAGAGAATAATATAATTCTAATTCTACAGTGGTCCTTCTAATACATTAATAAGGTGAATAAAATTAACTTATTAAAATACAAGAAGGTATTTTGTCTCTTGTGAAATATGCCATTTACAAATTCACAGATTTTCATTTGGGAAACAGCTGGTAGTATCTGAGTTATAATAACGTGTGTTTTTTTATTTCAAAAAAAATTCATTAAAATAATATTTAGCTTAAAATATAAAATTACAGTTAGTAGTAAGAGAATTTTGGGGGAATACGGTTATTTCTGGATTTTCAGTGATGATTCTTTTTTTTTTCCTTAAGTGAACTAATTTTAGAATTTGGAATGAAATAATACTGATTTATATTTGTTTTTATAGAATGTGTATACATATGTGTGTTCGTATGTGTATATATACATCAGCAGAATTGTGGGTTAAGATAACGAATTATTTGGGCATACTGAGATAAGATTTCTACAAACTGTAAACTCTGGAATTATAACCTAAAATACTTCCCATCTCACTATCCTGTATGCAAATTAAACAGTGAAAGTAAAGTAGGGTAGATTTTGGAAATACTGGTTTTTGTAGTGTTTGCTTGATTGCTGTAAAATTTATGATATGATAGCTTATTAGTTTCTAGTAGCTGCTCTAACAAGTATGGGTAAAGAAAAGGTACATAATCTGTCTTTTTTGTTGTTGTTGTTGGTATCATATGTTTACATAAAATAACTTTTGCCCTGGCCAGTTAGTTTGGTTGGTTACAGTGTCATCCCAATCCACCAAAGTTGTGGGTTTGATCCCTGGCACATACAAGAGTCAACCAATGGCCTCACAGGTGTGGCTCAGTAGTTGAGTGTCAACCTATTAACCAGGAGGTCACAGATCAGTTCCCAGTTAGGGCACATGCCTGGGCTGTAGACTGGATCCCCATTTGGGGGGGCATGCAGGAGGCAGCCAATCAATGATTCTCATCATTAATGTTTTTATTTCTTCCTCTCCCTTTCTCTTTGAAATCAATAAAAATATATTAAAGAAAATTAACCAATGAATGCATAGATAAGTGGAACAACAAATCAATGTTTCTCCATTTCTCGCTCAAATCAATTAGAAGATAAAAACAATATTTGTTCTTTTTGATTAAGTATGCTAGTATCTAATCAACTATAATGTATTTAGATATTTAACGGTTTAATATTTAAAGCTCAGTTTACCAATTTAAAGCTTTTATAACCTACTTAATAGTTTATTATTCACTTGCTAATAAAATGGATTCAAAGTTTTCTTTTGGGGTATGTTGAAATTCAAGATTATATTTATTAGCTTTAAATTGATTTGTTTCTTAAAAATTAAATATCTTAAAGTTTAGAAATGTAACACTAGTTGGAAACTTGTTTTGTATCCTTTGAACAAAAGATCAACTGTGATGTGATAGTTAATGGAGAGAGAGAGACAAACCTTGGCAGACTTCTATTGGATACTAAGGAACTTATCTTTACTTAGTTATTTGACCAATTATTGGCAGTGATATAGGAAGGATAAGACCTGTTGGTAATATTGCTGTGCTCTTTATGTAGAATGTCCTCCAGTTAAAAATAGGTTGTGAATGAAAAGTGCATTTGTATGATAGAAACATGAAAAACCATTTCCTTCATGGAATACTTTCATAATGTGGTTATCAGATATAATCAAATTTATGATGAAAAACAAGTGAATAGATTTTGTTTATAGATAGTACATATAGTAGTCTCCCCATATCCACGGTTTTGCTTTTCCCAATTTCAATTAAATGGAAAAATAACAAAAAATATTAAATGGAAAATTCCAGAAATAATTCATAAGTTTTAAATTACACACTATTATGAGTAGGGTGATTAAAGCTGGACCCATTTCCTGGTACTATGTAAATTACCCTTTTATCCATCATATCCACATAACTTCATTTCATCCCAAAGGCACTTTATCATTTCACATCACATTAAAAGGATGAACTCAGTACAATATGATAGTTTGAGAAAGAGATCACACTCATAACTTTTTATTACAGTATATTGTTATAATTGTTCAATTGTTAATCTCTTACTGTGCGTAATTTATAAATTAAACTTTAAAATACATATATGGTAGGAAAAGTGCACACATATATGAGTCAGTACTATCTGCGGCTTCAGATATCCACTGAGAATCTAGGAATGGATCTTCCACTGGTCAAGGGAGACTACTGTACCTGAGAAGAAGCAGGTTTGATAAAGGGTATATAAGAAGTTCTGAAGGATTTCAGAGCACTTCAAAGCTTGAGTGTAATGTCACTGATTCTTAAATCTCATTGCATTTTATTTTCTTGATGCAGATACATATAGAAGTGTACTCCCAACATTGAAAAGAGATAGTTAATAGATATGAGTAGGAGAATCTAGGAGTATCCATATTGCTCAGGGATACTTAACCTTTCTTGGCAAAGAGTTTTGCTTTTCCCCTCTTATAATTAAAGCAGTCAACTCTGAGTTAACTGGTGTTATCTGCTGTACACAGGTGACCCTTCTTTGTCCGTTACAAAGAGGAAATAATTAACTCAGAACAACTCTAAATAATAGACTATATGGGAGGGGAGATCAAGTATAGATATGAGAGGTTTCCTATTACTTTTACTTACTCCAGGCTAGCAATCCACAGGAAAGTGCAGAATTCAGCCTACTTTAATAGTTAATTTGGTTTATAGGTAACTTCTACCCCCAATCATTATTTTTACATTTATCGATTGCCTTCTAATATGCAAGGCACTATTCCAGGCTGGAGACTGCGCAAAACAGACAAAATCTCTGCCATCATAGCTATTCCATTTGATAACAAACACTCTTCCTTAATTTATATTACAACTCTGTTTCTTTGTGGTGGCTTAAATTATGATTGGAAAATTTGGGATCTGTGGTATTTTCTGAACTACTTAAAAGCTGTAATTGGAACTTCACTTGAAAAAAATGTTTTTATTGATTTCAGAGAAAGGAAGGGAGAGGGAAAGGTGGAAATATCCGTGGGCTGCTTCCTACATGCCCCCTACTGGAGATCGAACCCAAAATCCAGGCATGTGTCCTTACCAGGAATCAAACTTGGTGCCTGGGACAACACTCAACCAACTGAACATCATTGGCCAGACAGAAATTCACCATTTTTAACAAGAGAGAAAGAGAGAGAAGCGTTTTTCTGAAACTGGTCAAAAACTGGAATATGAACAGAGAAAGTAGGAAGGGGAAATATTGTTCTACTTAAGATTAAAAATAAAGAGCCCTGGCCAGTGATGTGGCTCCATTGGTTGGGCATCATCATTCCATGCACTGAAAGGTTGGTGGCTTGATTCCCAGTCAGAGCACATGCCTGGGTTGCAGGCTCTATCCCCAGTAGGGACCTTACAGATAATCCACTCTTATGTCGATGTTTCTCTCAAAAAATCAATTAAAAAATATTTTTAAAAAAGCCAGAGATAGAAAAAAGGCATGAAGGAAGCTGGGGGCTTCAGGTGTTTCCATTTACTGTTAACCTTGAGTAGATGAGTTCCTGGGCAGTAGATAGGAGAAAAGGTGTAATAATGGGAGAAGCGTAAACAGGATTTTTAACACATATGGCCTGAATGACTTGAGGCATACATATAAAATATATGTTGTTATTTGTGTTTGGAAAATACCCTGTTTCTGATCTTAGTACTATATAGCTGAAAATTGTCTGAAAAAACTGATTTGTGACAACTACTTCTATTCTCTGGTTATTCGGCAATCCTGATGAAGATAGCCGATGGAGCCAACCAGACTTAGTTTATTGTGCTCAAATTGGCCTGTCTGTATATTTGCTAATGCTTCCCTTAATTTCATAACTGGTTTATTACTCGAAGTTGTACTTTTGTTTTCCTGCATTGTAAATTTTTGCATGAGGATGTCTTATGGCATTTAACTACCAAGCAGATGGTTAGTTTTTTTCTTTCTGTTCTATAACTTTCCCAGTGATGGTCCAGCCTGGTAAAGATACCTCCTCCTGAGTGCACACAAACATTGCACTCTTAAGTGTGAGACATCTTTGGTCTTTGTTTTTATTTTAATGCATAATGGGTTTTTTTCATTTGTGAATCATTGAGTCACAGTGTCATGTGATCTTGCTTGTTGCAGTAAACAGATGTTTTTAAGCAAATCAACTCTGAATTTCAGTGCCCCAATATAAAAATGAACAGTAGTACCATTCACAACCTAAGAGACCTATATTATAGCACCCAAAGAAGGCTTCAAATTACTAGTTTCACATTTAGTATATTTTTATAACTATCACTTTTATAAGTACTCTCATGGCCTGGCCGGTGTGGCTCAGTGGTTGAGTGTCAACCTATGAACCAGGAGGTCATATTTCAATTCTTAGTCAGGGCACATTCTCATGTTTCAGGCTCAATCCCCAGTTAGGGGCATGCTGATCAATGGTTCTCATCATTGATGTTTCTATCTCCCCTCTCTTTTCCCCTCTGAAATCAATAAAAAAAAAATTTTTTTTAATTAAAAAATTTTAAAACGTTAATGTGGTGCTAAGTTTGGTCACAGAGTTGAGGTGATGACTGCTACATGTCTCAGTGGACAAGGAAAATTTTCTCTTTTGTAATTACCAGGTTACTCATGACATGTTTTGTTACCATTGCAAATTACTTCTCCTTCAGACTTTCACTTACTGATTTTTTAAAGAGTTTTTTTTTTT
The DNA here is from genome assembly GCF_964339955.1 of Pipistrellus hanaki. Lineage (NCBI taxonomy): Eukaryota > Metazoa > Chordata > Mammalia > Chiroptera > Vespertilionidae > Pipistrellus > Pipistrellus hanaki. Next base: position 20,285,275 of record NC_140514.1, read on the forward strand.
TTTTTTAAATATATTTTATTGATTTTGTACAGAGAGGAAGGGAGAGAGATAGAGAGCCAGAAACATCGATGAGAGAGAGTCATCCATCAGTCGCCTCTTGCACACCCCCTACTGGGGATATGCCCGCAACCAAGGTACATGCCCTTGACTGGAATCGAACCCAGGACCCTTCAGTCCCCAAGCCGACGCTCTATCCATTGAGCCAAACTGGTCTCGGCACACTGATTTTTTAAAGCTGGATTTCCACTGAGTCAAACTGGTTCATTGGCCACATTTGGCCTGCTGCCAGTTTTTGTAAATAAAGTTTTATTAGAACACAGCGATGTTCATTTGTTTACATATTTATGATTGCATTTCCACTACTGTGGCAGGATTAAGTGATTGTGACAGAAACCCTATGGCCCTGCAAAGCTCCAAATATATATTACTTGTTTCTTTTAAGAAAATTTGCTGGCTCTTTATCTGTACATACTGTTTCCTTTTTCTCATTGTAGTGGTAAGTGATTGTATAAAATTGGCGTTTATATATTTGGTGTTTATATGTAGTTTTTCCTGCACTCTGTAATATTATTCAAAGTATAATTCCTTTAACATGGTTGAAATTGTGAAGTTTTTGCTTATGTCCCTAAAACCATCTATATTAATAATAGCCTAAATGGCATCACTCCCTCACTTCGTCACAAAATGGCCATCACAAGATGTCTGCGCATGCAGTGGAGAGGGGCCTGGTGGCCACTCCATGCAGTGAGGCCTGGGAGTCTCGTGGTTCTGCAAGGCATGGAGGAGGCGGTCCTGGCAGGGGAGGGCAGTTGGGGGCAATCAGGCCCTGGCAGGGGAGGGCAGTTGTGGGTGATCAAGTTGGCAGGAGAGGGCAATTGAGGGCAATCAGGCTGGCATGGGAGCAGTTAGGGGGTAATCAGGCTGGCAGGCATAAGCGGTTAGGGGCATCAGGCAGGCAGGTGAGTTGTTGGGAGCTAGTAGTCCCGGATTGTGAGAGGGATGTCCCACAGGGATCAGGCCTAAACCGTATAGCTCAGTTGGTTGGGCATTGGCATGTGCACCAAATGGTTGCTGGTTTGATTCCTGGTCAGGGCACATGCCTGGGTTGTGGGCTCATTCTCAGTAGTGGTTATGCAGGAGGAAGCCTATTGATGTTTTGCTGTCACATTGGTGTTTCTCTCCCTCTTCCTTGCTCTCTAAACATCATTTTTAAAAAAAGAAGAAGCCATTGAAAGGATTTCAGGAGTGAAACAGTTATTAAAGAATATTTAAATACAGCTAAGCCTAGTTGGAAAAACTTGATAGTTTAAGATGTTATCCATAGAATAATCATTCTCTAACATCAGATATTTTCTTATCTGTCAACTTATTTATGGGTAGTTGATCCTGGAACATACTATAAATATTTTCTCAATTTGAATACATTGGATTTTATTTATAATATGTAGTATTAGGTTAGTTATGATTGACTAAGGTATATGTTTTGTGGATTATAATGGTAATGCTAATTAATACTTTTAAAGCACTTACGGTACTTTATATGGGTGCTTTTATTACTCTTTTAGAAATAATTTGGTCAGGGTTACATAGTAAGTAGTCAAGCTGGCAATTGAATTTAAGTCTATTTTGTGCTAAAGCCCATACCTTAAAAAGAAGAAGTCTTGGAAGGGAGAGTGGTGGTTTAAAAGAGAGGAAATGACTTAGTGTTTCTCTAAATTCTATGACCCATGCTAAGTGCTTCTTTGATTCCCAAGAATCTGGTGTTTCTAGCTTTTGACAATCCATGATGGATCTGAGCTAATGGCCCTGATGGCTATTGAGAATGAGGTTTCTGCTCTTCCCAATGTCATTTCTCCAGTATTCTCATTCAGGAGACCCTTTCTCATTTTCTTCCTCATCCTCACTCCTAACATCCTTATCTCAAGTCTGGTTCCTCTGGAGGGCCTTATATGGGAACAATATTTCCTGAGGTCTTGCATGTTCATAGAGTGTGTTTATATTCTATACTTGAAAGTCAACTTTTTGGATGTAAATTTTGTGATATTGATTTTCTTTCCTTGCATATGTTCTGGAGCATTGTTTTCTGGCATAAAAGCATTGCTGTCAAAGTTTAATGACAATCTGATAGAGCCTGAGGTCATATTAGTCACAGTTCAGGTAAGCATGTAGTCTAATTTTTATAACACACTATACATATCCAAACAGTGATAGATTTTTGTTTTTCTCATTAAATTTGCAGCTAAAGCAAATGCCAGTGACAACAAAGCTATTTCTATTTTTTGACCTACTTTTTCCTCATTGTAGAGCCAGGGGAGTGGTCCGTTGTCCTAAATTTGAAATCTCTAGCCACGCTTTTGAGTTAGAACAAAAACATCTAAGTTATTCTGATACATGGTGAACCTTATTTACCATAAATTAATTTCACAAAATCTGTGGCTTACTTGATTTGTTTTCATCAGCTAATCTAGAAATATAGTTTTCAACCATTGAAGGATCCTTAAAATGTCTAGCATAATCCCATCAGTAACATCTCTTTATTATTGGATCTAAGAGTGGCAATGCCTAATTATCTAAATATGATACTAAAAACAAACGTGTCGATTTAACAATTAAGTAAATTCTTTTAACTTTTTCTATTATTATTTTTAAAAATCTAAGTAAATGCCACTCATACTACAATACACCAGAGTTGATTTGGAAGAAGAGAGAACTTGATTTAATACTGAGAGCATTAAGAATTATAGGGAAGAATAGAGCCACATGTTCTGTTTCTGTGAGTTTAATGAAGGGGGAGAGTATTCTTTGCTTCTCAGCAGATATTTGTGAAAGAATATGCTCTGTATAGCTCTGGGTTGGTATTAGTACTACTTTTCAAGCATCATTTTAAGTATGATGAATATGGATTTTACTACTACTAAAGGCCCACTGCACGGATTCATGCACATTGAAAGGAAATTAATTAGAAGGTGGCCTGCAGGGTGGGACTGGTTGAGACTGGCCAGATATATCCTGGAGCCAACCTCCTGAGGTCCCTCCCTGGCCAGCTGCACCTGGGGCGGTGCCAGGGCTCAAAGGCATCTGTGGAGTGAGTGGGGTCCCTCCGGCAGACAGGGTCCCTCCTCCTGGCCTGCAGGGATCGGGCCGAAACCAGAAGTCTGACATCCCCTGAGGGGTCCCAGAGTTAGAGAGGGGACTCTGAAAGTTGCTGTTGCTCGACAGCTCCTGTGTTGAGCACCTGCCTCCTGGTCAGTGTGCGTCATATCTACCAGCCAGTTGGCCAGTCACTTAGCCTTTTATATATATAGATTATTAACTTTTATGACATGTTATACTAGTAAAAACGTGTACTAGTAAATCTGGGCATTGTATCTAGCAACAAGCTGGTAGTGAGAAGTACTTAGTTATTACGTTATAGAAACATTTCTTGATAACCCTTAGGAAAAAATTACATGGCCTAATTAAAATTTGAAAATAGAAAAAGGTACTCTTGCCAAAACCGGTTTGGCTCAGTGTATAGAGCACTGGCCTGCAGACTGAAGGGTCCCAGGTTCAATTCTGGTCAAGGGCATGTACCTTGGTTGCGGGCACATCCCCAGTAGGAGGTGTGCAGGAGGCAGCTGATAGATATTTCTAACTCTTAATTTCTCTCTGTAAAAAATCAATAATATATATATATATTTTAAAAATAAAAGAAAAAGGTACTCTTCTAAGCATTTCATGTGTATTAACTTTTACAATTCTGGTAACACTCTGAGGGTATTCTCCACATTTTATCGCCACTGAGGCACAGAAAGATAAAGTGACTTGACCAAAGTCATTTAGAGTGTAGGAGATAAATGCAAACAAATCTAGACAGTGTGGCTTTGGAGCCCGTGCTTTTAACTGCAAGTAGGTAGGCTAAAATGCATCTCTTATATTAAGAGATTTTTAGCTGAGAATTTTTTTTTTTTTTTAAGTTTTAATATTTGAGTGTATTTTCTTTTCTTTTTTTTTTTTTTAATAAGTTTTTATTTTTCATATTATTACAAATATTCCTTCCCCCCCCCCCCCAACCATTGCTCTCCTCCACCAGGTTCCCACCCCACCCTCTGCCCTTTCCCCTTTCCCCATTGTCCTCATCCATAGGTGCACAGTTTATGTTCAGTCTCTTCCCACGCCCCCCTCTCCCCTTTTCCCCAAGAATCGTCAGTTCACTCCCCTTTCATACCTCTGATTCTATTATACTCAACAGTTAATATTGTTCATCAGATTTTTTTAATTTCCTTGGCTTTTAGATTCACTTGTTGATAATTACGTATTTGTTGTTCATAATTTTTATCTTTGTTTACTTTCTCTTCTGAAAGAACCCCCTTCAGCAATTCATATAATTCTGGTTTGGTGGTGATGAACTCCTTTAGCTTTCTTTTATTAGTGAAGCTCTTTATCTGGCCTTCGATTCTGAGTGATAGCTTTGCTGGGTAGCTTATTTTTGGCTGTAGGTTCTTGCTATTCATCACCTTGAATATTTCTTGCCATTCCCTTCTGGCCTGCATGGTTTCTGTTGAGAAGTCAGCTGACAATCGTATAGGTGCTCCTTTATAAGTTACTACCTTCTTTGCTCTTGCTTCTTTTAGTATTCTCTCTTTATCTTTTGCTCTTGGAATTTTAATAATGATGTGTCTCGGTGTGGTCCTCTTTGGATTCCTTTTGTTTGGAGTTCTGTGCGCTTCCTGGACTTGTAAGTCAAATTCTTTCACCAGGTGGGGGAAGTTTTCTGTCACTATTTCTTTCAGTATGTTTTCGATATCTTGCTCTCTCTCATCTTCTGGAACCCCCATAATTCTGATGTTGGTTCGCTTGAAGTTGTCCCAGAGGTTTCTTACATTATCTTCAATTTTCTGGATTCTCTTGCTTTCTAGCTTCTGTGGAGGAGTGTCTTCTGGCTCTTTGTGTTCCAAATCTTTGAGTTGATTCTTGCGATCTTCCATTCTGTTTTTAGAACTTTGTGTAATATTTTTTATTTCAGACAATGTATTCTTTATTTCTTGTTGATCCCTTATCATTTCTTGTTGACTCCTTATTAATTCTAGTTGATCTCTTTTCATATCCTCATAGGCCTTATCCATCTTTTCTAGGAAATTCTTGAAAAACCTTATAAGCGTAGATTTGAACTCTATATCCAGACGCTTTTTGTCCTCCATTTCTTTCGTTTGTGATCTATTTTGTTGTCGCATTTCGCAGTTACAGATGGGACGGGGTTTCAGGGTGGAGCCTGCAGCTTTGGCTTCCGTCAGCCCCCTAGCTGAGAATTTTCTAGACTTTAGGAAACCTGGATCATTTGACTCAGAAATGTCAGTGATTCTTAACCTCAAAGTAAAGTGTTTAAAAGTTTAGGGTGCCTAATCAGGGATATAGGGCTATACAATCACAACATAAAGTTAAAATTGTGTGCTGTTTCTGCTCTTTTTTTTTTTTTTTCCTGCTACAAATAAAAAATTTTTAGTATTCTGGTTAAAGATAACATACTATACTGCTGTTGTGAATAGTATAATTACTATTTGTTATCAGCAAGTATGTTTCTCTTAAATTTGTTTTGCCTTAGGTTTCTTCCTTTCTAAATGCCTTCCTCCCCCCATGATAACCAACTTTTTAAATTCAGAGAAACATGCTTCATATTTTACAATGGAAAGCTGTAAGAAAATATGGTTAATTTAATTTTACTTTGCTGATCTCTGGAGTTTATACAGCTCAGTAAAAATACTTTTATATGTAACCATTTTTAAAAATTTATATGAGCGCAGTTCAAAATAAATGGCATATAAGGTTTATAATGAGGAAAACAAATAGTGTTCTCTGAAACAATAGTTTTTCGTATTATCTATGGACTCTCTGGTAACTGCATTATCTTTAACAAATATGTTTATACAACTGCCTGGCCATTATTGCTTAGTGGTGAGCTTCAATCTATGAACTGAGAGGTTATGGTTCACTTCCTGGCTAGGGCACATTCCCCGGGTTGCCTGCTGCATTCTCATTAAGGGGGTGTGCAGGAGGAGGTGGCCAATTAATGATTCTATCTCTCCTCTTCCTTCTGCTCTGAAATCAGTAAAACAAAATATCTTTTTAAATTTTAAAAAATGTATATACAACTAATTAGCAATTTTTTAAAGATGTTATTTGATTTTCTGCGGAACTTCAAAGGAATTTTCTATTACCTAGTTTTACTGATGGGAAGTTCCATGCAATTTGGATTATTATTTTTTATGTAGATGACTTTCCATCTCCATTCTTAACCCGAAAAGCTTTTTTTTATTATTTATTTTACTTATTTATTTTTAAAATATATTTTATTGATTTTTTTTACAGAGAGGACGGGGGAAGGATAGAGAGTTAGAAACATCGATGAGAGAAAAACATCAGTCAGCTGCCTCCTGCATAACCCCTATTGGGGATGTGCCTGCAACCAAGGTATCAATACATGCCCTTGAAAAGAATTTCAGGTCTGTTTCAGGTAAACTCCTTTGACTGTCAATCTCAGTGCAAAGACCTTAAAATGAAAACTTCCCATCTGTTTGCCACACAAGGATCCAACAAGAGATACAAATCAAACTTGTTTGGAAAATGCCCCCTTTAACCAAGGGGAAAGGCTCAATGGATGCATTAACACAGAGAACTTTCCAGGAATCAAGTTGTCTGTGACTTCACAAAATGAAAAACACCAAGTAATATTTGCAACTGTAGAAAAAATAGTGCTTAATGCCCTGACCAATGTGGCTTCATTGGGCGGAGCGCTGTCCCTTGGTTTATTCTTTCATCATCCATCATTAGATATTTAGTTGCTTTGTTGTCTTGGCTGTCTATACTAATAAAAGGGTAATATGGAAATTATACTGGGAGACCTTCCGGACAAAGTCACGGTGGCAGGGCCCAGGCAGAGGCAGTTAGGGGCAATCAGGCCAGCAGGGGAGGGCAATTGGGGGCAATCAGACTGGCAAGGGGGGACAGTTGGGGACCAGCAGGCTGACTGGGGGTAGGGGGTGGGGGTGGGGGTGGGCAGTTGGCAAGAAGGCCGGCAGGCAGAATGGTTAGGAGCGATCAGACAGGCAGGCAGGTGAGCAGTTAGGAGCCAGCAGTCCTGGATTGCAAGAGGGATATCCAATTGCCGGTTTAGGTCCGATCCCACAGGGACATTCCCTGAGGGTCCCAGATTGGAGAGGGTGAAGGCCAGGGTGAGCGACAGATTTTGTTTGTTTGAAGGATTACAAATAGTAGTACATATGTCTCCTTTTTCCCCCCTTTAACCTCCCCCAGCCTCCTCTACCCCCCCCCCCCATATGCCTTCACCTGCTTCCCCTCCCCCGTGTCTTGTATCCATTGGTTATGTTTATATGCATGCATATAAGTCCTTCGGTTGATCTCTTACAACACCCCCCTTCCCCCTCAACCTCCCTTGCCTTCCCACTGTAGTTTGACAGTCTGTTCAATGGTTCTTTATCTCTATAACTATTTCCCCCTCATTTCTTTTCTTTGAAAAATCTTGTAACTGCAGGCTAGAAATAAACATAAAATAACAAAAAACATTTGAGTCCCAATTTCAGTGCCCAACAGTTCTGAGACCCAGTTTCAATGTCAAATAGTTCCTTATGTGTACATGTCAGCAATGATATCTGGATGATGGACAGATGGTGGCAATGCAGGTCTGACCCTCTCTGGTTTGGTCCTGGGCAACCTGCAGCAATGCACAGCTGCTGACTGCTAGTGTGGCCAGGCGTCGTCAGCTTTTTCCATCTCTGGGCTGTTTGAGGGACAGATATTTACATTACGATTCATTAACAGTAGCAAAATTACAGTTATGAAATAGCAATGAAAATAATTTTATGGTTGGGGGTCACCACAACATGAGAAATATATTAAAGGGCCGTGGCATTAGAAAGGTTGAGAACCACTGGCTTAGATGCTGAACTCACCCAGCTGCAACATGGAACCAGTGGCCTGCTGGAACCCTGACTGCACCATTTCCAGAAATGGTTGAAGGGGTAGGGGATTTTGGAACCTGAGAAATGTAACTCCACACCAATAAAGCCTTTTTTCCACATGCAAATCTTAGAAAATTCATTTTCTGGAGATATAGCAAAAACCTTACTTCCACAAGTGACAAGGGAACTTATGGCACACCTCTTATTTTACTATCCTCTCTCCTAAGTTTTTATTGTTTGTTTTATAATTTTAAAATATTCCACAACTATATTTTGAATGGTGTATTAGGAGGGATGAGTGATAATTATGACTGTGTTTAATTTGTTTTGAGTTAAGGAAATCATTTATATAGGTTACTATATCAATATGAATGATCATTTTCATTATAAAAATATTTCACTAAAGAATTATATACCATAGGACATTTGTTTGTGTACAAATCATTATTTGCCAATAATATAGAAGTACTTTATATTGCATTTTGAGAAAATATTGAAATTTTAAATTTCATGTCTTGTTTCATGTAGCACTTTTGAAACTTTTCTCCCCTTTGCTTGGTCCCCCCGCCTCCCCCTTTTTTTTTGTTAAATAAGTTTGTATTGATTTGAGAGAGAGAACACGAGAGAGGGAGGGAGAGAGATAAATGAGTGTGAAACATCAACATCAATTGTCTGCCTCTTGCAAGTCCAGCGGGAAGGGGATCAAGCCTGCAACCCAGGCTTGAGCTTTGACTGGGAATCAAACTGGTGACCTCTTGGTGCCCTCTTGGTGCATGGTTTTGACCCTCAACCACTGAGTACACCAGCGGCCAGGCTAGTTGGTCCCTTTTTCAAAAGCTTTTTTTTTCTTTTGTTCTGAAAGTAATTTTTTAAAGACTCTAAATTTAGTAAGTAGATAAATGAGTTGATATTTTATTTGTGTTAGACCAGGCGTCTGTTAAAACAGAAGTAACATTTATTTTGGCTAAACAGTTTCTGTTCTGCATATGTGTTTACATAGCTTTTTCACACTCCATAAATTGAACAGAACAAGTACTCATAGTTTTGGATTGACTAAATTTTTCTGAAAGATTTTTCAAGGAAATGGGTATTAATATCACCAATTTTATCTAAATATTATCACTTTATCTTTCCTCGTTTGTTTCTAAGAAGTTATTATCAAGTTGATCTTGATAGTAGTTTTTATACTAAAGAATCCTATCTAATAAAAGAGTAACATGCAAATTAACCACAAATTAACCATCACTCCGCGACAAAAATGGTGGTGCCCATAGCCACAAGATGGCCATTGCCCATAGCCATAAGATGGCGGCGCCCGTCTTCCTGGCCCCACCGGAGTCCCCACGTCTGCCCAGCGGCAGCAGTCTAGTATGTCTTAACTGGGAGGCGCCTGCCCAACCCCCCCGCCTCCCATGCAGCGATCCCTGCCCAGTGGTGGCAGTCCGGGGTGTCCGGCTGGGAGGTGCTAGCTCCTGGTGTGACCTTGGCCAGCGGCAGCAGTTTGGGCAGGGGTCTCAGACCTGCAGGGCCACGCACCGAAGCCGTGGTAGAAGCATGGGCTAGGGTCTCAGGCCGGCAGGGCCGTGCACCAAAGCTGCGCAATCCCTGGCCACAGAGGCAGCCTGGGCTGGGGTCTCAGGCCAACAGGGCCGCGCACCCCTGCTTTGCGATCTTCAGGTCAGGCTGAGATGGCTGACTGGGCTGGGGTCTCAGCCTGGCCAGGGTATGATCCCCTTCCAACAGTGGCAGCCTGGGGTCTCAAACATTGAGTCACACCAGCCAAGCAGATATGGAGGAATCTTAAATGTTTCTTTTTAAAAATATATATATTTTATTGATTTTTTTACACAGAGGAAGGGAAAGGGATAGAGAGCTAGAAACATCTGTGAGAGAGAAACATTGATCAGCTGCCTCCTGGGTATGTGCCCCCAACCAAGTTACATGTTGTTGGTCAGAATTGAACCTGGGACCCTTGATTCTGCAGGCCAATGATCCATCCACTGAGCCAAACCAGTTAGGACTGCCCAATATGTTAAAGAAAAAACCCTATCTAATAAATAGGGAATATGCAAGGGAGGGCATTTGGTGGTGTCCGAGTTGTCAGGGGAGGGCAGTTGGGGACAGTCGGGCTGGCAGGGAAGCAGTTAGGCATTGATCAGGCTGGCAGGCAGAAGCGGTTAGGGGCAATCAGGAAGGCAGGCAGGAGAGAGTTGGGAGCCAGCAGTCCTAGATTGTGAAAGTGATGTCCCCTAAACAGGCAGTCGGACATCCCCAAGGGGACCCAGATTGGAGAGGGTGCAGGTTGGGCTGAGGGACCCCCACTCCCCCGCACAAATTTCATGCACCAGGCCTCTAGTGTTTTTAATATTTTTGCTATATGTTCACACATCTAAGCTAGTCTATTGACTTGTAAATATTGTAATTTTACATAAATAGCATCATACCTTCTCCAACTTGCTTTGTTTTTATATTTATTCATGGTGATAAATGTAAATGTAACTCATATTTTTAACTTCTATAGAATGTTACATTGCATCATTGTGTGTTTCTCCTTGTAGGTACTCGACAGTGGGTACTCTCTATAATCTGGGTACTCCATATAATCGGACAATTCCATAGAAAGTTATGTGCATCTTTACCAGACATTACTCTGAGTTTTTCTGGTGCTGTTCTATTTCCTGATTTTCTATGTGACCTGTTTTTTCCCTCTTGGAATTTTCAGGCTTTTTATTTCAGCAGTATTTTGAAATTTCAGTTACCTTTTTTATTGTTGTGGCTCAACTTTCAGTTTTGCTATGCACTTTCAATCACTTAACTTGTTTTAGTGCTGGGAAACTTTTCTGAATAATTTCTTTGATAAATGTCTTCTCTTTGCTTTTTTTGTTTCTGAAATATTAGTTGGGTGTTCTACTCTGGACTGATCTTAAAACTCTCTTTGTTGTATTCTCTCTCATTTTTAGTCTCTTTATTTTGGGATTGGGGGCGAGGGAGATGGGAGAATCCTACTTTTTGGGTTGTTTTTCCAATTTGATTTTGTAACCTTGTAATTTTTTAAAGATTTTTTCATTGATTTTTTTTTTTTTTTTGAGAAAGGGAGAAGGAGAGAGAAACATCTTATGTGAGAGTGAGAGACATGTATGGGCTACCTCTTGCTTGTCCTCCCCCACATCCCATTTCGGATCCAGTTGCAATCTGGTTTTGTACCTGACTGGGAAACCTTGATAATCCTTGGGTGCACTCCTAACCAGCTGAGCCACTCTGGCCAGGCATAATCTTTTATTTTCAAAGATCTGTCCTCTTCTTAGTTCATAAGAGCACTTTCTTTTTCTCTGAAACACATTTTTATAACATCCCATTCATGTTTCATGAATACAGTACTCATTTCTCTTGAGGACCCCCCCCCCCCTTTTTTTTTCTACTCTGTACTTTTTCCCCCCTGATTTGTTTATTGTTTCTTTTTATTTATTATGCATTTCATCTTTGATGTTTTCCTTCATTGTCTGGTAATCTTTGAATGGCTATTCATGTTTAAGTTTGGAAGTTTTATGTGAATGGACAAGGACAGTCATTTGGTAGGCCTCCTTGTATGGTGTGACCTGACCCCTGACCATTTCAAGTATTCCTGAATGTGAGTAATCTGAAATTACTTTTTTTGATACTGTTGAATTTCCTCAGAGAGCAATAAAATTGTTTACCTGAGATTTATAAAATTTCTGAAAGTTGAGTTGGGAAGTTGAGTGTTTAGCATTCATTATGCAAATTTATAGCTTAACTCTGGTTTTCAGTAAGTCTTTTTTTTTTTTTTTTAACATTTTTATTTATTTCAGAGAGGAAAGGAGAGAGAGGTAGAAACATCAGTGATGAGAGAGAATCATTGATTGGCAACCTCCTGCACGCCCCCCTACTGGGGATCAAGGCTGCAACCCGGGTATGTCCCTTTGATGGGAATCGAAACTGGGACCCTTCAGTCTGCAAGCCAGTCTGCTCCATCCATTTATAAAGCCAAAACAGCCAGGACTTCAGTAAGTCTTATCCTGGTTTTCAATCATGAACCTTTGTAGTTCAGACTATTCAAATTAAACTTCTGGTCTTTTTCTGTGTGTGGTAGTTTTAATACATGTCTGCAAGTTGTTTTTTCTTTTCTTTTTTCTTTTTAATATATTTTTACTGATTTCAGAGAGGAAGGGAGAGAGAGATAGAGAGATAGAGAGAGAGAGAGGGAGAGAGAGAGAGAGAATCACTGACTGCCACCTTCTACACACCCCACTCTGGAGATGGAGCCCACAACTCTGGCAAGTGCCCCCACTGGAAATGGAACTGTGACCTCCTGGTTCATAGGTCGATGCTCAACCACTGAGCCACACCAGCTGGGCGGCAAGTTCTTTTTTAATTTTCCTTTGTGAGAGGTGGGTCTATGTCTTCTACTCTTGAATCTGAGCTGTCCTAGTTACTTGCTTATAACTGACAGACTGCAGCACTGGTGACACTCAGAAAAGGCCAAGTTGTTTTTTCCTGGTTCCCTTGGGACATTCCCCCTGGGGAAAGCCAGGTGCCATGGAAGAAGTCTGAGTAGTTTGAGGTAGTTGAACTGGAGAGACCACATACAGGCTTTCCCCAGCTGAATTAAGTCCCAGCTGAATTCCTAGCGAACAGCTCCAATTTACTACAACCATTTAATAAGTTTTCAGGTGAATCTTCCCAAAATCTGAGAAATCTGAGAAACTCTCAGTGGCAACTGCCCATTGAGCTCTTACAGTGAGTGAGCCAGTATTGATGCACAGTATTGATTAACTAAAACCCACACTTACTCAGCTTTCATGATTTTTTTAACCTAATGTCTCGTTCTCTATTCCAGAATTTAATTTAGGATATACTACATTACATTAAATTACCATGCCTCCTTAGGCTCCTTGTGGCTGTGAGAGTTGCTCTAACTTTCCTTGCTTTTTTAGGTCCTTGCTAATTTGAGGAGTACTAGTCAGGTATTTTATAGAATGTCTCAATTGGTATTTGTCTAATGCTTTCTTAGAGATTAGATTGGGATTATGGGGCTTGGGGAAGAAGACCAGAGATGAAATGCTGTTTTCATCACATCATATCAAGAGATCATACTGCAAACATGATGATGACTGTTGATTTGACCTTGGTTAGTTGGCTGAGATAATGTGTGTCTGGTTTCTCCGCTGTGAAGTTAGTTACTCCCCTCCCCCTATTCTTTTTGTGCTTTCTGGAAAGAAAGTCTCTTTGCCCAGTTTAAGGGGTGGGAAATTAAGGTCCACCTGTTTGAGTGCGCAATATCTACATAAATTATTTGGAATTTTTATGCACTGGAGATATGACTATTCTCTCACATTTATTCAGTCACTTATTTTAATCCATGTGGACTCATGGATATTTTATAATTCAATATTGCTTTATTTATTTTGTTATTTTTGAGCTACCATAGGATGAGTTGTGAATTAGTTTTTTCTGTTTTGGTTCTCTCCTCCTGTATTACCTGTATTTTTTACTTTGGCATTGTGTTATTTGACGTATCACTGTGCTTAAATTTTCTTTGTGATTTATATTTCTTTTAAAACTAGATTCTCCCTCCTTCATCCCCCCTTCCCCAAATATGACCTAAATTTGCTATTTTGTGGCCATTATTTCTTTTTTTTTTTAAGTTTTTAAAAAATATATATTTTATTGATTTTTTTACAGAGAGGAAGAGAGAGGGATAGAGAGCTAGAAACATCGATGAGAGAGAAACATCAATCAGCTGCCTCTTGCACACCCCCTACTGGAGATGTGCCCGCAACCAAGGTACATGCCCCCAACCGGAATCGAACCTGGGACCTTTCAGTCCCCAGGCCAACGCTCTATCCACTGAGCCAAACCGGTTTCGGCCCATTATTTCTTTTGTATTGCATTAGTTGCCCATATTATCTTTCATGTTCAATCTTTCTGGGTCTCTCTATTGTGGCTCAATTTTTAAAATGTAGCATGTAGATAGATGATTTTATTTTGGAAGTTCTTTTTTTTTTTTTTTTTATAGGTGTTTATATTTATTAACATAACAGTGTCATTGTTTTAGGTTGTTATTTGCTTTCTCTTTTTAATGTTTGAAATTTTAAAATATTTTACTGTTTCTTTTGGGCATGTTTTTTCTTTCTGTGACTTAGACATTTTATAATCTATTTCATCGATGACTATCTTTATAATCTGTACTAAGAAAAGGGTAATATGCTAATTAGACGGGGTGACCAGACATCTTCCAGACGTCTGATTTCCTTCCGGACACTTAAGGGGCAACCAGACCAGTTGGGGGGCAATCAGGCAGGCAGGTGAGCGGTTAGAAGCCAGAGGTCCCTGATTGTGAGAGGGACATCCGACTTCCAGTATCAGGCTTAAACCAGCAATCAGACATCCCCCAAGGGGTCCCTCGTTGGAGAGGGTGCAGGCCAGGCAGATGGACCCCCCCCCCCTCCCCTGCATGATTTTCGTGCACTAGGTCTCTAGTTATGTAATAAATCTGAAAGATGGTGGCAGTTAGTTTACTTCTAGTATTTCCTACTTTTTATCTTCTACCATCTGCTTTTGATTCTTCAATTACCACTCTTTATAGTAGTTAATTTCTGTTATATTTTGAAAATGAAATGTATTTTAATAAACACTGTCTTTATAATTATTCAAAGTGTGGATACATTTTGGGGGACACCTTGTATATCTGTCACTTTACTTAATCACGCTAAACAAATGTGACCTTCTTTCCCCCAAGAAAGAAAAAATATCACACATTTGCTACCTGTACCTTCGCCTCTTTCCTGCACCTTCTAGTAGTGTTGTTTTATTATTTCTATTTGATTATGATTTATGTTTATCATTGCTTTTTAAAAAATATATTTTATTGATTTTTTACAGAGAGGAAGAGAAAGGGATAGAGAGTTAGAAACATCGATGAGAGAGAATCATCAATCAGCTGCTTCTTGCACCACCCCTACTGGGGATGTGCCCACAACCAAGATACATGCTCTTGACCTGAATTGAATCCAGGACCTTTCAGTCTGCAGGCCAACGCTCTATCCACTGAGCCAAACCGGTTTCAGCTGTTTATCATTACTTTTAAAAATATGTTTTTATTGATTTCAGAGAAGAAAGGCGAGGGAGAGAGAGAAACATCAAATATGAGAGAAAATCATGAATCAGCTGCCTTTTGGTACCCCTCACCAGGAATTGAACTGTGACCTCCTGGTTCATAGGTCAACACTCAACCACTGAGCTACATGGTTTGGACTATCATCACTTTTCTAGTCATTTCTTATTTAGCTGAATTTGATCTCTTTAGAGTATGTGTGTGTGTGTGTGTGTGTGTGTAATTAAAAAAAATTTTAAGAATGGGCCTAAGAGAATGAAATTGCATTCTTTCATGTGTGGGAGGTAAACTTTCTCTACCCTCGAGATAAGGGGCTGGTGAATTAAACTGATAAAATACAGAGAAGCAAAAAAAAAAAAAAAAAAAAAAAAAAAAAAGACAAAGTTTATTTACAGGAGCCCAAATAAGTAGTTAGAATTTAGAGTTGATATGCCATTTTAATGGGGAAGTGGATGGAGAGGAGGGGCACTTATGGAATAACAAAAGACATAGGAAAGACAAATAGTTCTTTAGGAGAGTAGATTGAGGCGGGCATCTTCTGACAATGTTTGATGTCTTTCTTATCTTAGTGCTGACTTCTCATCTCAGGTGATAGAAGTCAATCTCCCATTATTGGAAGCCTCCCTTTGGAGGGAGGGATTTTTGTCTCATTTAGTTCTTTGTGAAGACTCTGCTTTTTTAGATAGTAAGGGGAGTGGAGTTCAGACAAAGCCTCTTTGCATCTGATGATTTGTTCATGTCTTCAGCTCGATATAATTTTGATGCCTCTGTGATATAATTTGTAATCCTCTCACATGTTTGAAAGGACAACAGTTTAGTTTATATAAAACACTTGTGTCATGCTTTGCTTCCTTCAAGTGTTTGACACTGTTTCACTTCTCTGCATTGCATTTTGGAAGACTGAAACTAGCCTGATTTATCTATTCCTCTCCTGCTTTAAATTGCTGTATTTAGGAGAGTGCATGGAAGAGAGTGAGGGATTGAATTCTCATAGAATTCTTTATTTGCCTTTAAAATATAGTAGCTTAAATATATTGTTTTTTCCCCCATAACTTAAATTGTAAATATGTTTTCTCCAAATTCTTAGTAGACCATGATGTATAATACTACATCCTGTAGGTGAGGTTTTATTAGCCTCAACATCATTGATAACTTTTTGCTGCAGGAATGGCCTGTGTATTATAGGATGTTTTAGAGCCTTCCTGGCCTCTCTACTAATTAGATGCCAATAGTTCTCCCTCCACTCCACTCCCTCCCTATGCCAGTTGTGACAATAGAAGCCTCTAAACTTTGCAAAATGCCCTCTGGGGGACAAAATCTTTTCTGGTTGAGAAACCAGTTATACACGTAATCCATTCTTCTATTGTTAGAAATACAAATTATTTTCAGTATAAGTAGCACTCTAATGAATATCATGCACAAAGATTTTTCTCTTTTGATCTTTTATGGTGAATTTTACATTACTGATTTCCAATTATATAACCATTTTTCTATTTCTGTTATAAAAAATTAAAAATAGGCTATTTGTTTAACGAATTTATTATTTAATCTTTTAAAATAACAATATTTATGTACAGTTTGGTTTATTTAGAATAACTTCTCAGAAGTAGAATATTGGGTCAGAGTTCTAATTATTATGTAATCTTGGTATTTTTAGAATGCATTTCCGAGCTGGGATTGGCAAAATCACAGGTAGAGAGGTTTTCCATAGCCAGTTGATAATCCTTGCACCAGCTTGGTTTGTATAAAGTTCTATCTATCTGAGGCTTGCATGTTACTTTAATTTTTTAAATAAACTTTTAATTTTGAAATAATTTTAGATGTATAGAAAGTCATAGGCTAGGACCCCTGTAAACTGGTTTTCTTATATTACTATGGTGTAATTGTCTAAATTAAGAAACCAGCATTTGTACTATTCTGTTAACCAAACTCCAGATTCTATTTGGATTTTACCAGTTTTTCTATTCTCTTTTTCTGTGCTGGGGTCCAATCTGGGTACCACATTACATTTAGTAACCTTGCTTTTTGAGTCTCTAAAAATTTATAGATCACTATTTTGATTTTTAAAAACAATACAAACCGCTTTAAAATGCATTAATCACTTAAGCCTTGAGATGAGAATGCCAGTTCTAGGCTATTGCTTTTGTTTGAATTCTGACTTGCTACATAAATTTTGTTATCTAGGTACACTAGGTATTTCAGTTTTCCCAATTATAAAATAAGAATATTCATAATACTAACTTTACTAAATTATTGTTTGTTGTAAATGACATAGTGAACATCAATCTCTTAATATAAAGCCTGGCTTACAGAGCTCATACAAAAAAAAAACACTAAACATTATTATTACTGCTATACTAGTAACCCTGCGCATGAATCCGTGCGCCAGTAGCTTTTTGTGGGACCTGGCTGCTCTGCTCCTGCTGCCTAGAGGCTCTCTGCAGCCCAGAGGCCCATCCGCACCCCGGCCTGGCCAGAGGCCCTCCATGGCAGGGGTGGAACACTTGCCTCGTCTCCACGGCAACAAAGCAAGCATTCCGCCAGGCTGCTCATGCTGCCCGCTCTCAGGGGCTGGCACTTCCCCACACACACCTCCTCAGGACTGGGGGACTCTGGCAGGACTGAGAGGACTGGGCACCGCCATCTTGTGGCTATTGGCATCATCTTTGTGATGGAGTGATGGTTGATTTGCATATTACCCTTTTATTAGATAGGATGTGTTACTTTTTAGTCAAAAGAAAGAAACCCTTAGGAAAAAATGTCCATAGGCCTAAATCAGTGGTCAGCAAACTCATTAATCAACAGAGCCAAATATCAACAGTACAACAATTAAAATTTCTTTTGAGAGCCAAATTTTTAAAATTTCTTCTAACACCACTTCTTCAAAATAGACTTGCCCAGGCCATGATATTTTGTGGAAGAGCCACACTCAAGGGGCCAAAGAGCCGCATGTGGCTCGTGAGCTGCAGTTTGCCGACCGTGGGCCTAAATCATCCCTGACACCACTTCATCCTTTTTGATAGGAAGCAGATGGGATTGACAGATTGTGCTCTTTTTAAGCAAGGCTTGCCCAATGTCCATGTGGCTCCTTTAGAAGAGTGTGCAAGCTGTAGAAAGGAGAATGGGAATTTTGTAGTATCTAAATGTCCTTTGTTGAAATTTTAATAATTTACTTTGTAAAGATTTTTGGCTGGATATTTCTTTGAGAATTGTTTGCTTTATTGATACTAGTTTTTCTAAAGGCTAAAATTTAAATAAGTTAATTTGTGAAGCATTTAAGCAGTGCATGCTGCAGAATGAGCACCATGGAAGTATTTGCTTATTCCTAGGTCCCTCAAACAATATAAAAGCATATTTTGGCTACTTGTTATAACAAGCCTCTGGAGCAAATATTAATTGAAATAAGAGGTAAGAGGACCGTTAGTCCTCTCAGATAGTCACCTGGTTGTCCCTGAAGGGGCTTGCTTTCTGATCAAACCTCTTGGCAGTCTGTTGCCATTGTACTATAGAGATGGATTCAAGCAACTAAAGATACCTTTGGTCATAGTATCTGTCATTTGTACTTATGTGAAGGAATAAAGAGAGATCAAAATTGTTTAGGCAGTTATTTCTCGTATCTGTCCTGCAATTTAAATTTCATTCCCATAAAATATATCCAAGTATAGTTGTTCAGGATGCCTAATTTTGGCAAAACCTAGAAAGACAGCACTAAAAAAATTTTTTAAATTCTGGTTAGGGAGAATTTCACATGTACATAAATGTTGAAATGATAGTAGATACTGGTCTCTCATGTGCCTATCACCGTATTTCAGTAATCATTGACAGAGAGTCAATAATATTTTTAAATTGCTATTAGACTTCATTTTTATAGTGGTTCCTCAAGGAAATGACAATGCATTCAAATGGATGTATCTGCTGGGTCTTAATGGTCCATTGTGTCAAAGTAGGTAATTGTTTCTTTGTTTGCAAAGGGAAAAAAAACTTGGGGTATCAAATATATTGACATTTATTTTAGATCCTTACTGATTATAGGACTCACTCTTAAGGAATGCTCCTAGTTTGAAATAACATTTATTAAATGGCATTCAATTTAAGTAGTTTTTATTACAGTTGAATGTTTAAAGTGGAAAAGGTATATCTATAATAATAAAAGCATAATATGCTAATTAGAACAGACGTTCTTCTGGACGTCCTTTCTTCCAGACAAAGCCACAGCAGGCAGGGGAGGCAGCAGAGGCCCACTGCCATGGCGGGGCCGGGCCAGGGCCAAAGCCCTTGCACAAATTTCGTGCTCCGGGTCTCTAGTGTATAATAGAGAGTATTTCTTTTACTTCTGTCTTCCAAGCTCTTGATTTCTCTTCCCCAGAGGTTCCAGTTTATTTTTTAAAGCATCTCTGGTGCTTCTAGAAAATGAATATGTATATTTGTGTGCTTGCTCACACACACACACACACGTGTGTGTGTGTGTGTGTGTGTGTGTGTGTGTGTGTGTATTTTTGTAGGCTATTATGTTTTACCTATATATCATTAAATATGAATCTTGATTCTCCTATTAATCAGTTCCCAAATGGGTGCTAGTAAGATGGTTCATTTATTTACTTATTTATTTTTACAATATACAAAATAAATTTATTTCAAGATTGTAGATACAAAATAATTATACATTTACATTCAATAAGCATTAATACTTGAAGAAAAATATTTTAAATAATATTTCCAAAACTGTACCACGTAGTATAAAATCACAAAAGTTGTAGGAAATATTAAAAATCTGCAAATAGCCAGGACCGGTTTGGCTCAGTGGATAGAGCGTCGGCCTGCGGACTGAAAGGTCCTGGGTTCGATTCCGGGCAAGGGCATGTACCTTGGTTGCGGGCATATCCCCTGGAGGGGGTGTGCAAGAGGCAGCTGATCAATGATTCTCTCTCATCGATGTTTCTAGCTCTCTATCCCTCTCTCTTCCTCTCTGTGAAAAATCAATAAAAAATATATATATTTAAAAAATGACAACAAAAGTATTGTATGTATTATAAAAAATATACATATATATATATAAAATCTGCAAATACCAGGATTACTTCTATTATAATCTAAAATATTTTTCCCCCCTTTGGCTCTTTTTGTTCATCATTTTATGTTGTTCATTCCAAAAATGAGTGAAATTATGTGATATTTATTTTTCTCCAACTGACTTCACTTAGCTAAGATAGTTTTATATATTGGGTCGGCAGCTAAGTAATTGCGGGTTTCACACATATATGGCTTCAGTTGAATTTTTAGTTTGCAGACGTAGTACAAATGTAAAACACATTTTGTTATTTGATAGTTGGCTATTCAGCTGTTAATCAGTAAAAAAAGTTTTTTGATCTGTTTTGTGGTTTTCGTTTGGCGTTCGTTGAAAAATGGAAAATCAAAAGGAACATTTTCGTCATATTTTGCTTTTTTATTTCCGCAAAGGGAAAACGCATCGCAAGCTCATAAAAAGTTATGTGCTGTTTATGGTGACGAAGCCTTAAAAGAACGGCAGTGTCAAAATTGGTTTGCCAAATTTCGTTCTGGTGATTTTTCACTCAAAGATGAAAAACGCTCTGGTCGTCCAGTTGAAGTTGATGACGCCCTAATCAAAGCAATAATCAATTCAGACTGTCACAGTACAACACATGAGATTGCAGAGAAGCTTCATGTATCACATACATGCATTGAAAATCACTTAAAACAACTTAGCTATGTTCAAAAACTTGATACATGGGTTCCTCACGAACTGAAAGAATCACAGTTAACGCAACGCATTAGCAGCTGCAATTTGCTAAAGAAACGTAATGAAAATGATCCATTTTTAAAACGACTGATAACTGGCGATGAAAAATGGGTTGTTTACAACAATATGAAGCGGAAAAGATCGTGGAGCAGGCCAGGTGAACCAACTCAAACAACATCAAAAGCTGATATTCATCAAAAGAAGGTTTTGTTATCAGTTTGGTGGGATTACAAAGGAATTGTCTACTTTGAACTCTTACCACCCAACCGAACGATCAATTCTGATGTCTACATTGAACAACTAACGAAATTAAACAATGCAGTTGAAGAAAAGCGGCCCGAATTGACAAATCGAAAAGGTGTTGTATTCCATCATGACAATGCAAGGCCACACACATCTTTGGTCACTCGGCAAAAATTAATGGAGCTTGGTTGGGATGTTTTGCCACATCCACCATATAGTCCTGACCTTGCACCATCTGATTACTTTTTGTTTCGATCTTTACAAAACTCCTTGAATGGTAAAAATTTCAATAATGATGATGATGTCAAATCGTACCTGATGCAGTTTTTTGCTAATAAAAACCAGAAGTTTTTTGAACGTGGGATTATGATGCTGCCTGAAAGATGGCAAAAGGTCATTGATCAAAATGGGCAATACATTACAGAATAAAGTTATTTAGTTCCATGAAAAAATTGTCTTTGATTTTCTTTTAAAAATCCGCAATTACTTACTTGCCGACCCAATACTTTACTTTTTCTAACAGTGCTGCAGTGAATATTTGTATATATAGGAGTAAACCTATAGGTTCATAGAATTTGGTTGAAGAATATGTACAATTGCAATTTTGGATAGATTTTATGAAATTCCTTTTACTGAGATTGTACCAGTTTAATAATATCAGCAGTGTGCATTTCTGCATAATCTTGTGGAGAAAATGATTACCAAACCTTTGATCTTTGCCAGTTTGACCCATGAAATTGATACCTCAGTGTATTCTTAATTTTCATTTCTTTTATGAATATGAGGTTGGACATATTTTAAGATCCATTGGGGGGGGGGGTGTTCCTGGTCCATTTTTCTATCACCTTGGTCATTTTCTTACTTATTTATAGGACCTTTATATTAGGGAGATTAGTTTATGATTAGAAATGCAATTCCTTAAATCTTACCAAGTAATGTGCTATTGTTTTACTTTAGGCTTCTTTAGCTTTTTAAATTAAAATAACCATTGACATAGTTTGAAGAACAACATAGTTCTCGAAGGCCCTGTTCATGGAGATTCACCAGAACCAACATTTCTAAATCTTAGTTCCTGATTTCTTTGGAGTTTATCTTCAAATCTCTAAATCATGTGCTTCTTGATCACCCCCCATTTTTAGGAATTATTTATCTCATTACCGGAGATGAGATTTACCTCTTTCACCCCAGTACTCCAAACACACACCCAAACTTCCCGTTCTTCCTTGTCTGATCAAGAGAGGATTACTTATTTCTTGTTCTATTGTATATATTGAACCTTAGAGTTATTGTTTAAGTTGAATTATAAAAAAGACTTTAACCAGGTTTTGTTTCTTGGTTTTCCTTTCTCCTATAACTGTGGTTCTCAACTTGCACATATGAAGCACCAGAGATGCTTTAAAAAATTACTGATATCTGAGTCCCATCCCCAGAGATTCTGATTTAATTGGTTTGATGATTGTAATGTGCTAGGATTTTGAAACCATTGTTGTAGAAAAAGGATGTGCTGGGAAATTTTCTTGTTTTGTGTGTGTGGTGGTTTTTTTTCTGTTCAGTAAATTCAGATAACTCCTATCCAAGTATATTTTTTAGATTTACTAGAGAATAAATGAGCTAGTATAGGTGAATTCTGTGTCAGATTTAAATATATAACACCTATAAAATTTTTCTTTCAGATTAATTATTAAACATGGGTGCATTTTTGGATAAACCCAAAACTGAGAAACATAATGCTCATGGTGCTGGGAATGGTTTACGTTATGGCCTGAGCAGCATGCAAGGATGGAGAGTGGAAATGGAAGATGCACACACAGCTGTTGTAGGTATTCCTCACGGCTTGGAAGACTGGTCATTTTTTGCAGTTTATGATGGTCATGCTGGATCCCGAGTGGCAAATTACTGCTCAACACATTTATTAGAACACATCACTAATAATGAAGACTTCAAGGCAGCTGCAAAATCAGGATTTTCTCATGAGCCTACAGTGGAAAGTGTCAAGAATGGTATCAGAACTGGCTTTTTGAAAATTGATGAATTCATGCGTAACTTTTCAGACCTCAGAAATGGAATGGACAGGAGTGGTTCAACTGCAGTGGGAGTTATGATTTCACCGAAGCATGTCTACTTTATCAACTGTGGTGATTCACGTGCTGTTCTGTGTAGGAATGGACAAGTCTGCTTTTCCACCCAGGATCACAAGCCTTCCAATCCAAGGGAGAAGGAGCGTATCCAAAATGCAGGAGGCAGCGTAATGATACAGCGTGTTAATGGTTCATTAGCAGTGTCTCGTGCTCTGGGGGACTATGATTACAAGTGTGTTGATGGCAAGGGCCCAACAGAACAACTAGTTTCTCCAGAGCCTGAGGTTTATGAACTTTTAAGAGGAGAAGATGATGAATTTATCGTTTTGGCTTGTGATGGGATCTGGGATGTTATGAGTAACGAGGAGCTCTGTGATTATGTTAAATCTAGGCTTGAGATATCTGATGACCTGGAAAATGTTTGCAATTGGGTAGTGGACACTTGTTTACATAAGGTATGTAAATCTTTTTGTTATAATTAAAATACCCTATTAATTTTGAAAAAACATGGTAAGTAAAACCAAGCAAACATAAATTTTAAAAACTTAGTATTTTTATTATGGTTGTACATTTTAAAGTTATTTTCTTCTGCAGAAATATGACAGCTTTTTTTTTTTTCTTTTTGTAAAGCCATCCTCACTTGCCTCAACCTTCTAGTTTGAAAATTAAGTTGAATAAATTTCTGTGGCATTTGTTGTCATTTAAGTACTTTATGGCTTGTTTCCGTGGCAGAGCATCTATACAGAATGTGACTTTTAAAAAATAAATATTTTTATTTATTTCAGAGAGAGGGAGGAGAGGGAGAGAAAAATAGGAACATCAATGATGAGAGGAAATCATTGATTATCTGCCCCTTGCATGCCCCCCATTGGGAATCTAGCCCACAACCTAATAATGTGCCCTGACTGGGAATTAAACTGTGACCTCCTGGTTCATGGATCGACACTCAGCCACTGAACTGAGCCACACCAACCAGGCCAGAACGTGACTTTAATTCAAATTCTCAGCATAGGCAATAGCTATCCAAAACTTATTATGAAGCAGTTTGATGTATAATTCTGTACTAGATACACAAAAGATCAAGAGCCACATAAAATGTTGGAAGATACACCATAACCCTAGACTAGGTAAAGTTTGTAATTTAGTTTTGAGCCCCCTAGTAGGTAAGATAAAAACAAGTAAAAGTGTGAGTTGCGTATTTTTTACTGGTCAGCCACCTCCTGCATGCTCTCTACTGGGGATCGAGCTTGCAATTTGGGCATGTGCCCTGACCGGAATCGAACTTCCTGGTTCATAGGTGAGCCATGTCAGCCAGGCTCAACCTTTTTTTTTTTTTTTTTTTTTTCATTTAATAATATATTGTAGAGAGATCTCCATGTTTATACGTATTGACCTAAATCATTTTTTTTCAGGTTGCATAGCATTCTGTTGAATGAGTGACATGTAGTTTTTTTTAGAATAACCAAGAATGAGATGTACTTCGAAGGAAAGAAGTTTGTATTGTACATAAACAGCACTCTCCCTTTTATTGAAAGGATGTTAGTTTTCAGGAATTTTGATCCCACCTTTCTGAATGTGGAGTTTAAATGATTCTGGGGACATATTTCACTTCATAGCTTTTAGTTTGAACTGATAAATATGCCTTTTTGTATTGTTAAAAGATTCTAGCCAGAGTTCTAGAATCTCATGAATCATAAGTTATAGTAATAGGGACAAGAGGCTGGAATACGTGATTCATCATATTTCTTTAAATAAAGCTGTGCTCAAATTGAAATCAGTTTTGAGAAGTTTAGTTAGCTGTTTTTGTTGAAACATACAGATTTATGAACCACTCTCTGTTACTTAATAGAGTTAAGTAAACCTCTTAACCATGCCTATTTTCTACCTACGTAATTTTGTCACTTCACTTGTTTGTATTGTAAAACTAAGGGTTAGCAATATAAAACAATGTGATTAAAATAGAATATAATTGCTTTAAATTTAGTTTGAAAGATTGAATATAAATTTTTAAATCCATAGAAAGCATTTGGCCCAGTGCTTAGCACTTAGTAATTGCTCAGTAGGTGTTGGTTGCTAAGTAGGAATAGATCCAGTTTTTAAGTAGATGTTTCCTTGATAATAGATTTAAATGAAGTGTCAATATTTTCTAGCACTTCTAACACATTATGTCCTAATAGTTTACTAGCACTTTTATATGTTAACTCATGAAATCTAGGGAGATTGTGATAATCATCATAATCACAATAGTATCAATAAATGATTGCTTTTTATGAATCAAATGCTATTCTAAACACTTTGCACTTTTAAAAACTCATTTAATTTTCACAACCCTGAAAAGTAAGTAGCATTAGTATTGTTTTTGATAATCATTTTTCAGGGTTGCCTTTTTATAGTATGAAGCTATAAATATAGGATGAATACTTATATTCTCTTCAGCTGGAAAATTAGCTGATTATTTATGCAAGGGTGGTTTTTTAATTGCTGTATAAAAATTACTGAAACACACTTATACTTTGTGGCTAGAGGAAAGTAGATACATAGATATAGAAGCAGCATCATTGAAATTACATGTTGAAGGTGTAAATGTAAATTATTTCCTTTAAATATCTTAGGATATTTAAACTTCTTGAAACTATTTTTCTGTTAATTTTCCAACTGATGAGATATCATGTATGTTTTATAACCTAAAAATCTAATGGAAATTACTTATATTTATATATTGGCATTTATATGAATAGTTTACATTAGATTTTTAAGTTTTATACACACACATAGATGGATAGATAACAAATGGCTAAGCAGTGCTCATACTGTTGTTACTAAAATAGAAATGGTTAGAAGAAACTGGGATTTCTAAAATATGAGGTATTCTGTTTATTCATAAAGTTGCTTTAAAAATCATTAGTATTCAAGTGAATATTGGACTTGAATATCTATGGTATAAAGTTTTACCTGATCTGATCTGAACTTAAATAGTAAAATCCTGGTTCTTGTGAAAGAATATATTTACTTTTTCTCTCTTTTTTTGCTATTTGAAATCCTTGTGTATATGTTTGTATTAATACAGCCAATGCAGTATTTCTAATATTAATCATGAAAGTGTTGATGGGTTTTCATTAAGGAATGAAAGTAGTTTTGGCCATTTTGGAAATCCTGATTCACCCCCGACCCCCACCAACGCTTCCACTTGCAGATACTGAAAAGCTGGTAATAGACTTAGGATAATTCTTCCTACTAAAGCATGAAAGTATGTGGAGGGAGTTCACTTTTTTAAAGCATGTTTTTACTAATTTCAGAGAGGAAGGGGGGTGGGAGGGAGGGAGAGGAAGAAGGAGAGAGAGAGAGAGAGA
Organism: Pipistrellus hanaki; assembly: GCF_964339955.1. Lineage (NCBI taxonomy): Eukaryota > Metazoa > Chordata > Mammalia > Chiroptera > Vespertilionidae > Pipistrellus > Pipistrellus hanaki. The sequence continues at coordinate 20,311,791 of NC_140514.1, forward strand.
GAGAGAGAAAAAAAGAAAGACCAGGGTTGAGATTCATTGATTGGCTGCCTCCTGCACCCCCTTTACTCACTCTCCCCCCACCCACCCACCCACTGGGGATCAAGCCCCCAACTGGGGCATGTGCCCTGACTGGGAATCAAATCCTGGTTCATAAGTTGATGTTCAAACAGCCACACCAGCAGGTTTACATTTTTTGAAGTCTTCTCAAGACCTGACCTCCCCTGCTTTCAAACTTTGCTCCATTGAGTATTAGGAGTTGATGGCAAAAGTTTTTCAAGGCCTGTATATCTTTTCTTCTGTGTTGTTTGGGTTCTAAAAAGATGGAAAGTCTGAACCAAACAATGCCTGTCTAGATTCATGTCATAATGACTGAAAAGACTGGAATTAGTATGGCCTTGGCTTTTTTCATTTGGGTTGACACGCCCCACTATCAAACAGAAATAGCCTACTGCCTACATTGACTTAATGTTTTTAGAGTGGTGAATAGAAAAAGGGGTGTTTCAAATAGTTCTTTGGAATTAAAATAAATGTGTTAAATGTGTACATTCTGGATGAATAAGCTGTAATTACTTAACTCTACTTTGAAGTAAATAGAAAGTTGGTAGACTATAAAAATAATTATTTCTTTTTCTTTAATATATAGGGAAGTCGCGATAACATGAGTATTGTACTAGTTTGCTTTCCAAATGCCCCCAAGGTCTCAGATGAAGCAGTGAGAAAAGATGCAGAGTTGGATAAGTACTTGGAATCACGGGTTGAAGGTAAGAAAGATGCTTTTTTGTTTGTTTTTTAATTTAGAAGGAAAGGGGGAAAAATACTTGTTTATCAAATAGCTTTTTAAAAAAATTCCATCTAAGATTTATTATCACATCATGAACCAATGTGTGGGATTTCTTGGCATAAAGAAAACAAATGTGTGTATTATATACCACCAGAGAAAAACATAATTTGAAAAGAGTCTGTTAAAGCTTACTATTTTTGCTTTCCCTGATTACATTTTTGGTAATAAGTGAAGAATCCAGTGTGATTGGCCTCAGGTTATCATAAACTGAGTCCATTTATAATTCAGTTTAGCTATAATTCCATTAACATCTTACTTCTTCTGAAGTTAATTATAGGAATTCATTACCATATGTTTTAATCATACTGATAGAGTTAATACTGATATTGTGCAAGATTATTAATTTTATTTTTTACCTTTTTATTTTGCAGTAATTTTAAACTTACAGAAAAGTTGCAAAAATATAGAGCTCCCATGTACATGTAGTACCTCTTATCTAGATTACCCATTTGTTTACATTATACCTCCTTTTACTCATCTCTTGCTATACTTTCTATAATGTACACTCATTCTCGCTTTACCTCCTTATGTCCCCTAATTGATTGAATTATTTTCTGACAGATTATTTTCTGAACCATTTTAGAGTAATTGAAGATAATATTAACTTTCTACTTTTTAATACAAAAAGGAACAGTATCTACCTAACCATAGTACATACATCAAAATTAGGAAGTTAACATTGAAATTATATTACCATCTATTCTGTAGATTCCTATTAAAATTTCCCTAGTTGTACCAGTAATGCCTTTCATTGGATCTAGTCTAGAACGTGTGTTGTGCTTTTCTGCTGAGCCTCTTTAGTCTTTCTCCATGTGAAAAAGTTGCATTTTGTTTTTGTTTTTAATGACCATGATATTTTCAAGAGTACAGGTTAGTTCTTTCTAGAATGTTCCTCTATTTGGATTGGCTGATGTTTCTTCTTGATAAGATTCAGGTTGTACTTTGACAGAAATACTATAGAAGTGAAGCTAGATGCATCATGATATGGTAATCTTAACTTTCATCACTTGCTTGAGGTGTTGTCTTTGGGTTCCTCCATTGAAAAGTTATGTTATGCTTATTAATATTAATAAGTACAGGGGCCTGAAGCTGCAGGGATCTCCCTTTTCCATGTCCCGCATGGAAAGAGAGATGAACGAACCGGTTCTAAGTGGAGGTGCCCAGGGATTGAGAAATATTAGAAATAAAGAGAGAGGACATAGAAATAGATTTCAAGCTGAGAGCTGGGAGGCCCCTGACCTCCTCTGCTGGAGAGACAGACTGACAACCTCCTAAGCCAGGCAGCACATCTATTTATACTCCAATCCAACAAGGGGGTTTCACAGGAAAACAAGGAGCTTGGGAGAGCCCAGGTTCCACCCACTCCTTCCTCCTGAACAAACACAAGCCAGGAACTAAGAACATCTCCGCACTCCCAGGGCGGGAGTGCAACTGACATGATTCTGTCAATATCCCAGGCCCAGTCAACAGCAATCTAAAGAATGTCCAGGTGTCTTCCCATTTGGCCCTCTACAAATATGTATCCAATAGGAAGGTGCTTGAGATGTTAACGTTTTCCTTCTTAAATTTTTACCTACCTTTTTGTCATTCCTCACCTGAGGTGGTTTGTCCATTGGTTTTTAGAAAGAGTGGAAGGGAGGGAGCGAAAAACATAGATATCAGAGAGACACATTGATTGGTTGCCTCCTGCCTCCTACAAGTCCCAACCTGGGCCTTGTTTAGACACTTTCCTCACTCCATATTGGCTTTGAACCCCATTCCAGGTAGTACCCCAACCAGTGATAAAGTTTTGCCTATTGTGGTCAGGCTTGGATAGCCCATGTTGGTTGGACCTTGCTGCTGTCACCACTGTCACCTCCATCCCTGTAAGACTTACCTTGCTTGGCCTTTCCTAATGTTTTTTGGGCTAAAAACCTATTACTATTCAGGAATGGGGCGGGGTGGGGGACGGGAAGCTTGAATATGATTGCTGATATGTGTGTTTAAATCTGCCATCTTATTTGTTTCCATATATTCCATCTTTTTTATTCTTCCTTGACTTTTTGATTAATTTTCTATTCTAGTTCATTCTTACAATTTGCTTATTGGTTGTACATTCTTTTAAAAATTTAATTAGCCCTGGCCAGTTGGTTGGGCATTATCCTGTGAGCTGAAGGATTGCCTGTTGATTCTGGATCAGGGCACATATCCAGGTTGTGGGCTCTATCCCCAGTCAGGGGCATGCAAGAGGCAGCCAGACAATGGATCTTTCTTTCTCTTTCTCATTCAACCTTCCTCTCTCTCTCAAAATCAACTTTAAAAGAATCTTTAAAAATGCAATTAGTGGTTACCCTGATAACTTGAGAATGCATTAGAGATAACCACAGGTTCCTAACTTACTGCTGCATTTTGATTTTATATGTGTTGGGGTTTTGTCTTTTTTTTTTTTTTTTTTTTTTTTTTTTTTTTAAATTTATTGATTTTAGAGAGCGGAAGAAAGGAGGGAAAGAGAAACATTGATTTGTTCCACTTACTTATGAATTCATTGGTTGCTTCTTGTATGTACCCTGACCCAGGTATCGAACCTGCCACTTTGGCGTATCGGGACGGCACTCTAACCAACTGATCTACCTGGCCAGAACTATTTGTGTAGTTTTTTTAAGATATAAAATTACCTTTTATGAAGTTATGTCAATCATTTTTTTTTGCCTTGATGTCATTCTTATGAAGTTCTTCAATTTAATTACATATTTTCTCTCAGCACTTTTATGGCTTGACTTACTTAAAAAATAGTAAATACATCTGAATGATGATGATTATGACATAATAGGCTTATTGAATTTGGCTTATTATTGATGAGAGTCTTCAAATGTGTAATTTACTTTTAGGAAAACTACATTCTTTTACAGATTTCTTGATGGACTTTATGTTTTCAAAATCTGTTTTCCATAAATTATAAATATAAATGGATCATGTAAATGTGTAATTTTTGTTCTAAGCATTAGCAGTTCTGTAATTTATACTTTTATATTCATTCCTTTATTATTGATATTTAGAGAGGAAGGGAGAAAAACATCAATATGAGAAACATTGATCAGCTGCCTCCTACATGCCCCCTACCAGGGATCGAGCCTGCAACCCAGGCATGTGCCTGACTGGGAATTGAATCAGCAGCCTTTCTGTGCACCAGACAACGCCCAACCAACTGAGCCACACTGGCCAGGGTTCCTTCTTTATTTTAAATAAATCGTGGACATACTCAAGGTATTAGAAAGCTGATAAGGTGCCCCAACTGTTTTGGCTGAATGGATAGAGCATTGACCTGCAGACCAAAGGGTACCTGGTTCGATTCCAGTCAAGGGCATGCACCTCAGTTGCAGGCTCCTCCCTGGCCGTGGCCCTGGTAAGGGGCATGCAGGAGGTAACCAATCAATGTGTTTCTCTTACATTGATATTTCTATCTTTCCCTCTCTCTTCCACGCTTTTTAAAACACAATGGAAAAATATCCTCTGGTGAGGATTAAAATAAAAAAGCCTATAGGACAGTTTGAAATTTGTTCCTTTCCTTTAATTTTTATCCATATATTGCTTTTATATTTCTATAATTATAGTATTAATAATTTCATTTTTATGTAAAATTAGATGAAAAATATTTTTTCCAAGTAGTTGTACTATGTTCATAGGGATAATTTTTAGGGATTATAAAGCATTTCACTAGTGGCTAGCTATACCAAAATTTTTCCCTTATTGTTGGACAATTAATTTGTTCCAGTTTTTGTGTTTATGAATAATGCTAGAATGAACATATATATACAAATAACTTTTTATATTACCTATTTTTGTTTTTGTGTGATAGCAGATAATGCTTGTTTTTATATTTTACAAAGGTACTACCAAATACTACCTTGTTTAAATTCTGTGTGAATACTACATTAATTTAAGAACTTTTTTTTTTTTTAATTTACAGAAATTATGGAGAAGTTTCGTGAGGATGGAATGCCTGATCTTGCCCAGGTCATGCGCATCTTGTCTGCAGAAAATATCCCAAATTTGCCTCCTGGGGGAGGTCTTGCTGGCAAGTAAGTAGAATAAAAAGAACTAATTTTGTGTTTCTTTATAATTACTAATTAAATAATTTTGAGTAAGATGAAATGGGTTGATAGTTCTTATAGTTCTTATACTAGAAAAGAACTAAAATTTTATCCAAAAGAAATTTGTAAAGACATCATACTCTGAGGATGAAGGTCCTTCTTTCCTTGGTAATTAAGAACACAGTATATTGTGTTGGATCAAATTCTGAGTGAAATCTAGAAACTGTTCTTAGCAAGTGTTTTGTGTGTCAATTTTTTAGTTACATAGTTAACGTATTTATTTATTTTTAAATATATATATATTTTTTTTTTCAGAGAGGAAGGGGGAGAGAGAGAAACATCAATGATGAGAGAGAATCATTGATCTACTCATTCTACTGCCTCCTGCACGCCCCCTACTGGGTGGGGATCAAGCCCATAACCTAGGCATATGCCCTTGATTGGAATCAAACCTGTGATCCTTCAGTCTGCAGGCCGATGCTCTATCCACTGAATCACGCCACCTAGGGCAAAATAACGTATTATTTTAAACACTCAAAGCTTAATCATTGTAATTTAATAAAATAAAATTGTAATTTATTTTTAGGCGCAATATTATTGAAGCTGTTTATAGTAAGCTGAATCCACATAGAGAAAATGAAGGGGTAAGTTTTATTTCTTAAGCATTTAAAATAATTTTATAATGTAAATATTACTAGATGTGAGTATATTCACATAATGAAATCTATAATAAATTATTACTGCTTATTTTAAGGAATCAATTAAAGTTTAAGGAAATGTGTTGAAATGGAAGTAGAGTTCTATATTGCAGATAGGCTTATTGTCACTTAATGGGTATCAAATGCCTTTTTGTTTGAGCTGTACTTACTTTCCCCCTGTATGTCTGCTTTTTCTTCTCTTTCTCCCTTAAATCTTAATTTTGAGACAAAGAATATATTTTCAAATATCTCAGTTTCTCCTTAAGCAGGCTTCTGCCATTACTAGATAATAAATGTTAGTGATAATAAATGTTATTTTAATGACCAGACCTTCCAGTGCCCCATGTACCCATTTGAATACGTGAGGACACTTTCTTTCTAATCTTGTGTGCTGTGGGGTTTATGTGTTGAAGTGAGAGAACCATTTTTGTTGTAACCCTGCCATGCCTTCTTAGCTCAAATCTCTTTATCCCTTTTACCGTCCTTAGAAATACTGATAAGCTGTCGACTGCTTCTCTATATTTCTGTTGTTTTTTAATTTTAGGACTAGTTTATCTTTTTTTTTAATTGCCCCAAACTTTAATAATTCAGATAAATATTTTCTCACAGGATTTTTTAAGTTTCTGGACATCTAAAAATTGATTACTTAATTTTTAATATGTATGCTTTTAAGATTTAAGATAACCAAACTTAGACATGAAACTTCTTGAGAAAAAAATAGACTCATCTTCCAGATCTCCAGCTTTTCTTGGCAGGTCTTGAGAGAGACAGCAGCCAATAATAGAAATTATGTATCATCTCAATTGCATTGTTTTCCAGGATTCATTATTACATAGCAATATCATAAAATTTATCTTTTCTTAACAATAAAAGTGTTTTGTCAAGGAAAATTTTACAAGTAATACATTGTAAAATGTGTTTAACATAAGTGATGCTATATATTAATAGATTTTATTTCTTACTCTAGAGCAGTGATTCTGAGTCTTCTGTGGCAGTTACCTCAAAATATTAAGAATTATATTAAAGCTGTGAAAATTAATCCTATATAATAAAAGCCTAATATGCTAAGTGTCTGGTCGTCCATTCAACCAATCAAAGCATAATATGCTAATGATATACTAAGGCTGCTCAACCGCTCGCTATTACATGCACTGACTACCAGGGGTAGAAGCTTTGACCAGTAGGTTAGCTTGGTACTGGGGCCTGGCTAATTGGGACTGAGTGAGACAGGCTGGACATGCCTTAGAACCCTCCTGCAGTTCCTTCCCTGCTGGCCAACCTCCCATGTCCCTCCTTAGCCCCAAATGTGCACCAGTGGGGTCCCTCAGCCTAGCCTGTGCCCTCTTGCAATCCAGGCCCTCCCTAGGGATGTCAGAGAGCCAGTTTTGGCCATTCCTGCAGGCCAGGCTGAGGGACCCCACTAGTGCATGAATTTGTGCACTGGACCTCTAGTTTTAAAATTAAGATATGTCATGTGATACATTAGAGAATTCTAAATCAGGTAGTTGAGAATAAGGCATTGCCATAACTTAAAAATTTATGGTAGTGGAGTGAAGAATCTTACCTCTTCAGTTGGATTATAGCTTCCACATAGCTCCCACCACTGTGGTTAGAAGAAGTAAGCCCTTTAAAGTTAGTTAAGGATTCATTTATTAAGTATCCCTGTTTCCCTGTGTATTTGAAAAGGAATGTGTAATCTTAAAAAAAAAAAAAAAATTCATTATATCTTGTTGAATTTCTTAGTTCCTCAAAAAATTGGCTGCTTTTTCTCCAAACAAGATTTAAGTGTTTTATAACCCTAAATTTCTGTTTAATATATACCAAGGATGATTTTTAAACTTAAAAAAAAAGAAAGAAAAAGAAAACACTTAAGTGATTATAAATAGGCAACACAACCATGAAGGGTGAGGAGAAATGCTCAGGATATAAAACTTACCCTAAGTATGATTTTGATATGATTATATAAATTAAGGAGCTATATACTAAATTATCTTTAGATATAAGCTTTCTATTAATATCAGCAGATAAACTCTGACAAGTCTACCATGTATTGAGGAGACTGTAAAACATAAGGCATGGTCCCATCCCTAATTGAATGCAGCTTGCAATAAAGGTATAAACACAAAAGATAAAGAATAAAAATATTACAAAATTGAGAGTGTGATTAATTACCACATGAATTGTACAATGATTGCTGGAAAAATAATATTTTCAGAGATAAGATAGGATTAGAAGAATGATTTGAATAGCAGAAATGAAATGAGGAGGATGGTAGCTATGTTTGAAAGAAATGACATGATTTTTTAATGGAACAGAGAACTGCTGTGGTAAAAAGAAAGATTTAGGATATCAGAAGTATTTTTAGAGAGAACTTTTGAACTTTATATTTTAAATTGAGGAGCCAGCACCATATATGTTTGGAGCATAAGAGAGAGAGATTCAAAGGAATATCTGGTATTTTAGCCTCTTAGAAACGTATGAGCCCTAGTTGGTTTGGCTTAGTGGATAGAGCATCAATCAGCCTGTGGACTGAAAGGTCCCAGGTTCAATTCTGGTCAAGGGCACATGCCCGGCTTGCAGGCTGGATCCCCAGTAGGGGGCATGCAGGAAGCAGCCATCCTGTCAGTGATTCACTCTTGTCATTGATGTTTCTCTCTCTCTCTCTCTTTCTCTTTCTCTCCCTCCCTTCCTCCCTCCCTCCCTTCTCCCTCTCTCCCTTTCTCTCTTAAATCCATAAAAATATATTAGTAATAAGAAAATAAACATGTATTAGGTTAAAACAGCATTTTTTTACCTTTTCCATCTCATGACACATATAAACGAATCACTAAAATTCTGCAGCCCATTTGACAATTAAAAATAAAAGGATAATTCTGATTCATTCATACTGGGCACTATCATTGTGTTAGCTGTTGTCATTTTTTTTACTTGGAAAAGAGGTTGGTACCTCTGACTAAATAGTCAGGTATTACATGTTTTTAAAGCTCCGTAGCACACTTGTTGAAAATCTCTGGGTTCAAGAGATGCTGGGTGTTAAGTAGTTGAGAAATAATTGCAGAAATCAGATGATAAGTATAAATTCATTATTAGTAGGTAGGTATATGGATTAAAGAATCCTCTTTACTATAAAAATTAACTTGCAGCCTAGAATATTATTTTTGGAAACATTGCTTTATTCTTTCAGAAAATCATGATCTTAGAAAAATGTTGACCTGTAATCACAAATAGCAGAAATATAATAATAAATACAAAATAAACAAAAAATAAATTATAGATGTTTAATTAAAATTTTAGCTCATGACCTATGATAGCAGGGAATTAGGCACAGATGTGCTCCATAAATGCTTCTCAACATAGTTAGATCTGTGCCTTGTGGAAGATATTACCAGGAAGTACAATGTGTCAGGAACAGTAGTTAATGTGCAGAATAGGAAAGACTAAAGTGTGGTAGAAATTCAAAGGGGATGACAGTTGGGGAACTATTATAATTAGTTTTTAAAAATAACTTGAAGAAAAGAATGCTAGTCAGAATGAATCAGAAATTCATTTAGATTCCTAAAATGTCTACTTTATATCAAAGAGAGAATTGTTCTGCTGTAAATGCCTATAACGGAGTACCATTATAAAGAGTTCATTAATTTTCTTATATTAAAAAAACAACACTTTTGGTTAATATTTCAAAAAACTGAGTTGAATATAAGTAACAAGTGAAATCATTAAAATAAATCCAGAAAGTTCACAATTTAGGGTAATCTTATTAAGTTGTTTACTAAATTTATTTTAGTTCAACTTTTTGAATGCAAACAATATTGAAATTTCTCCAACTTTAAAAATCAAAATCTGTAGAAGAGAGTCTAGGGAGAAATTCCTTTTCTTAAAAATTTCTTTATTGCCGGGACCGGTTTGGCTCAATGGATAGAGCGTTGGCTTGGGACTGAAGGGTCCCGGGTTCGATTCCAGTCAAGGGCATGTACCTTGGTTGCGGGCATATCCCCAGTGGGGGGTGTGCAAGAGGCAGCTGATCGATGACTCTCTCATCGATGTTTCTAACTATCTCTCTCCCTTCCTCTCTGTATAAAATCAATAAAAATATATATTTTTTAAAAAATTTCTCGCCGAGACCGGTTTGGCTCAATGGATAGAGCGTCGGCTTGGGGACTGAAGGGTCCCGGGTTCGATTCCGGTCAGGGGCATGTACCTTGGTTGCGGGCACATCCCCAGTAGGGGGTGTGCAAGAGGCAGCTGATCGATGACTCTCTCTCATCGATGTTTCTAACTCTCTATCTCTCTCCCTTCCTCTCTGTACAAAATCAATAAAATATATTTAAAAAAAAAAAAAATTTCTTTATTGGCCGAAACTGATTTGGCTCAATGGATAGAACATCGGCTTGGGGACTGAAAGGTCCCGGATTCGATTCCGGTCAAGGGCATGTACCTTGGTTGCGGGCATATCCCCAGTAGGGGGTGTGCAAGAGGCAGCTGATCGATGACTCTCTCTCATCGGTGTTTCTAACTCTCTGTCTCTCTCCCTTCCTCTCTATACAAAATCAATAAAAATATTTTTTTAAAAAATTTCTTTATTGATTATGGTATTACATATGTCTCCTTATCTCCTCCCCCTCCCCCATTACCCTCCCACCCCTCATTCCCTCACCCCCCTGTGGTCTGTGTCCATTGGTTAGGCTTATATGCATGCATACAAGTCCTTTGGTTGATCTCTCTCTCCCCTTTATCCCCACCCTCCCCTACCTTCCCTCTGAGGTTTGATGGTCTGATCGGTGCTTCGCTATCTCTGGATCTGTTTTTGTTCATCAGTTTATGTTGTTCATTATAATCCACAAATGAATGAGATCATGTGTTATTTATCTTTCTCTGACTGGCTTATTTCACTTAGCATAACGCTCTCCAGTTCCATCTATGCTGTTACAAATGGTATAGAGAGGAATTCTTAATCAAGGAATTCATGTTTCCCTCCCAAATTTTTGCAAACATATTTATGTGTGTATATACATATTCTTTAATGATGATTATGTCTGGGATTTTCATCAGTTCCTCAAAGGAGTCTGTGACCCTGAAAGAATAATTGCCTGTAGGATCAGAAAAGTAAAACTACATTTTGGCTATAAGTTGTTCTTATATATGAAATCATAGGTAATCTTCTAAAATGCTAGTTTTGTGCTTTATGACTAGAATATAAGTTCTATGAGATCTGGGACTTCATTTGATTTATTTATTATGATTATAGTTCCAACACCTACAGCATTGTCTGGCCAAAATGGTGAGAACTCAATAAATATTTGTTAAATAAGAAATTTTTTTTTATTCATTTCTAGTTGATGTTTGCTAAGCCTACCCTTAAGTCACATATTTAAAAAAATAATTTGAAGTTGCTAATTGCTATGAAAGCATGTTTTCAGAACATTTTTCTTGCAAAAATGTTAAGTTCTTCCATCAAAGAAGACTTATAATGCTTTTGAATTAGTGTGCAGCTGATTGAGTAGCTATATAAGTTGATGATTTTTCAAGGGTAAAGTGGGAACTTGTATTTATCCAACTCCTATTGTGCCAAGCCATATACATACATACATACATACATACATGTATATCTATGCTAATAAAAGGGCAATATGCTAATTAGACCAGTTAGACAGACATCCTTCTGGACAAAGCCACAGTGATGGGGGCAGAGGCAGAGGCGATTAGGTGTGATCAGGCCAGCAGGGGAGCACTGGTAGGGGCAGCAGGCAGGCAGAGTGGTTAGGGGTGATCAGGCAGGGAGGCATGTGAGCGGTTAGGAGCCAGCGGTCCTGGATTGCTAGAAGGATGTCTGATGCTGATTTAGGCACAATCTCTGAGAGACACCTTTCTCTCCCCTGCTGTGCACGAATTTCGTGCACCTGGCCTCTAGTCTATATAATAAAAGCCTAATGACCATTATAATGGAACCACCAGAAAAACTGGTCGCTATAATGTGCACTGACAACCACGGGGCAGACACCAACACATGAGCTGCCCCTGGTAGTCTGTGCACTCCCACAGGGGAAAGCACCACTCAACCAGAAGCCAAGCTCACAGCTGGCAAGCACAGCTGCAGAAGTGGGAGAGGAGCAGCGAGCCAAGCAGTAAGAAGCAGCGAGCAAGCGGGTGGTAAGGAGCAAAGTTTCCTGGACTGTGAGAGGTCGAAGACCAGGCTGAGGCGCCCCCTCCCCTCCATTGCATGAATCTCATGCACCGGGCCTTTAGTATACATATAAAATCATAGGTAATCTCTTCAACATCCTTCTTATATAGATAAGATTAAGAATTAGTGAGATGAAGTAGCTTGCCCAAGTTACAAAACTAAATCATGCAACCAGATTTTAATCTAAGTCAGAGTCACTCCTAAAACTATTCTCTTTACACTTTTCATGCTGCCTATCTAAACTATTTTGAGATTTGTCTATATACCTCTGTGTATCATCCAAGAAAATCTTCCCATTCTTTTGTGAATCTCATATTTAATAGTCTTAAGATACTCTATTTTTGATGAGGAATAATTTATAAAGTTGAAAGTAAGCAGTCCAGCCCGTTTTTTTAATCCTTTATTTTTCATTTAAATATACATTTTTATTTATCCTAATCCAAAAACTTTTTAAGGCATTTGGATTTTTGAGAAAGGAAGGAAGGAAGGACAGCACAAAAACACCAATAAATCTCCATATTCTGTTTTCTCATTAAATCTTATGTACCATCTTTTTTATTTAATTTTAAATAGGTCACTTACAATAAAGATAGTTGCTTGTTGCATTTTTACATCACAATTTTAGGACTTTGTTAATACTACTTGGGTTTTTTTTTTTTTTTTTTTTTTTGTGTGTGTGTGTGTGTGTGTGTGTGTGTGTGTTTTGTTGTTGTTTTTTTTTAATTGATGTTTAGAGGGAGGAAGGGAGAAAGAGAGAAGTTTTGATAGGAAAGAGAAACAACTATCAGTTGCCCACTGAATGTTCCCTTTTGGTATATGGATGTTGCTCCAACCAACAAAGTCACGCTGGTCAAGAGCTTTACATACAGCACATAAATATATATTTTGATATATTTATGTATTCAGTTTTCTATTATATGTTTTGAAACTACTTGCTATTTTTTCATATCACTTCATGTCATTTTTTTTCTTCTCTAAACAATTTCTTAGGGATTTCTTCCTTGGTGCTTCAGCTGTCCTTTTGTTCTTTTCTCTTTTTCTTTCATAGATGTCATGTTCTTTGGAAGCTTGTTTAGATCAAGTTAATGGCCTTTTAGGCTTCCTCCACGTGAACAGAAGTTCAGTTTTTGAATATTAAGAATTATATGTCTCAGGGAGGCATCAGGATTTTAGAGATGCCAAAAAAAGGCTGGGAACCACTGGAGTAGACCAATACTGGAGTATTTAAAAATGCACTAACTATAAAGAAAAAAGAAAATACACTAATTTTATATTCATTGTTTTTTTGAGATACGATTTGACATACATTTTTTAGCTTTGTGGTTTTGACCATTTAAGTGACTCCAAAATTATTTCAAATTAAATTTTACACGATTCTTATAAATAACATCTAATTTATCAGATTCTTCATTTGGTCATTGTATCTCATGAAGTCATATTTGAGAATCTTTAGTTCTAAAATTTATTTTTAGCTGACAAGCAGGGCATAGGACACCACAAAAAAAACTCTATAATAAGTATGGTAGTATTGTTTACATTTTCTCCATTGTTTCAGCTAATCATTTGAACAATTTTGCTTATGGTAACTACATTTTTTTTAATGCTGCAATCAGTAGCTAGTAAAATTTTATTTTTAAAATGTGCTTAGATTCCCATTCCCCTTCCTTTTTTGCTCTATGAGGTATGTAGATTCCCATATCTTGTTTGGTATAAGACAGTTTTTTTATAATGAGAGATTTTATTTTTAAGCTGTGTGAGTCTAGATAACAGGTAAAGCCTTACAAACAAAAACTGAGAGAAAAGTTCTAAATTCCAATCTCCATAATTGCCTTAAATTGATTTTGAAGAATAATTTTAATATTCCATTTAATGTGTTTTTCTTGGTTCTATCATTTTGTTAATCTTTTTAATACATTATAGATTTGAAATGAAATTATTTGTGGTCTAGTTTTACAGCCATTTTAACCAGTATTTATTTTAGTGTTTAATTATAGAGCACTTACTATGCAAAACCTATTATTTATCATAATGTATTCAACAAACATTCAGAGGGACATTGTTGATGTTACTTGCACCTGAACACAAAACTGAGCTCTGTTGCTTACTAGTATTGTCACCTTGCCAAATAGCTTAAATCTGTCTGAGCCTTAGTTTCTCCAGTTAGTGTTGAAATGCCTGTCACGTAGGGTACCTGTGAGGATTAACTGAGATTATGCATATAAAGTTCCCTTCTGTAGGTGGTAGTGAGGGTGCAGAAAGTAATATGAAATTATCTTTAATTCAATGAGTTTATAGTCTAATAGAGAGACTTGTAAACAGTTGCAAGGTGAATTAATTGCTGTAATAAATGTGTATACATGATGACATATGAATTCAGGTAAAGAAAGTGGAGGTAAATAATAGGTTTCTGCCCTGGCAGAGTGGCTCAGTTGGTTAGAGCGTCATCCACTACACCAGGATCACAGGTTCGATGTCAGGCACATGCCCAGGTCGTATGTCTATTCTGTCCCCATTCAAGGTGCGTACAGTGGCAACAGATCTGTTTCTTTCTCTCTCTCTTCTCTCTCTCCCTCCCTCCCTCCCTCCCTCCCCTCCCCTCCCTTCCTCTCTCCTCCCTCCCCCTCCCTCCCTCCTTCGCTCCCCCTTTCTCTCCCTTTCTCTCCCTTTCTCTCCCTTTTTCTCCCTCTCTCCCCCTCTCTCTCCCTCTCTCTCCCTCTCTCCCTCTCCCTCTCTCCCCCTCTCCCCCTCCCTCTCCCTCTCCTTCCCTGTCCCTGTTCCTTCCTTTCTCTTTAGAATCAATGAAAAATATATCCTTGAGTGAGGACTTAAAGTAATAATAGGTTCCTTTTCTGATATTAATGAAACTCCATGAGAGGGTTATGTAATAGTATTTTGAAGACTCAAATGAAATAACTAGGGAAAGAGTTTCACTCATATACCATCTATCTAATATGATAAGGAAATGTAATTTGCTATAAGATATAATGACTTTTAAATGTGGTCAGTTCCTCAAGTTCTTTCCAATTCAGTGGTTCTATGATACCAACCATTATAAATCCGTCCCTACTTAATTTATATAGGCTTGATTTTAGTGTGGTTTTTAAAAAGCAAATCCTTCTCCCCCCACCCCATACTACTAAAGCAATTAACAGAATTATATATCACCCCAACCCATTGAATCTGAATATAATGGAGTAGAACTTTGGTATCTGTACAATTTTAAAAGCTTCAGAGGTGATTCTTATGTGAAAACTAGCGTTGATAATCACTTTCGCTATGTGAAAGTCAACTTGCCCAATTCAAGAAAATTTTGTTTTAATGTCCTAGAAGATTTTTCTTTCTTTCTTTTTTTTTTTTTTTTATAAACTGGGAGTTTTTATTTGAGGTTTTCAGGAGATGGGGGTGGGGGATTGTCCTTCATTAGAAGTTCTTTGTAACTTACCACTAAGTAGAAAATTGCCTTTTGGCAGACCTTACTAAAGACTGATAAAGTTTATGTTGAGTAAGCACTTACCATGCATGGCTCCATCTTAACTTTTCCTGAATAGATTCAAAAGGGAAACTTTATTTAGGGGTAAATGTTTATTTAGCACAGAAGGAAAGGTAAATACGAAAAATAGTAACAGAGAGCACATTTTATGTTCTCACCGCACAATAAATTTTGCAAATAAAATTATCTTGATAGTTAATATGCCTGATATAAAAAATTGGAGAATTCAAAGAAAACAAGCATCTGTAACTTCATTACCCATTATCATTATTTATATAGGGGTTGGCAAAAGTAGGTTTGCAACCCCTCAGGACGATTTTCAAAGACTATAAGAATGTGTAAATAGTGAAGGCCAACAATCTGAGCATTTACGAGAGAAGTGCACTGTGCCATTGTGACGTTCTTTTGAGTTAAAGCTATTGTAATAATCATAACCTCATAACCTGTACGTCTTTTTCCATATGAACAACTACTTTTGCCAATCCCTGTATATTGTATTTCTTTTCCACCTAGGCAGTTTGTATATGATATCCTAAAATAACAGAAACACAATCATATACACACACATAAAACATAAGCTATACACAGTTATCATCTGTTGCTTTTTGCCACGTGGCACTTTTTATAAAATGTGTTCAGGCACTCTCATTTTTCTTGTAAATATTATCTTTTATTGTGCGCTTATATTAATATATCTTTGTCATGGAATTAGAGTATTAGTCTCCAAAGATGTTTAAGAATTTGTGCCAGATCATCTATATTAACCATTTTTGTATTTTATTTTTCCAAAATTTTATGATGAAACTTTCAAACCTATAGAAAAGTTGAAATAAGCATAATGAATACTTTCTACTTAGATTCAATAATAGTTAACATTTTACCGTATTTGCTTTATCTCTTTCTGTGTGTGTACACTACTTGTTTTTTTTAATCCTCACTGGGATATGATTATTGATTTGAGAGAGAGAGAGAGAGAGAGAGAGAGAGAGAGAGACAGGAAAACATTGATGTGAGAGAAAAACATCATTGGGTCCTGGATTCACCTAACTGGGGATTGAACCTATAACCTAAGTATGTGCCCTGACCAGGAACTGAACCCACAACCTTTTGGTGTGTGAGATAATGCTCCAACCAACTGACCACCTGGCCAGGGCTACTAGTTGTTTTGTTGTTGTGTTATTGTTATGGTTGTGTGTGTATGTTTACTAATCCTTTGACAGCAAATTGAAGACATCATAATATGTTACCTATATTTTGGTATGTACCTCTTAAGAATTCGGATATTTTGCCCTGGCCACTGTGGTTTAGTTCACTGGGCATTGTCCTATGCTTCAAAAGGTTGCTGGTTCAATTCCCAGACAGGGCACACACCTGGGTTTTGGGCTTGATCACTAATAGGGGCATGCAGGATGCAGCCGATGAATGATTCTTTCTTATCATTGATGTTTCCATTTCTCTCCCTCTCCCTTCTTCTTTCTCTAAAATCAATTTTTGAAATCTTAAAAAAAAAAAAGATATTTTTCTACAAAAGCATTATCTTATACCTAAGAAAATTAGTAATAAACTTAATGTCATTTAATAACAAGTCCCAGTTGTCCCTAGAATGACTGTCATAATTGTTATATTGAACCATTAAGTTAACATTCAAGCATATTAGGCAAGTTTTTAATCAAGACCACATTCTTTCTCTCCCCCTCATCCCCCTTGACACTAAATAAGAATCTGAGCCAGCTTTTTATAGGATGTCCTACATTCAGAATAATGGTTTCCTTGTGCTGTCCTTTAACTTGATCCTCTATTCTTTATTTCCTGTAAAATAATAATTAGTTTTATTAGATTTATTTTAAATATTTTTGGCAAGAACACAGGACATGGCCCTGTATTCCCTAATTCATCAAATCGGGGAGCATGTTATAATGTAAGATTGTCTGGTATTTACTATTTCAGGTTAACTTTAATTAGCTTGGATGTTAGAGCTTGTTTCACTAATAAGATTAAGTAGCTGCTATTGTAGAAAGCTATAGATTTCCCCAAATTTAATAAAATATAAAAGGATAAGGAATTTGCTGTCCATACCTTATTTTAATGTTTAAAATGATTAGTCTATTTATTAAACCCTTTAAAGACAAAAATGCAACTAAAATGTTTATCCATGAAAATTTTAATATTTCCCCAAAATTCTATTTCCTTTTATATAGTTTAACATTTTTTTATCTCCTTTCCTATCTGTCATTTAGCAGAAATCATGGAGAAACTAATATTCTAATGTCTGCTTTTCTGTCCTTTCCTATTGCTTTACACACTAATTTCCCTTTTACACTAAGTCATTATAGCCAATTATGTTTTTAAGTAAGTCACTTTCAGGAAATGCTTGTGTTGCTGTTGAATTCTAATAGTGCAAAGTAAACTTCAGGTTAAACTTAAAATTATAATGTGAAATGAGACCTAAACTAGTTAATGGTAATTTGCTAAAAATAACTTGAGATATTTTCTATTGTAAATTTTTATTATTTGACACAGTAAGACTTGATTCTTATTTAATGAAATGTTCTCGTGCTTACACTATATTACTCATGGCAGAAAAATGAGTGTTTTGCTGTGATGTGTTATGAAATACATGTGATATCCTAGTTTGTCTACTGACACTGGGGTCTTAAATCTTAAAAAAAGGCCTCCGATGATGCAGAGGAGAGTGGATCACAGGGAAAATTGGTGGAAGCTCTCAGGCAAATGAGAATTAATCATAGGGGAAACTACCGACAACTTCTGGAGGAGATGCTGTCTAGTTACAGGCTAGCTAAAGTAGAGGGAGAAGAAAGCCCTGCTGAACCAGCCGCTGCAGCTCCTTCCTCGAACATTGATGCTGGAAACCCAGTGACAATGCAGGAAAGCCATACTGAATCAGAAAGTGATCTTGCTGACTTAGACAGCTGTAATGAAGATGCAGGGACACACATGGGTGATGAAAAAGTATGACTTTAATTTGTGGGGATATTTTTGTGATCTTTGATTTGATGGTTTCTACTTAGGAAGTATAATGCGTGCATTTATATAACGATTTTGTTATTTGAATCTTATCTTGATAACTAGTTTTATTAATATTCATATAGCCTTGTTTTTTCAGAAGGCCTTTTCATACACCTTTATCAGATAGGTTAAAATTGGCTGTTTATATACTTAGAATTTAATAAAATTGTTATTTCATATTGTATGCCAGAAATGAGGCTACCAGTTATTAAAATCAATAATTAAGTTCATACTAGATAGGTTTAAAAGTTACTGATTAGCAGGATTACATTATGTTGTGAAAAAACTTGTTAATGTAGAATTTTACTGTCTCACAGTATTTTACATATTAGGATACTCATAATAATAAACTTGTAATAAATTTGTGTTTTCTTTAGTAATTTTAGTTCTTCAAAGAATGGCAGATGCTGGCCTGTAATTTTTTTTCAAGGATGATAATGTGTGTTTTTTGACTTGTTTATATTTTACATTTCTGTAGTTTTATTTTTAGATTTCTAAGCTATTGGATATGTGGTTATTTTTCCTTTCTCTGTATTCTTTATGAAAAATAATGTTTGAAAAAATCTGTGTATTTTAAGTATAGCATTGATTTGTATATTCTGTATAGCCTAACTACACACATACATCAAAATGTATGTCAACCAAGTGTTCAGAATGAAATTATAAGTGTTTTAAGTTCAAATAAAGCATGTGATATGGAATAATCTTTGAATGTTGTACTTTTTTATTTTATTTTAAACAGGTTTGGTACATTGGAAAAATACCCATTAGAAATTCATTTGTATTTATATAAAATTTAGAAAACTATTGGCTTGGCTTTTTTCATTAAAAGGGGAAAATTTTTGAGAAGTCTTGCTTAAAGAAAATCTAGTCTATATCTTATCCCCTTTTTATGGTACACAATATTAAACTTTGGGCAGAATGAACACACATAGACATGTCAGAAAATTGCCATGATGAAGATTGCAAGACTGTCGACTTCACTATAAGTCTTCATCAGATATTATTAGTTGCAAGAATTATGGGGTATTTTAAATAGTGGCAAATATATGAGTTTTGTTTTTGTTAAAATTGATTTTTAAATACAGATAACTATTAGTCACGTGGGAAACGATTTCTTAAAACAGTAATTTTGTGAATGTAGATAATTAACTTTTCTTCATGTTTATACTTATCATGTGTCTAAAGTTGGGTAAAGTGTATCAGAAGTTGAAACTTTAGAATCATTGGAGGTAGCTGATGTTTTGATCTATTTTTTCAATGCTGGAATACTTTTAAGTGGTTTAAAAGGAAGTTATTTGGTGGAAAGGGGAAGAAAAAAACAACCAGTTACCTATCAATACTGGGTAGATCTTTGTGTATACACACAATGTACAATACACACATCTCTCTAAAAGTATCCTTTCAAACAAAGGAAGGTAATTTGTTCATCTGATTTGTTTTCTTTTGAAATTCAATCCAACCTGAAAGTGGTATAGGTAAATAATAATAATATTCTTCCTTTTCTTTTCCTGTAGGGTGCTGGAGATCTAGAAGACCCATGGTAGCCTTATAAACTTCTAAAATGCTTTTGATTCTGAAAATTGGGGGAAAAACTTTTAATCACATTTTCTTCAATACAAGGGAAAAATATTCTTGTGGATTCCCAACGTTTTGTGATATGAGCAGAAAATCATTAGCATTTCCCATCATTTGTTCATATTTGTGTTTTCTGATAATTGCCACTTGTAGCATTGCCTGTACTACAGTATTTTTGCCAACCTCAGGCATACCGATTCCATCTGTATTGAACTATTGGCCCTAGAAACCAACGGAGTTATTTCACCACAAATAATAATTGTGCCTGAGGTGCATGGGAATATAGTTAGCTGTACTTTGAAGATACATTATGGGTTTTTTGTGTTTTTTTAAACAAGACACACAACATATAAGCATGTAAGAGTAAAGAATTGTATGAGATGTTCTTTTTTTCAATTCACCAAGTTGAAAGCCTTTCGCAGCTCTGGCTTAAAATTTCATTTGAGCAATCTACTATAGGGTATATATTTATTGTTATTTAATTTTTTTCCCAATTTTACCTGTATTACCAACCTGGGTTCCTCAATAATGTCCAAATTGTAATGTTGCCTGCTTCAAGATAAGTGTATTTGGCAATAATATTATAAACCCTTACAAATTTTATGCATGTATCTCCTATATCCTTCAACACAATAGAAAATCTTTGAAACCAAATGGATTAATTTATGGCTATTTATAATTTGCTTAGACATCTCACTGCTGCAAATTTTTTAAATGATGAGATTTGCCTTTATAATGTAAATTGTGATTTTTGTTTTACACGTGGGTTTCTATAGTTTTAATTTTTCAGCTTTTAAGATACAAGTTTTGTGTAATTTGGTATAAATTTTAGTTGTTTACGTTATTTTAAAAGCTCAGAATATCACATTGAAATGACTATAAATACATTTAAAATTATCTATTTTAGAACTAAGGAAATATTACAGAGATATTTTCATGGGTTCAGTAACCTTTCATTTTATAACATTGGGCACGGTACAGAGTGGCTGTCACATAAGGTACTTGAAGATTATTCATTTAATTCTATTTTTACAATAATCTTGAATTCTTTTTGAGTTTTGCATGTATCCAATTAATGCTGAACACGAAGAGTAAAATATTTATCTAAAAGCTATTGGGATAGGAGAAGCAATGAATGTATCCATTTGTACATGGTTTACATGTTGTGGATGCTTTGTAAACACTTTCCTGTATGTTTAAATTGTGTTTCAGCGGGATGTAATTGCCTTTGTGTATAGTTAAAATGAGTCATCATCTGGTCCTGTGTGCAGTGGAATTCATGGTATTTTCTGTAACATTTTCCCGAAGCTGTTTCTGGGGAGCCACACATTTGAATACAGACAGCTTCCTTGATCATTCAATTTATTGTGCACCTGATTTTTGGCCTAAAAGAATTATTGCCACAATATATTTTATTTATTCTTTAGATTTTAGCCTTGTAAGTTAAAGTGCTTTACATGATGATGTTAAAAGCTATTTGTCCCTTTACTGGGTTTAGGGGTTGTTAAAAGAATGAAGAATGCAAAAATGGTTTATTGTTCAACTGTCCACTCTGATCCAATCCTGTACTGACAGTACCTTTCCAGTATGATATTGTGATGTTTCATACAATGCAGTGAACATAACCAACTTGTTACCTAAATAAAGAATTGATAAAAACAGTGTGACATATTACTACTTGGTATGATTTTTAAAAATAAAAGTCCAGTTTTGAATGTTATTTTAAACATTTTATATAGTTAGAATATTGTGAAATGTTTTGTATAGAACTGTGTAGTTAAATTTTAATTCCAGGGAAGAATTAACTAAACTGTATAAGACAATACTAATTAAACCCTTTTCCACTTCCATACATTTTTAATACCACTTTACCCTTTCTCTGGGGAGTTTAGTGGCATTGAAATAGCAAAAGAAAAACTCGAGTTTAAATATGAATTTCCTAGTCCCACTGTTCTCAAACATTTATATTCTTAAAGGTTGAGGCTCCCAAAGAACTTTTGCTTTAGTAGGTTATATCTATTGATATTTATTATATTTTTAAAAAATTACCTATTAACATTAAGAGCATTATTTTATTAAAAAAAACACACGTTTTCCAAAACTAAAAAACGCTTTTGTTTTATAAATTGGATGGGTTCTCATATCTGCTTTTGCATTCAATCTGTTGTAATAGGGCGCTTTTAAGTGTATGAAGAGATTTGACTTCACACACATATGTATTTGGAAGAATATTTCAGTAGTTTCAGATAATTGTGGATACTCTTTGTTACATTACCAAAACTTCAGAACTGGTAGTTTCTTGAAAGTTAGTTGCAGGGTGAAATCTGAAACTATTCAACTTTGTGCTAGTCTGTTAAATTAAAATTTGTTTGACCTATCTTGCAGTTTGATCTACTTTTGCATGATTTAATAACATACATTGGTCATTTATAAAATATTGGTTTGCCAAATTATGCCATCATTGTTGGGGGTATTACAGCTTTCCTTCCTTCCCTTCCTCCCCCCATTGCTTTTCTGCATCATTTCCTACCCAAACATAGGTAATGCATATATGCATGTAAATCTTTGGCTAATCTCTTCCTGTCCTCTCTCTGCCCTTGCCTCTGAGATTCATCAGACTGTTCCATGTTTCCATGCCTCTTATTCTATTTTATTCACCAGTTTATTTTGTTAATTAGATTTCTCATTTGATTTATAGATTAAATTATTAATATTTATTGCTGTTTTTTTTTTAAATATGTTTTATTGATTTTCCACAGAGAGGAAGGAAGAGGGATAGAGAGCTAGAAGCATCGATGAGAGAGAAACATTGACCAGCTGCCTCCTACACACCCCCTGCCGGGGATGTGCCTGCAACCAATGTACATGCCCTTGACTGGAATCGAACCTGGGACCTTTCAGTCCGCAGACCGACCGACACTCTATCCACTGAGCCAAACCGGTTTCGGCATTTATTGCTGTTTTAAAGTTCATATATTTTATCTTCTTCCTCCTCCTCACCCTCTCTTCTTGTTTTTCTTATTCAAGGATATCCTTCAACATGTAATACTAGTTTGGTAGTGATTAGCTTCTTTAGCTTTTTGTCTTGCGAAGCTCTTTGACCTTCAATTCTAAATGAGAGCTTTTCTGGATAGAGTAATCTTGGTTGTAGGTACTTGCTATCCATTACTGAATATTTCTTGCCATTCCCTTCTGACCTGCAAAGTTTCTTTTTCTTTTTCTTTTTTCTTTTTTTTAATATGTTTTATTGATTTCGTACAGAGAGAAAGGGAGAGAGACAGAGAGTTAGAAACATCGAGAGAGTCATCGATCAGCTGCCTCTTGCACACCCCCCACTGGGGATGTGCCCGCAACCAAGGTACATGTCCTTGACCGGAATCGAACCCGGGACTCCTCAGTCCCCAAGCCGACGCTCTATCCACTGAGCCAAACCGATCTTGGCTGACCTGCAAAGTTTCTATTGGAAAATCAGCTGACAGTTGTATGAGTGCTCCCTTGCTGCTTTTAAGATTCTCTCTTTGTCTTTAGCCTTTGGCATTTTAATTATGATGTCTCTATGTGGGCCTCTTTAAATTCCTCTTGTTTGGGACTCTGTGCTTCCTCTACTTGTAAATCTATTCCTTTCACTGCGTAGGAGAAGTTTTCTATCATTATTTCTTCAGATAGGTTTTCAATATCTTGCTCTTCTTCTGGCAGTTTCATAATGCAAATATTGGTAGGTTTGAAGTTGTCCAAGACGCTCCTTTACACCATCTTCATTTTTAAATATATTTTTTAGAGAGGAAGGAAGAGAAATAGAGACATAGAAACATGGATGAGATAGAAACACATCAATTGGCTGCCTTTTGCTGGGGATGGATCCCACAACTCTAACATGTGCTCTGACTGGGAATTAAACCCCTGGTAACCTCTTGGTTAAAGGGTCGCCAATCAACCACTGAGCTAAGCCAGCTGGACTCTTCATATTTTTTGGATTTTTTTTTTCTTTTTGTTCTGATAGGGTATTTTTTGCTTCCTCATATTACAAATCATTGATTTGATTCTTAAGCCCAAGCTAGCACAGGCCATTCATATAAAAAAAAACAAAAAAAAAAACAAACAAACAAAAAACTGCTGCAAACAGCTTGGGTGGGGTTGCAAATTGGTTGGGGCAAGGGCTCAGGGAATCACCAAGGTGGACCAAACTGTGTGCTCCAGGCTGATGGAGATTCAGATATGGCTGTCAGCTCTGTAAAGGGGAAGTCCCACCATTGGAATGAGGACCCCTGTCTGAGAAACAGCCACTCCTGAGTTCCTGATCCAATGCTAGACAATGCAATACCTCCTCATCTATCCCTGGATCCTCCAAAGCTGCCAGACACTGGAGTTGTGAGGGATTGAGTTTGAGTAAGTTCGTGTGCTGGCCCTTTAATAGGAACACCTGGGTCTCAAGCAGCCTCTGTATCACTCAGCCACACTCTCCATTGGTTTTTAGAGGGACTTCTCTTCCCAACTCTGGGACCCCTTGCTCCTCACCAGAGTTGGGGGAGGAGAGCTCCATAGCTGATAGATCCCTCCCAATTTAAAAACAACAACACTTGGGCCGAAGCCGGTTTGGCTCAGTGGTAGAGCGTCGGTCTGCAGACTGAAGGGTCCCAGGTTTGATTCCTATCAAGGGCATGTACATTGGTTGTGGGCACATCCCAGGTAGGTGGGGTGCAAGAGGCAGCTGGTTGATGTTTTTCTCTTGACGTTTCTAGCTCTCTATCTCCCTTCCTCTCTGTAAAAAATCAATAAAATATATTTAAAAAAAAACACTTGGATGTCAGACCAACCCATTCAATATCTCCACCCCTTGTACCAGTTTCATGCTTTCTTCTCTAGTTGTAGAACTTCCATTCAGCTTGCTTTCAGGCAGTTTTTAATCATGGTTGTATTTTAGTTGTAATTTTGATGTGGTTGTGGGAGGTGGAGAGTAGATGCATTTACCTATGCCACCATCTTGGTTCTCACCCCAATTCTTTAGAATATCGACATATGCAGTGTTTAAATTTTTTTGTTAATATAACTGATGTTATCAGAAAAAAATGTTGGGACACTGCCAAGCTCATGGTGATGAATACAGATTTTTCAAAAACTAATTTTCATTTGAAAGGTGAAATTTTAGTATTGGCAACAAATATTGTCATTTTTTCCTCCTTAAGTGACAGGCTTATTCATTTTAGAACATGTCTGTTGAATAACCATACTCTGTCATTCAAGTAAAACTTGTGTTCTGTAAAAAGTGGCTGGTTCTGCATATCTTGAATAGTAGCATGAAAAGACCATCACACTTCATGTTCTAGAATCAGTACTCTCCTTTTCACCATATTTACTATTAAAAAGATGTATACTCAAGGGTAGAGTCGTAAGGAAATTAACTTTTAGTGCTTAATGAGGACATTGTTAACTGAAACTGACTTGTTTTCCCCTTTTTTCTTTGTGATATAGTAGTGAAAGTATAATAATGACTAATTTGTTTGGTGCTACCATTCTTATTTGTGCTTAGGTGTCTGCAGTTTTACCTATCATTTCTTTTGCGCAATCAGTGCAAGTGTCAGTATAAATAAGTAAATAAGTAAGTAAATAAATTTGCCAAGGCCAGTATGTCTTGGTATGGTTATTGTCCTGTACACTGGAAGGTGGCAGGTTCAATTCCTTGTCTCAGGGCACATACCCCAGGTTTTGAGTTTGATCCCTGGTGCATGAAGGGAGATGGATGTTTCTCACATTAATGTTTCTTTCCCTCTCTCTAAAAAATTCAATAAAAAACTAGTGTTAAGAAAATAGTTTGATTTCATGGACCTCCTTAAAAGGTTCTCTGGGCCCCCAGATTTTTAGAATTGCTGCCCTCATCCCTTTGGAGACGATCTGTTCATTTATTTGAAACATCTCAGTATAGTAGTAAGTGAATGTTAAAACATACAGATGTGACAAAATCTACTTGGTGGTGTGTGTGGGGCAGTGGTGGTTACTATTACACTTGAACTTAGAAAGCAAGATTATAAAGGTCTAATCTTTAGTATTATACTTTTTCTCTCAGTATTTCTTTGATGGGTTTCAACTTAGAAAATTTATGATTTAAGGTTAACAATAGTTTTATGTGGCATATATTAAGATCATTTTAATCTTTTTAGGTATCTTTAGTTACTGTAGATTTGTGTTATTAAGAAGGTTTTTTAATTGAATTTTTAAGTCCATGTCTTAAAATCATTTTACTATGGCTGAGATATATTAGGTCAACCATATTAAGATAGGACTTTTTAAGTGACAATTAAGTGGATCATGGCTTTATGCTGAAGGTTTTGGTTTCTTTTGGTTAGGTTCTTCAGTTATAACACTTTAGAAGCTTATTACTTGAAGTTTTGCTTTTAAATGTTTTTGGATAGCCGGAAGTCACTACAACTCTTGTTTCACCTTGTCAGTTTTCCTTTTAGAATCTCTGATTCAGTTGAGTTTTGATCTGTTCGTGGTGCTGTCAGGTTCTCTCCAACCAGCTAACTAGACATTTAGTCCTCATAAGAAACCATAACAAAATTTAAAACTAAGATGAAAGTTTCCAGTGTGGAAACAAAATATCAACAGACCTGTCTTTGGGCTTCTTTCTTATCTAATATAGCATATATTGAAATGTTAAGTTGCATATAAGTACAATTTATGTTCAAGAGTTGTTTTTTTTTAATTGAGGCTTGCTTTTTTTTTTTTAATATATTTTTATTGATATTTTTACAGAGAGGGAGAGGAGAGAGGGATAGAGAGAAACCGATCAGCTGCCTCTTGCACACCCCATACTGGGGATGTGCCCGCAACCAAGGTATATGCTCTTGACCGGAATCAAACCCGGGACCTTTCAGTCCGCAGGCCAACACTCTATCCAGTGAGCCAAACCGGTTTCGGCAAGAGTTAATTTCTTAATGTGAAAAGTAGATGAGAGTATTTGTTTTTGCTCATTGTCTTAGTGATTTATTGTGGTCTAGAAGTATAGCTGCTAAAATAGGGTAAGATGCTTTTCAGGCAGCACCACTACCAATTCTCACTTCTTGCTGGGTTGTTTTTGTTTGTTTTGTTTTTGGCTATGGAATCTTCTCCCCCTTATTTTCTGTTTCAGTATTATTCTATCTGGCAAACACTTAACTATATAATTTGCCACTCAGATGTAACTGACAGCTCTGCTCTTAAAATTCAGGCATGGGGGTTCGTAATCTGGTGTTAGGAGGTTAATTATTCTATCTCTTCATTTCCAGTACTCCAGTGGAGTACAAAAGAATCATAACTTTTATATATGGGTAGAAGCAAAGGTTTGGGACATTTTTTTCTTAACTGAAAACCTTAATCTATAATATTGGCAACAGTGATTTCTTTAGTGATTTAAGTCTGCACTACAAATGTCTTCTTATATTCTTCCCATATAATATCTACTTGTAAGAAAATATTTGGGCTGAAACCAGTTTGGCTCAGTGGATAGAGCATTGGCCTGTGGATTGAGGGGTCCCAGGTTCGATTCCAGTCAAGTGCATGTGCCTTGGTTGCGGGCACATCCCCATTAGGGGTGTACAGGAGGCAGCTGATTGATGTTTCACTCTCATCAATGTTTCTGGCTCTATCCCTCTCCCTCTCTGTAAAAAATCAATAAAAATATGTTTGTTGGTTTTTTTAAAAAAAAGAAGAAAATACTTGGGCATGTATTTGAAGTGAAGAGGACTGGTACAATCCAAGAATTCCCCTAATATATGGGCCTGATACCTCATTTCCTCTCTTGGGTTGTTTACACTTGCTTTTACTTGTGCTTTATTTAGAAGGCCCCGGATTTGTTTTCATGAGATTATTCTGCCTATGGATAAGCATTTTTAAAAGTAAATTGACATAATATAAAGCCTATTTTAAATACTTCTATTTAATATTTGCTATTAAATTTGATCTTAGACAAGACTGCTTGCAATTATTATGACACTTTGAAACTATTAAAGTACACTCCCAAATTGGAGGTAATTGGATTTTATTCCTGGGGTTACAGGTTCTTTAGGAAGCTACAAAACGTTTTCTGAAGAGTTCAATTTTAAAATTAAGTGCATTCAAAATAAACGAATAGTTTTAAGCATTTTCAGGAAGTTCACACTCTTCCCAATATGATATCCTTTCCAGAGGAAATTACTAGGGTCCCCACTCTCAACCTCCAGAGCAGTTCTACTTTTGTATGTTGACTTGTTGGGATTCCAGTTAAGATTTCATTTGAATAAACGTTCTTTGACTTTGAAAAGTTTGAAAGCCACTAGGCTCAGGGAGTATAAATATAACTAGACAAATGAAACAAGACAGTTAAGTTACTTTTTTATTAGAAAGGCAACCGTAAGAGCAGTTACTCTGGGCTGTGAGGGATATTTGCAGATTTTTATTTGGTGACTTACCCAAGTATTGAGATATTTTGTTACATAGGGTGTCCCAAATAAGTGTATACACATTTTAAACGATTATAAAGTCAATGCTTATTAACATAGAGTTCATTTTCAAAATTTAAAAGAATCTCCAGAAGTGAATAATTTTCTTTTTGTCAATGCCTATTTTCAAACCGATGACCATTCTGGTCCAGGCACTGCTGATAATTCGAAGCAATGGAATTTCAAACATAAAGAATCATTTTGTTTGATATTTGTGCGCCCTCAACTCGTCAACTGTTGCCATTTTTTAACTGTAAAATAGATTTTATGTATTCTCATAAAAGGGTCTAGTTGGTAAATTTTCTTTGTTCAAAGAGTCTAGCTTTATCCATTATTTCAAATCAGTTAAATCTGAAAAGGATGAATATTTTCCCCAAATGTATAAACAGTTGGAGTAATTATAAAGGCAGTGATTGTACTTGAACTGAGTTTTAAAACTTCCAGTAGCATTTTAGGATGTGTCTCTCTCGTCACAGCGATGTTTGTTTCCACTTGCTGCTCCACTCTCTCTAGAAAGCAATGGGAAAAATATCCTCAGGTGATGATTAAGAAATAAACAACAAATAAAAAATCCAAGCACTTTTCTTTTCCTGCGGTGCTTAGTGAAATGGAGAGAAGGCCTGGCTCTGCTTCCTTAGGCCGCGAGCCATCTTCAATACTTGGAAAACAGAACGCTGAAACAAACATCAAGTTCCAAGTGTATGTCCTTTATGTGAAAGCTTAAATCTCCAAAACTTATTCCAAAATGCATTCCTTCCCCCTCCCCCGTTTTAACATCTTTGAAATTGAGAAGCATCTTAGGTCAGTGGAATCTTACAGTTGCCACCGGCTAGGCAGCTGTCCTGGCACAGTAGTACCAAAGTCGTCACAGCTATCCACATTTCAGTTCCATAATTGGTTTTTGTATGCTGTTGGAATTGTGTTAAGTTTAAATGCTGCTTAGAATGTCTTCAAAATGATTATGTAAGATTTAACATAGAAGCAAAGTTTTGTGTAAGCAAAATTCAGAAACAAGATTTTTGTTAATCTGTCTTAAAATGTATTACAATAAGTGTAAAGTAATCAATCCTGAGTGTTATTAAAACATTTCATAGTTTAGTTGGAAACATTTTTCTTAGTTATATATAAAAGATGGAATCTTAGAGTTGATGGTATATATAATGTATAATTTATAGACACACTAGATACCCAATGCACAAAATTTGTGCAAGAGTAGGCCTGCCTTCCCCTGGCTGCCCGCTCCGGCTTCCCTCTGGCATCTGGGAACTGGGCTTCCCTCGAGGCCCTAGTTTCGTCCAGAAGGACATCCAGTCTAATTAGCATATTACTCTTTTATTATAGATAGTTGTATAAAATATGCTTGGGAATACACAATAATTTAGGACAGTACTTCAGAAGCATTGGGAAGTGTGAGGTTTTTATTTTTTTCCTTCTCCCTGAAAAATAAAGATAGCAAAATGCTAACATGTTTGTTAAATCTGGGTAATAGGTAAGGGTATCATCATATTTTGGATGTTTGAATTTTTAATAAAATTGAATTAAAAAATGAAATACAGAAACTAATTGAATTTTAGTGATCATGAGTTGCTTTCCAAGAAGAAGATACCATTTTATAATCCCAACAATATACAAAAATGTCCATGATTTCTGCTTTCTTGTCAGTCTGGGTAAAAATAAATTATGAAGTTTTCATTTAATTTTCAATTATTTGATTATCAGTGAGACTGAACATTTTCTCTATATGTATTTGATTAAAGCTTGTTTACATATGTTGCTTATTTTCCATAAACATTTATCGTTTTATTTATTTGTGAGAGCTCTATATATTTAGAAAATTAACCAATGATATCATCCTTCTATCACATGTCATGAATTATTCTCAGTTCACCCCTTTCCTTTTAATCATTTTTTGAAAATAAGGATATTGAGGAATGAGACCAAGAACAAAGCTGTTGAATAATCTGAAATGACATAATTTCTGAAAAACTACAATCTCAATAGCATGGGTTCACCCTACTCCAAATTTTATATCATGCTTCTCTGTTTCTGTTTCAGTGCTTTTTCTTATACAATAACATTTTGTTTCTATGTCAGCTTTTCCTGCAGGCAGAGTAAAGGCTCTTTCTACTCAGTGTAATTGCAGAGGTGCTAGAGAGGGCTAAAATGCTTTCTGATCTAAAAAGTACTGGGTACTCTCTTTAGTAAAACAATACTGCCTTTTATTACATATACCATTTTAAGTCAAATATAGTAGGTTTTATTTTTTTATGTCTTTTTAAAAACTGAAAAAATTTATACAGCAAACTGCAAAGATCTTCAGTGTTCAAGTTTTGAGAAGTGTCTTAGTTTTTGCATTCAAAATATTTAGAATTTTATCCTTTTCCTTTAACAGTTTCAAACTACAATTGTATACTTAGACGATCTTTTAACATTCTGAGTAAGTAAATATTTACATGTTTTATTTTATGACTTTGGCCTTTTGAAATTATGTATACAGTATAATACAAAAAGAACTCATTTTGGGTTTTGCTACAGGGCAAAGATCTAATGTAATATTTTCTATTATCCCTTTATACCATTTAATACATAAGCTGGTTTTTAGCTCATTTCTTTGAAAATTCCCTTTTACTATAGGGCATTTTCTTGTATACTATTATGCTTGAATGTTTATGAGCATTCGATTTCATTGCTTTGTATATTTTATTATCTAGTAAAGAAATTTTCTCTTACTAGTCTACTTTAACAAATATCGAATATTTATTATTCCAAATAAACTTTTTAATAACTTGGCCAAGATTTTCCTACCAGATAAAAATCCTGTGAATGTGGAATTGTTATAAGTGTAGATTAATATGGGGGTCATTCATGTTTTTAGCAGCGATCCATTCCAGGGAAATGCTGCATCTTTCTAGTTGTATGGGTATCTCTTTAATGCCCCTAGTGTTGTTTTGTAGTTTTCTGCCTATGTTCTACACATTTATTAAATTAATTCCTTATTATTTTATACTTATTACTGCTAAGAATGAATCATTTATCCCCAATACATTTTTAACCTTTATTGCTGAGAGTCTTGCAGAAGTCCCTCCTCTTGTTCCCCCATTGCCCTTTTCCACCCCTGTAGATATATACCCCCCCCCCCCCCCAAATACATTTTAAATTCGTATCTTAATAGACAAGTTCTGTAATTGCTGACAAAAACAAAAGTTTCAATTTCTATCATTCCCACCAGATGGCAGTCTTGGACACATCCATCTGTTAAACCTGCTGAGAGCTCTGAGGACAAGAAAGGCAGAGTGGCTGGCAGACCTTCCAAAAGTACAAGGACAAAAAGTTTTTTCATAAACCTGAAAGTGAACTCAACATTATGTAAATTACTGCTTTTAACCATTACTCTTATAACCCACTAATGGGGGC
Source organism: Pipistrellus hanaki (assembly GCF_964339955.1). Taxonomy (NCBI): domain Eukaryota; kingdom Metazoa; phylum Chordata; class Mammalia; order Chiroptera; family Vespertilionidae; genus Pipistrellus; species Pipistrellus hanaki. The sequence continues at coordinate 20,343,543 of NC_140514.1, forward strand.
AATGAAGATACTGTCATTGGGCCCTTAAATATCATATTTTTCTCTGCCCATGGAATAAACACCTGTGGCTTCTTGGCAGTATTTCTGGTTTTATTCTAGGGATGCTCATAGCTAAAGGCAGGCTTTAATCTGACATTATTGCTTCTCTTCTCCAAAAAGCACCATTTAAATGAGAAGTTACAGGATTTCTAAATGTGTATCTTAGGACTAGTTTTTAATGATTCCTGGGTGTCTTCTGAAATGAAGAACAGAGTTTATAAAATTAATATAAAGGGAAGGTTCATAGCTGGTTTATTCTACATGACTACAAATCTTAATACCCCCTTAAATTTAGACACCTTTTGGCTTAATTTAGATGACTTTGAAGACTTATGTTGAGGATTAGAGAAGGTAGTGAATTTATGGTCAGGTAAGGATTTTCAAATATTTTCTCATCTACTTTTCCCAGTCACCAAAAAATAGTTCTTTTGGGTAATAATATATCACAGGTATGCTTTTTTTTTTTTTTTTTTTTTTACAATTCTAATTGTCTATTTACTTTTATAAAATCAGGGAGTAGTAAGTTGCACAGTAATTGTATATTCCCTTTCTGAGATTATATTTTTAATCTGAGATTGAAAGGTGCAAGAAAGTATGGTAAGAAAAAGAAACACATATTTAGTGCTTGAACACAAAGATATGCCAACATAAATTCATGGTTTTCCAAATAAAATTTATATAAATATTCTGGGAGGTAATATAACAAAAAAAAATTAAATTACAGTTGACCCCTTTTAATTTTATTGAGGTGACATTGGTTAGTAAAATTTTATAGATTTCAAGTACACAACTCTATAATGCATTATCTGTCTATTGCATTGTGTTTGCCCTCCAAAGCCAAGTCTCCTTCCCATTACCATATTTTTTACCCCCTCTACCCTGTGTTACCACCTCCCCTCTTCCTCTCTCCCCTTCTAGTAACCACCAAACTGTTGTCTAGGTCTTGAGTTTTTGTCTTGTTTGTTTACTTGTTGCTTTCAGTTTTTATCCTACATATAGTTGAAATGATATGGTTCCTGACTTTTTCTGTTAGCCATTTCACTTAGCATGATATTCTCAAAGTCCATTCATATTGTCAAAAATGTATTATTTCATCTTTTCTTATGGCTGAGTAGTATCCCATTGTACCACATCTTCTTTATCCAATCTACCAAAAACACTTTGTTTCCATGCCTTAGAAGTAGATAATTCCGTTTAGGAAAAACCATGGAAAAGTTTCCTTTCATTTTTCCATCTCTGGATAATTCTACGATGTGGTTTTGTAGAATAGCCAGTTTCTTTAGTGTGTTTCATTGATTTACTCATGCTTTATGTAATCTCTGAGAATGAGTATTGAAATAGACTTACAGGACTCTCGGCTCTGTAGTACTGGTGCCTAAAGATTGCTTGTAGTTCTAAGGCATCTTTAAGGCAGAATTGGAATTGATTAGACTTAGATTCATGCCACACATTTCCAGAAAGTTAGATGTAACCTAAATTGTATCAATAAAACAATAAGTTAAATGCACTTGAAAGGTGAGCTATGTAAAATTATCTTTGAAAAGGAAGGAATTCCTTTCTAATAACTCATTTGTATTATCTTTATATGTATAACTAGAGGCCTGGTGCACGAAATTTGTGCACGGAGGCAGAGGGGCTCAGCCCAGCCTGAACCCTCTCCATTCTGGGACTCCTCGAGGAATGTCTAACTGTCCTCTCACAGTCCAGGACTGCTGGCCCCCAATTGCTCACCTGCCTGCCTTCCTAATTGCCCCTAAGCACTTCTGCCTGCCAGCCTGATCACCCCCTAACCACTCCCATGCCAGCCTGATTAATGTCTAACTGCTCCCCTGCCAGCCTGTTTGCCCCCAACTTTCCTCCTCTGCCGGCCTGGTCTCCCCTGACTGTCCTCCCCTTCAGGCTTGATTGCCCCCAACTGCCCTTCCTTGCAGGCCTGGTCCCTCCCGACTTCCCTTCCTTGCTCGCCATCTTGTGGTGGCCATCTTGTGTCCACATGGGGCAGCCATCTTTGACCACATGGCCATCTTGTGTGTTAGAGTGATGGCCAATTTGCATATTACTTTTTTATTAGAAAGGATAGAGGCCTGGTGTACAGGTTTGGGGCCTGCTGGTTTGATCCTGTCTTGGATCAGGGTGGGGGTTCCTTTGGGGCATGAAGCAGCCTGAGCGAAGGGCCTGTGGTGGTTTGCAGGCCAGCCATGCCCCCTGGCAACCCAAGCAGAGGACCTGGTATCTGGGATACCTTCTATTATTGAAACTTGGTAGCCTTGAGTGGAGTCCAGGGCCGACCAGGGTGTGCAGAAAGCTTGGCTTCCTACGTTGCCGGAGAAACCGAAGCCTCTTGTTCGCCCTGTGGATGCAGCCATTTTTTTTTTTTTTTTGAGGGGGGATTTATTTATCTTCTATAATTGAAACTCTGTAGCCTTGAGTGGAATCCATGGCTGGCCAGGGTGTTCGGAAAGCTTGGCTTCCTCCATTGCCAGAGAAACCCAAGCCTCCTGCTCGCTCCATGGCCGCTGCCATCTTGGTTGGGTTAATTTGCATACTCCTGATTGGCTGGTGGGCATGGCTTGTTGGTGTAGAAAAGGTGAGGTCAATTTGCATATTACTCTTTTAGTAGATAGTATTTTTAAAGACTTTTGGCTTTTTTGTGTGTGTGCGACACCCATGAATCTGGCAGATAAGAAAGTGTAACTACCACAGTTACACTATTAGTGTAACTACCACACTATCCTAGTGAAATGTCTTTCAACATAAAAAATGTACACATCGAGCCCTCGCCAGTTTTGCTCAGAGGATAGGGTGTCAGCCTGTGGACCAAAGGGTCCTGGGTTTGATTCTGGTCAAGGGCATGTACCGGGGTTTCAGCTCCTCCCAGGTCCAGGCACTGGTTGGGGCTCATGCAGGAGGCAACCAATCAATATGTTCTTCTCACATTGATGTTTCTCTCTGTCTTTCCCTCCCTACTCTCCCTAAAAATCAATGGAAAAATAGCCTCGGGTAAGAATTAACAACAAAAAAAAAGTAAATGTACACATCGATGCTGATTGCTCTAACACTGGAGTGGGACAGAATAATGAATAAGCTACATTTCCTGGTCTGATTACATATTAAAAAAAAAAAAAAAAAAAAAAAAAAAAAAGACAAAAACACCACACAATTCAATTGTATCTCAAGAAAATTGCAGGTGCGGGGAGCAACACACAAATGTTAATATGTCCTTTTGAGAGAGAAAAGGAACGGAATTGAATGGTGATGGTTTTAACATCATACATTTAGCCACAGTTGTTATAGGATGACTTCCAGCATCTCTCTTTTTTATCCCCAGTTACTTCACTTGTCATATATTGTGGCTTCTATTGTCTTTACCACCCAAGACCCTCTTCTCCAGAGACTCTAGTTTTCTATATATTTCTTAAGGTATACAACCCAGAAGTGAACATTTATAGTAGTAGCAGAACTGTCATGTTCTTTGTTCTAGCTAATACTGTTCTATTTAACACCTAAATATTGGGCTAGCTAATGTGATACCACATGGTACTGTTGGAGTCCTTAGAGTTATTTTTGCTACTGTTAAGCATTCTTTCCCTGTTTTTACTGCTGTGGTCAGTATTTTGTGTGTGTGTGTTTTTTTTTTGTTTTTTTTTGTTTTTTTTGGTTTTCATTTTTTAGGCCTATTTGGCAAGACCTTTATTTATTCTTACTAAGTTCTCTTATGTTAGATTCATTAAACTTTTGAGGTGTTTTGGGATCCATCTTAGTTATATTTGCTTTACTTAAAAGTTTCAAATCACTCCAGTTTGACATGTAAACCTTCTATATTGAATGAAAGAAGTCTGAGGGTAGTAGCCTGTAGTAGGCCTCAGAAACTTGTCTTCAGTATGATGCAGACAGACTGATGCATTAATCAACACCCATTAGGTAATAATTTGAGTGCTTTACTGACCAGCCCATATTTCTCACAGGTTATCTGTCAGGGAATCATAGGATTTTAATATAATTTCTTGCTGAAGACCTACATTTCCCAAATATTAGCGAATAACTGCTTCCAAAAGTTCATGAAGTCAAGTCAAACCTACTGAATGATGTTCTCTTTCCTAAAGACTTAAATATATTATCATTATAATAAGATCTATTCTAGGGCCTTCCTCGAATTAGTATCAAGTTGTCACCATCTTTTATCTCTTCCAAAGACTGGAATGACAGTTCCCTTTCTGATGTTGAGGCTGATAACCCTCTGTAACTTCTGTAAAACTTGGACTGGGCCACCCAGAGATAATCTTAGGTTTGTTTTCCATCAGTATAAAATAGGAAATAAAGTTCTTATTGGCCCTATCACTTGTGCATAAGTCAATTTATTTGGAGCTTTTTTTTTTTTTTTTTTTTTTTTTTTTTTTCACCCTAGTCCTGTGAGTACTTGCAAATTTCTGATGATTGTTTTTCTTATGGTATTTCTTGCATTACTTATGCATTTTTGAAATTCTAAATTTGTTACAGTTCTTCCTGTAAAAACTGGTGGCTTCTTTTGTTTTGTTGTTGCTGCTCTTTTTAGGTGCATCTCCCTATTTTATCATATACATATGTGACTCCCCACTTAAAATTATTTTATAAAATAATCCCTGTGGCCGAAACCGGTTTGGCTCAGTGGTAGAGCGTCGGCCTGCGGACTGAAAGGTCCCGGGTTCGATTCCGGTCAAGGGCACGTACATTGGCTGCGGGCACATCCCCAGTGGGGGGTGTTGCAGGAGGCGGCTGGTCGATGTTTCTCTCTCATCGACGTTTCTGGCTCTCTACCTCTCTCCCTTCCTCTCTGTAAAAAATCAATAAAATATATTTTTAAAAAATAATCCCTGTGTATTAAAAAAAAAAAAAAGTTGAACTACAACTTGGGCCCTGGCTGGTGTTGCTAAGTGGTTAGAGCATCAGCTTGTGCACCAAAGGGTGGTGGGTTCAATTCCCAGTCAAGGGTATGTACCTGGATTCCAGGTTCAATCCCTGCATTGGTCGGGGCATGTCTGGGAAGTGACCAATCAATGTCTCTCACATTGATGTTTCTCTCCTCTCTCTCTTCCCCTCCCCTTTTCCTTTCCACTCTCCTTGCAAATTAATGGAAAAAAATATCCTCTGGTGAGGATTAACAAAACCAAACCAAAAAACACTACAAGTTGGCCACAGCCTGAGCCACGTGCAGCATGTGTCTATTTTATTATATGGACGGAGCAGAACATTGCCCCATGCAGAAGGATGCTATTCACATCACAGGCAATGGGGACTTCCCTGTCACAACTTTCCAGGAAAGTGTTCTTACTAAAAAAATAAGCATAAGTATATATTGCAACAAATATCTGACAGGCTGTAGAAGTGACATGACTCAAGAAAGGAATTCTTTGGAGGAGTTTTTAAAATGTATCAGAGATGCCAAATTGGCTGGCACCAGCCCCAGAGACCTGCATTTGCTCTGGGAAAGGAGGGAATGTAGCTCCTCTCTGACATTCTCCCTGCCTGTATTATCTATCGTGTCCCTTAAGCCATGGGGAAAGGTGGCCCTGGAGGATTGTGACAGGGAAATCACGCCACAGGTAGGTCCTCATCGAGGACCAATCAGCTTTGGCTTCTAACCTTGAATTCAGACTTCCTGCAAGGCCTCTCAGTGACACACTATGGGTGCCCTTTTCTCTCTCAATTTCTCCACTTCCTGAATTAACAGGGCTCAAAGGAAAGCAAGAAAGAAAGAATGGAAAGGAAGAGAAGGCCCCAGATGTAGAGAGCTTTGTAAGTTTCTGAAGATACGTGTATTATATGTGTATAGACATAGATTTATTTGTGCACATTTTTGTATGTATGCTATACTTCAATAAAATTTTATTTTAAAAAATAGCTGGTGTAGTAAACTTCATGTATTTTTATATTCATTTGCAGTTATCATCTGTTCGTATAAGAGAGAATCATTGATTGGCTGCCTCCTGCATGCCCCCTACTGGAAATCAAGACTGCAACATGTTCATGTGCCCTGACAAGGAATCGAACCATGGCATCCTGGTTCATGGGTCAAGGCTCAACCACTGGGCCACACCAGCTGGGCATAAGCAGCATTTTAACTGGGGTAAACTAGACTACTGTAGCAAACAGAACCACACCTGGAATGATTCTAACAATAGAAGTTTATTTCTTGCTCATGTATAGACCAGGATGGATGTTCTAGGTAAGCCTGCTTCTCTATTCCATGTGGTGATTCAGGTCTGAGACTTCTCATCTTGTGGCTATATCATCATCCAGGGCCCTATGCTATCTAAGCAGCAGAACTGGAAAGCAAGCAAAGAAAAATATTCCTGCTTTTTAAAATTCTCACTAAATTTAGGGGAATGAAATAGTACCAGGCATATTCTCTTACCACAATGGAATTAACCCAGAAATCAATAGCAGAAAAATAAAAACACAAACAATTCATGTGCCAAATAATAAATTGCAAGACAAATTAGAAAATACCTTAAACAGAAGGGAAATGAAACACAATATACCAAAAATTTTAGGCTGCAGCTAAGGCAGTACCTATAGGTAAATTTATAGCTTTAAACACTTGTTTGAAGAAAGGTCTCAATAGAATTTAATTTTTCTATTTATAAAGCTGCAGTAATTAAGATAGTGTGCTTTTGGTGCCCAGTTTTATACATATCAATTGAACACGGTAGAGGGTCCAGAAACAGTCTTTGTAAGTATATAACACTTATGTAGCCACTTATTTTTTCACAAGGTTGACACTATTTAATGGGAGAAAGGAAAGTATTTTCAGCAAATGGTTCTGGTACAAATGCATAGCTATATGCAAGAGGAAAAAAAAAATCAATCCTAACCTTATTCCACACAAAGTGTAACCTGAAATGAACCAGACTTTAAGAGCTAAAACTAAAATTTCTAGATAAAATATTGGAGGAAATCTTTGTGATCCTGGGTTAGGCAAAGCTCATATAAGGCTTAAAAACTATTCAAGAGACACTGTTAAGAAAATGAATAGGCAAAACATCTGATAAAGAAAAGCAAGCAAAGAAAAAGGACTTGTGTTCATAACAGATACATTTTAAAAGGGAGTAAAATAGTGAAAAATTGAATGAGCATTTCACCAAGGAAGATATACAAATGGCAAAGAAACACCAATGCTCAGTTACTAGTTATTAAGGAAATGCAAATTGTAATACCACTACAACTCGTTAGAATGACTAAAGTTAAGAAACTGGCTGCCAATTATGAGCAATAACAAGGAGTAAGTAGGACATTCTTGTTTAATTACATTTTATTTATTGAAGTTGATCTCCACGGTCCTTTCCTCATCAAGATTCTGAATGTTGCCCTGACTGGTTTGGCTCAGTGTATAGAGCATCGGTCTGCAGACTAAAGGGTCCCAGGTTCGATTCCGGTCAAGGGCATGTACCTTGGTTGAGCGCACATCCCCAGTAGGGGTTGTGCAGGAGGCAGCTGATCGATGTTTCTCTCTCATCAATATTTCTAACTCTCCCTCTCCCTCTCTGTAAAAAAATCAATCAAATATATATTTTAAAAAGATTCTAAATGTTAACTATAGGCAGAGATCTGGCATTGTGATAATTGTAATACCACTACAATTCTCAGTCATCTAGGATGGGAAGACCAAAGAAAATTATATTTTCAAATAACAGTCATTATAAGGATGAATATGCACATGACTAACACAGGAGTTCTGGATCAGTGTCCACTGGGATGATTATATTGGTGGGGGCAGGGGATGGTCGATGGAGCAGAGCCTGGCAGGGGGCCAAGAACAAGTGTCCAGAACAGGTGTTCAGAGTCAGTGCCAAGGGAACGATGAGCATCAGTGGTTGATGGATCAGAGGGCCTGATCTGGAGATAAGAGAGAGAAGGTCAGAAGGGTGATATGGACATGGACTGCAGCTTGGGCTTCTAGGCTGCAGTATCTGGACTTGTTTCCTGTGAGAAGCCCTGACAGCTTCAGAGTTGTGGTATGAGTATTTTGAGAGGATTATGTAGTGTAAGTGGACTTTTTTAAGAGACACATTCACAGTGGCTTTTTGTATTTGCCTAGATGTGGATAAAGGAATTTCCTTAGAGTACAAAACGTGTTCCAGAGAGCCTGACCCAGTGCCCAAAGCCATGCTGACTATCTTCTGGCTTTGAGTTAAGGCATCCATTAGCAGTCAGGGGTATTCTAGGGTAAGGAGGGGGAGATTCCAGGGTAACACGGTGGGAGGAACCGTTTGTAGGTGGTGGACAGGTTCAGTAATTTGATTGTGGTGATGGTTTCATGGGTGTATACACAATGTAAAACCTACTAATTGTATACTTTAAATGAGTGTCGTTTAGTGTATGTCAACTATCCCTCAATAAAACTGTTTTGTAAAAGCCAAAACCAGAAAGTAACCCAATCATTAATTACTTAATTTTACGACAGGATTGTTGTTGATAGAGCGGCTGCCCTAGCTGAGCTCCATGGATCCTGCCTCCTCATGCACCTGTGGCCACTTGGCTGGCTGCCTGGGACTGGCTCGCTCGTCGGGAAGACCCTGGAAGGGGAGAGACCGCACTGCTTCACACAACTCCTCCCTCTTCCCCCCAGCCCTGCAGCGGGCTTGCCTGGGCATAACCTCATGGTAATGGCAGGGTCCACAAAAGGAGCAGAAGTGCACAGGCTCTTTTTAAAGTTCCTTCTGTATCAAGTTTGTTATTGTTCCATTGGCCAACTCAAGCCACCTGGCCAAGCCTAGACACCGTGTTTAGGTACTAAGAAATTTGGGGCAAAATGCATAAATACAGGGATTTCATTAATTGGTCTATCAATGCAATTAACCTATCATGTACCTTAGTGATTTTTTTTATTTGGATTTATTCCATCAAGGAAGTACTTTTATTTATTCCATCAAGGAAGTACAACGATGATTTCTTAGATATAATTTGCCATCTTTTAAAATCTCATACTGGATGTAATTTAGCTATTGATTTTATATGTTTGCATTAATTATATGTGAGGGATAATAAGGTTTTGTTGTGGTATTTATCACATTGTCATGTTCTGTTAAGATTTCTTTTGCTATTTTTGTTATACTAGAGGCCTGGTGCACAAAATTTGTGCATGGGTAGGGTCCCTAGGCCTGGCCAACGATCAGGGCCAATCAGGTTCTCCACCTCCTTCTTCCCTCACTCCGTCAGTGCCCCACTGCCACTGCTGGTCGCCCGCCATGTTCCGCACTGCTCCCTGGTGGTCAGTACATGCCATAGTGAGAGATCGAACTCTCATTCTCTGGTCAAACTCCCAAGGAGACATTTTGCATTATATATATATATATATATATATATATATATATATATATATATAGATGTGGGTATAAAAATGTTTCGAAATAGTTTAACTTCCAGCAAAAATAAGTTTAAATATCCTCCCTTGATTTCAATGGTTGAATACATTGACCTTCCCTCTCTAGCTAGCTGGGATAAAACTATTTTTTTCCCCCTTGTAATTAGAACTGTTTTTAAAAAACATTTTACTCTGGACTATATAATATTAACCCTGGAAGCAAATTAAATTTTTCAGCTGAGGGATCAGAGGCTTAGTTCAAGCTGCAAAGTTCATCTAAGATCAAGCAGAGAGCAAGTGGAGGAGGCAGGCTTGAAACTTCCTCTGACTTAAAATTTGATTCACTAACCTATATCAAGGTAAGGACATTTGGCTACGTGATACAAATCTATGTTTTTGTGTAGAATGTACTTCCCACTTTTCGCTTCTCCACTTTCTCCTCCCCACTCTTCACGTATTCTACCCTCCTCCTCCTCCTTCTTCCTTTTAGTCATTTAATAACACACCAGGCACTGAACTAGATTCTGGGAATTTACAGACGACACTGTAGAATATCCTGCCCTTAGTTTATAGAAGCTGTAAATAGGTGAGTGGAATATGGAAAATCCTCCTGTTTCACATATTTACAAACCAGAGATGTTACATGCCAGTTTGGTGGGTTTGCTGATGAATGTGGGAAATCTTTATGATATGTTGGTTTTAAAATTCTTTTTTTTTTTTCATTGATTTCTACTTTGTTGTTGTTGTTGTTATTGTTAATCCTCACCAGAGGTTATTTTTCCCATTGCTTTTTCAGAGAGAGTGGAGGCGGGAGGGGAGGGTAAGAGGCAAGGGCAGAGAGAGGGAGAGAAACATCAATGTGAGAGATACATCAACTGGTTGCCTCTCACACACACCCTGATTGGGGGCAGGGAGCAAACCCACAAACCAGGCATGTGCCCTTGACCAGGAATGGAGCCTGTAAACCTTTGGTACTTGGGCCAATGCTCCAACCACTGAGCAACCCTGGGCAAGGCTGATTGCTGCTAATTTTTTTTTGTGTGTGTTTGTTTCACTTTTTTGTGCTTGTTTATTTGCAGGATGTTTCTGGATTCTGTGGTATTCCTTATTGTTTTGTCATTTGTTCCTTAGGTGGTTCATTCTTTGCTTTATTATCATGATAGTGCAGCCTTCTTATTTGAGATTTGAATTAACTGAACAAGTTTATCTTTACTATCTCAGATTCCTTGTTCTGATTATCCAAGCTAGTTCTTTAAAAAAAAATTAATCTGAGAAAGAGAGAGAGAGAGAGACAGAGAGAGAGAGACAGAGAGAGAGAGAGAGAAGAGAGAGATATCAATGCAAGAGAGAGACATCACACATTTGCCTCCTGATAAGAGCCCCAAACAGGGCCAGGGATCAAATCTGCAATCCTTCTGTGGTTGGGCTGATGGACACTCTAGCCACTTATTAATACCAGCCAGAGCTGCCATTTGTAATTTTACTAATAATATAAAATTTTATATCCTATATAATAAAAACCCAGTGACCAAACAGCGCAGGACGACCGGTCAACCAGTCACTATGACATGTACTGACCACCAGGGGCAGACTGGTGGTCAATGCAGGAGTCCCCTGGTGGTTAGTGTGTTCCCACAATGGGAGTACCACTCGGCTGACCAGGATGAGTAGCTGCTCCAGCTGTGGGAGCAGCCACTCAGAGGCCAGGTCCACAACTGCTTGGTTGACTGGGATGAGCAGCATTCCAACAGCGGGCGGATCCCTACAGGCCACGCCTTCTGTCAGTGCATGAATCCCCTGCACCAGGCCTCTAGTATTCATATAATGTCTAATAATATATATACACAAACTTTTAATGTTAAAGACATACGTTTTTGGGGATTATTTATTACCCATATATTTCCAATTTGTCATACGCTCTTCAATTAGTATGCTTTGTGTCATAATAAGTTGAAAAATTTTACTAAATCTATTAGAAAAACAAAATTCAACTGAGTAATTTGAAGATCTAATTGGCTTTATTATTAAGGGATTAATGAATCAGGCAACATCCCATCTGGCAACTAGAAGGTTCGCTCCAATGGGCTGTACAAAATGGGATGGTTTTGCCTGGCTGTGTGACTCACTGGTTAAGCATCAACCCCTGAACCAGGAGGTTATGGTTTGATTCCTGGTCAAGGTACATACACAGGTTTGGGGTTCAATCCTGGTTGGGGCGAGTGGGGAGAAGCAAACAGTGGATAGATATCTCTGTCTTTCTCTCTCTCTCTCTTTCCCTTGTCTCACTCTCCCTTCTTCTCTCTAAAATCAATGAAAAAATAAAAATAAGGATAACTTGACCAAAATCAAATAGTTCTTTCCCTCTGTACCAATACTGTTTATACATCACTCCATAAGGAACATTAGTACTAGAAATTAGGAATGTAACTTTCATCATTAAAAATAATTTTATCTGATCAAATGATTCATAGGGCTGATTGTCTTGATTAAACTGAAACCTCGAATCATCCATCACATTCTTTTAAGATATGCAGAGTCAATGACATTTCCTCAGGATTGTGTATTTTTTCTTGTCAATGATTAAACAACTCTTTGGTGCTTGTGTTATGAACTGTTTACTGCCCGGGTCGCTGTGGCTCTGTGGCTGAGCGTGGACCCATGAACCAGGAGGTCATGGTTCGACTTCTGGTCAGGGCACAGGCCCTGGTTGCAGGTGTGCTGATTGAAGATTCTCTCTCATCATTGATGTTTCTATCTCCCTCTCCCTCTCCATTCCTCTCTCTGAAGTAAAAACATACTTAAAACAACAACAACAAAACAAAACTGCTTACCTAAAGCACTTGAACTTGCAATATGTAGAATCCTCCTCCACCCCACCCCCGCCTCCCTTCAGAAGGTGATTCCCAGAATGAGCGGTGATTTCCTTTTCTGAAAAAAGGAAACAAGATCGAACGTAACTGGGTTGAACTGTTTATAGCTATTTATGGGTATTTGTACGATTAGCTTGAACTGAGGTAAAATAAAATTAGTATCAGTAACAAAGAGGTGTTGTCTCTGTCTCTAGGATTTGTAGGACCAGAGCTTCAAAAAAAGAAAAGACAGAAAAGCCTTGTAAAATTCAGTATTCGTTTCTTTTTTTCATACCTAGCTAAAAAGGAGAAAAAAAAAATCTAAAGCTTTTTCACTGTGGTAAAATATACACGAAATGAGTCACTTTAACCATTTAAAAATGTAAAATTGAGTGGCATTGAGTCCATTGGCATTGTTGTGCCACCATCACCTTTCTCCACCTCCAGTAACTGCCCTCCTACTCTGCCTCAATAAATCAGTCTCAGTACCTCATATAAGTGGGATCATACAATATCTGCCCTTTTGTGTCTGGCTTATGTCACATCGTTTTCAAGATCCCTTCGTGTTGTAGCATGTGTCTGACACTTCCTTTGTTTTTAAGGCTGAATAATACTCCATGTGTGCTCATGTCACACTTTGTTTAGTAATATTCACCCACTGATGGACCCTTGGCTTCTTTCTACCATGAAACTATTGTGAGTAGTGCTGCGATGAACATTGGTATACAGTCAAGTAATATATATATTTTAAAATATATTTTATTGATTTTTTACAGAGAGGAAGGGAGAGGGATAGTTAGAAACATCAGTGAGAGAGAAACATAGACCAGCTGCCTCTTGCACACCGTCTACTGAGGATGTGCCCGTAACCAAGGTATATGCCCTTGACCGGAATCAAACCTGGGACCCTTCAGAACGCAGGCTGACGCTCTATCCACTGAGCCAAACCTGTTTTGGCTCAAGTAACATCCTAAATCGCAATGGAATCCCACCACGTTTCCCTCTTCCCCCTCCTCCATGCCCCTGTCCCAGTCCGGGTCTCAGCCCCTCAGGGTAGGGACCGAAGGGACATCAGCCCCACAGGTGTAAAGAGGACTTTTTATAACACCCTTTATCTTTACCCTTTTTTCCCCCGGGCTGGACTTTGTCTGCCAGGCTTATTTATAAACCACACAAGCTCATTAACATGACCCAGCATTTCAGGAATCCACCTTTGTTACTGCAGGAAGGCGCTTCCCGGGGAGAAGGCAGGGAGACATGGCTGAGAAGAAAAGCAAGAGGGACTCTATTGGGATGGATGAGAAGGGATGCCGAACCAACAATGGGTTTGTCCAAAACGAAGACATCCTGGAAAAGGACCCGGATCCAGGCAGCCCCACGGACGGCCCGCAGCCCTGCTCCGTAGGCATCCTTGGCCCCGGGGAGCTGGACTTCAAGGACATCCGGCCCTACGCGGGGATGCCCAAGGAGGTGCTGTTCCACTTCTCGGGCCAGGCCCGGTACCGGGTGCCCCGCGAGCTGCTCTTCTGGCTCACCGTGGCTGCCGTGCTGGTGCTCACGGCCGGCACCATAGCCATGATCGCCGTCTCTCCCAAGTGCCTCGACTGGTGGCAGGCCGGACCCATGTACCAGATCTACCCCAGATCCTTCAAGGACAGCGACCAGGATGGGAACGGAGATCTTAAAGGTGCCTGGGGGAGAAAGTGTCGGGTGGGGGCCAGGATGGGGTGGGTTTGTGCCATTCTCTGTCCTTGAAACCGGATTATTATGTCCAGGTTGTATGGTAAGCACAGTCCGGTAGGACTGGTCACACTTTGTGATGTTTTTAAAAGCCATTCAGCAAAAACCAGAAATTCTTCCCATATGATGAAAGACTGCCTGGAGGTCTTTGCCCCCCCCCCCCCCCCCCCGCCCCAAAGTTATTTAATTTACTTCTCACTAAGCACTATGCTTGGTTGGTCATCAATTCTGACTTCTTACGTAGGGCAGGGTTCCTCCTGAAAGTGTCCTGCTCCTGTGCACTTTATAGCCGATCATCTCACGGTGGCAGCTCGGAACTTCTTTGCCATCACATGTAGTGGCTAGGGGGGCAGTCTGGCCGAGAGTTTCTTATCGGTGAATAAAACGTAAGTAGTGCCCTGATTGGTCTGGCTCAGTGGACAGAGCGCCGGCCTGCGGACTAAAAGGTCCCAGGTTCGATTCCGGTCAAGGGCATGTGCGTTGGTTGAGGGCTCATCTCCTGTAGGGGGTGTGCAGGAGGCAACTGATTGATGTTCCTCTTTCATCATTGTTTCTAACTCTTTTTTTTTTTTTTTTTTAAATAGATTTTATTGATTTTGTACAGATAGGAAGGGAGAGAGATACAGAGTTAGAAACATCGATGAGAGAGAGTCATCGATCAGCTGCCTCCTGCACACCCCCTACTGGGGATATGCCCGCAACCAAGGTACATGCCCTTGACCGGAATCGAACCCGGGACCTTTCAGTCCCCAAGCCGACGCTCTATCCATTGAGCCAAACCGGTTTTGGCTGTTTCTAACTCTTTATCCCTCTCTCTTCCTCTCTCTGTAAAAAATCAATAAAATATATTTTTTTAAAAACCACATAAATAGTATTTCAGCAAAATATTGTGAAATTAAAAAGTATAGGCTCAGTCTTTTAAGCATAAATGCTGAGAAATGAAGGAAATGAAAAAAGGCATAGCTGTGTGCTGGTCTTTAATTGAATCAAAGGCTATTTAAAACAATATATATTATATTATATTATATTATATTATATTATATTATATTATATTATATTATATTTATTATATATAAAGTAGAAGTAAAAATTATATTTTAAAGTTACACTGATAATCTCCTAGTGAGTTAAGTGTAGAATGACCTTATTTATTGTTTAAATTATTGTAAAAATATAAAATTAAGCCAGACAGCAGGTATAAACTGGAACTGTCCTGGGGAAATCTGTTGATATGGTCACTCTAGTTAATGGCGGCAACGAGAAATAAATAAACTGGCCCTGGCCTCGTAGCTCAGTTGGTTAGAGCATCGTCCCAATACACTAAGGTTGTGGGTTTGAATCAATGAATGCATCAATAAGTGGAACAAAAGATTTATGTTTTCCTTCTCTCTCTCTCTCTCTCTCTCTCTCTCTCTCTCTCTCTCTCTCTTTCTCTCTCTCTCTCTCAAGTCAATTTTTAAAAAAGAAACTAATAGGTTTTTTATTTTATTTTATTTTATATGGTTGTTTCTGATAGTGGTTTTTGATTTAAAGAATAGAAAACAGAATAGTTATTTAACTGAGTGTGGGGAGTAGAAATGAGCTTAATCTAACCTTAAAATAATACAAATAAACTCAAAATCTCCAACTTTTCTTTTGCACACTCATATCACTTTCTCTCTTTTTAAAAATCGTCCTATATCTTCACTAATTGAAATACTCTTAGTCCTTCAAGATGCAGTTCAGACCCATTTCCTGCATTCATGCTTATTTCCTCCCTCTAATCCTTCCTCACTGGCGTGGTGCCCTCCCCTCCCAAGCTCCTACTGGGCTTTGGACTTTGATTGTGGCACCTTCTGACACTGCCTTGTCATGGGCTGGGTGACCTCGCTTCCACACCCCTCCACCCACTCAACTCCCTAAACCCTAAGATACATTCCCCACTTCCTGATTCTCCCTTTGTAACTGTCTTCTAGACACAGTCTTTCCCTCACCTGCCCCGTTCCATGCAGAAGTGAAGCATCACCGTGAAGCCTTTTCTACGCTGAATGGGCAGAGGTGAAGGAGCAATCACCATGAATTTATATGGAAATTATTAAGCATACCCAAAACCAAACATAACCTATCAAATCATACTAAGCAACACATAAAATCTAAAGTAACACTAACATATAGTAAAAGCAGAAAAAAAAATACTATCTACAGGGCACATCTTGCTAACAGAGGCACAAAATAGAGATAAAATGCAGATGCTCAGACACAGTCGAAGGCTATGGGGCTTGATGCTGGGATGCTGAGCGTAGTTTCCTAGAAGGAGCTTGGCAGGGCCATTCTCAGCTGCTCCTGGTACCCCACCTCTGTAACAGCTGCTGCAGAAACAAATGCTAAACAGGCTTTTTTCGCTTTTCACCTTTTTTTCCCCTTGAAAGTGAAAATCCTCTTCGATTTCTTTCAGTTAGCAAAAACAGGAATTAATGTAGGTTAAAAAAAAAAAAAAAAAAAAAAAAAAAAAAAAAAAAGCAGAGTAGAGCCATGGGACTTGCAAAACTTGCATACAGGTATCCCCATTCATCTCTTACATTAGCCATTTCCAATAACTTTTTCTTGAAGAGCTGGCTGCTTCCTGTAATCAGTAGGCACTGGTCCTTGAGGTTGAAGGGCTTTTGTGATTGTTTGAAGAAACCATTGTAGGTTTCAGTTTGGTTTTGGTGATTGCCTTCTGTCCCCTAGACCAGAACGTGAATCTGGGATCCCCTTTTCCACTCCTGTGTCTGTCCAGCCCATTGTTTTTGTCATCTTGTTCCTTTGTGCCCATTCTTCAGATTTATCATACTGTTGTCCTGACTTAAATCAAAATCCTTCTGCTGCCTGTTGACACACTGTGAGGTCTCCGAGTCACCCACATGGGGGAACTGAGGCACAACAAGGACAAAAATGGGCAGCCTGTGACAGGGGAAGGGCCCCATGCCAGAGGCAGGTGACTGTGTTTGGGGCACAGCGACCTCTGGCCTGCAGTGTGACACTGACAGGCTCTGACGGTAGGAGGCTTATAGAGGTGCCACTGAAAGTTATTGGAGATGAATACCAGACAATTCCTGAGTCTACATTTAAAACTTTGAATTAGAAGCAAGCAAGCAAGCAAGCAAACAAAAAAACCCACCACAGCCCTAGCCAGTTTGGCTCTAGAGCGTCGGCCAATGGACTGAAGGGTTCCAGGTTTGATTCTGACAAAGGGCATATGACCAGGTTGCGGGCTCGATCCCCAGTAAGGGATGTGCAGGAGGCAGCCAATCAATGATTCTCTCTCATCATTGATGTTTCTATCTTTTTCTCCCTCTCTCTTCCTCTCTGAAATCAATAAAGACATACATTAAAAAACAAACAAAAAACCACCATACTATCTGCTAATTACCCTACAAGGTTCCAAGGACAAAGTATTTCATTCCCGCACTTCTTATCAGCCAAGTCTAAGAATTCCTATCTGTGTACATTCTCGTCGTCAGCACTGTCCAGAGGAAATAGAATTATATATGTAACCTTACATTTGCTAGGAGCCACATGAAAATGATTTTAAAAATCAGGTGACTTATGTTAATAATGTACTTTGGTTAATATTTCAACATATAAACACAATAAAAATATTAATGAGATTTTTGACATTCTTTCTTTTCATACTAGGTCTTCAAAATCCAGTGTGTTTTCTATTCACAGCACAACTCAATTCAGACTTAGTCACATTCAAATGCTCAGTAGCCCAGGTGACAAGAGGCTCTCACACTGGACAGCGCAGCTTAGACGAAGGGACGCTAAGGCACCATGTGTTATTCTTCTCTGTTCCTTGGCTCTCAGCCCAGCATGGGGCCTAGGCCAGGTGCTCAAAAACCTTGTGTAGAATGAATGAGCAATACTGTATCTTGGTTTTAAATGTATAAAATGAACAAGCCACAGACAGATTTTATGTTATTGTAGCTATGTGCAAGGTTAAAGGTTTTGCAGAAGACTAATTTGCTGTTGTTTGTAGAACTAAACCTTGCTATTTGAATTTTCACTTCAATTCGAATTCTGTCTCAATAAACATTTTGATGTTAAGCATATTCCTTTAATTTTTAATCCTTCAACCAAAACACCCAAACTTTATTTACTTATTTTTTCATGGACTGGATTTTTTTTTTCTTTAGGTATTCAAGATAAACTGGACTATATCACAACTTTAAATATAAAAACTGTTTGGATTACTTCATTTTATAAATCATCCCTTAAAGATTTCCGACACGCTGTTGTAGATTTCCGAGAAATCGATCCCATTTTTGGAACCATGAGAGATTTTGAGAATCTGGTTGCAGCCATACATGACAGAGGTAAACCAAATGGACTTTGGGTCAGAGGGGTGGGGTTTGAAAAAAGCATTTCCCTAAATGCTTCCGTAAAGCCTTTTTTCCTTACCTGTCGTGTATTATTCAAATATAATCTTTACCTAACATTCGAAACATTTTCATTCATTAGGTTTAAAATTAATCATCGATTTTATACCAAACCACACCAGTGATAAACATGCTTGGTTTCAATGGAGTCGTACCCGGACAGGGAAATATGCTGATTATTATATCTGGCATAATTGTTCCCATGAAAATGGCATAACCATACCACCCAACAATTGGGTAAGTACCAACTTGGTTTGTAAAATAAAAATGATCAGATCTTCGGGGATTAAACTGGATATTTATAAAGCCCTTTTAAAGAAACACACACACACACACACACACACACAACTAATGGGTATAGTTTATGAGAAGGGGAAAGTTTCCCAAACAAATAAAAATAAGGTGCCCAAGCCTCCCAATGTCATTTGGATTTCTGATTTCATTGTAGAGCTAGTGCATTCTAGTAGATTAAAACCTATACTCTCTATTAGCCTTTCCTTCCCTCCTTCCCTCACTTCTCACTTTGTCTCCCTTAGATTCCATGCCCACTAGTTTCATAAGTGTCTTGCTATGCTCCAGACCCCCTCACCTTTCTGACATTTTGCCTTCTCATCCAACGAAACTCTAGCCATAAAGAACCCAACTCTCCCCTTTTCTTTCTCTGAGCCTTTGCCTTTGGAAGTAGCACACACCCATTGTCCCCATCCAGTCTCTTCGGGAAGTCCAACAGATCAACGCCCTCCCTCCTCTGCAAACATCCTAAATGCATTCTCCCTATCTTATCACTGTAAGCAGTAAATTCTGCTGTTCAAACAGAGAACAGTAGCCAGCAAACCTGCCTGCCTCCACTCCCACCCTCTTAATCACTTCTTTTGCAATAGAGGTTACCAGATTTACACATAAAAATCCAGGAAGCCCGCCCTGGCTTTTTCCTCTCATTGTTCTCCAGATTCTTTCATGTAGTTTTATTCTGTGTGGCTAATACAATTTCACTGTGTAAATATTCTATGATTTACTTACCTACTCTTTAGGTAAGTACACACACACACACACACACACACACACACACACACACACATATTAGAGGCCCGATGCACGAAACTCGTGCAAGAGGAGGCCTTCTCAGCTATGGCTGCCTCGATCCTCCCTCCCACCTGCAGGGGCTGCCTCCACCCTGTGGCTGCAGCCCTGGCTTCATCCCAGCTAATTAGCATATTACACTTTTAATATATATTTAGCTTCATCCCAGCTAACTAGCATATTACACTTTTAATAAACATCATTGATGTTGAGAGGGAGGGAGAAGGAGAGATGATGTTTCTATCTCTCTCTCCCTCTCTGAAATCAATTTATATTATAGAGGCAAATAACTCAGAGTGCAGTTACTGGGAGCAGGATACCACATGCTTAACTCTACAAAGATAATGCCAAATTGATTATCGATGTGGTTGTACCAGTTTATATTCCTTCCAACAGCATAAAAAAATTACATATTCTCATTAATTGCTGGTACTGCCAGACTTTGTGATTTTTACCAAGTGAACATAAATTGGTAACACATTGAAGTCTTTTTTTTTTTTTTTAATATATTTTATTGATTTTTAACAGAGAGGAAGGAAGAGAGATAGAGAGCTAGAAAGGTCGATGAGAGAGAAACATCGACCAGCTGCCTCTTGCACATCCCCTACTGGGGGTGTGCCCACAACCGAGGTACATGCCCTTGACCGGAATAGAACCTGGGACCTTTTAGTCCGCAGACCGACGCTCTACCACTGAGCCAAACCGGCTTTGGCTGAAGTCTTAATTTTATATTTATCTAATTGCTAATGATGACTTATCTAATTACTAATACTGTTGAATATCTTTTCACATATTTATTCACTTGAGCTTCTGTTTCTGTGAACACCTGTTTATGGCTTCCCTACCCCTACCCCCACTTTTTTGTTGAATTGCTGGTCCCTCTGAAATGGATTTGTGTAGTTCTTGTATTCTGGATACCGATTCTTTTTTTCTCGGTTATATATATTGTAAATGCCTTATCCTAGTTTGTGTCTAGGTGGGCCATGAGGTGACCTGGCAAGGGTATGTTTCCTCAAAAGGCAGCAGCCAGTTGTTACCATAGAAGTGTAGACCCACTGTTATTAGGTCTTCCAACTAATAAAAAGAAAACAACGCGTGCAGTATTTAACACTGTACTGATTCCCTCTTTCTGGCAATGCTCACATCCTCGGCTCCATGCCATGACTCCCCTGGTTGACTGTACTACATGTCCCACGCCTTCTTCTCAGTCTACTCCAAGGGTCCTTAAATGCCTTGAGACATTTGTTCATGTCATGTTAACGAGAACATCTGGACAACATTGAGAAACACAAGGATTTTGCAACACATCACAACCACATTTGGAGAGATTAGGCCAGTGGATGGCATTTTAGGAATTAATTTGCCTAATCCTCTCCCTGGAAGGAAAACTCTAGGGTTTTGTACACTCAGCCTGGGATGAGGGTCGGGGAAGGTAATGATCACTTTTTATTTTTTTATGGGTACTACCATTATATGAATGATACCAAGTAACTGATTTGCTATTTTCTGTTTGCTAGCTAAGTGTATATGGAAATTCCAGTTGGCACTTTGACGATGTACGAAACCAATGTTATTTTCACCAGTTTACAAAAGAGCAACCTGATTTAAATTTCCGCAATCCTGATGTTCAAGAAGAAATAAAAGTGAGTATAGACATCTACTCAGACTTCTCTATGACGTGGAGCTTAAGTGGTTATCTGATACAGTTTTATGTTGAACAATAACTGTGCGGGGAAAATCAAGTTGTGTCGTTAAATTCTGGGATTAAGGAGTCCGTCAGATGCAAACATAGACTCTCAGATATGCTAGTGGCACCTTCCTTCCTTTAACCCAAAATAATCGAAATGGGAGGAAGGCAGAAACACCTGGTACCTACCTGAGCTCTGAGTTGCTCATCACAGGGTTGTTTGGGTGGTAGACAAGCAGGCAATTACAATGAAGTGTGCTGAGGGACCATGACAATGGGAAGTAGGAGTGCACAGGGAAGGCACCTTACCTAGGTGTGGAGTCACGTAGGGGGAGAGATCAGGGGATGTTTTTCAGATGAAGCAATGCTAACTAATGGACGAGGACAAATGAGCCAGGTTGAGAGGCATGGGTGGGAGTGTTTCAAGTAGAGAGAAAGCATGGAGAATGGCACATTAGAAGTGTCAGGAGTTTTCTAACATGGCTGGACATGGCGTATAGAGCTGGAGCTTGATTCAACAAGACTAGACAGGGTCTAGGTCTGAGCGGCATTGAAGGTTGTGGTAAGGCTGTGGGTGTAAAAGGTCTTAGAAAAATAATACTTGATCTGCATTTTGAAAAAATAAATCTGGCATCGGAGAAGAGGGAGTAGAGCAGGTTTGGAGGCAGAGAGGGGCCAGGAAAGAGGGAGGTGCAGTCATCAGGGAAGAAAAGCTGGGCGTTGGACCAATGAGGTGGTGTGGGTTTGCAGAGAAATCATCAGCACTTGGAGAGGAGTCTGGTGTGACTACTGGATTTGGGTTTTGAATGCTGACTGGGGGATGATGCCATTTCCTGAGATGGGAGACACAGGAAGTGGAGGGGGTGATGTCTTAGTTATGTAGAGTTTGTGCTCTCTCTGTGAAGCATCCAACTGTTAGGTCAAGGAGCTCAGGGAAATGTCTGGTCTAGAGATAGAACTTTGGGACTTGCTGATGGATGGATAATGCCTGCAGAAGTCAGACAGCTAATAGCAGGGGGAGAGCTAGGCTGGCTGTGATGAGCAGGGGTCAGTTGCTACTTAGCTCGAGCTGGTTGTCGTTATGTGGGAATGAGGGCTAGGTGTTGGTGGACCTTCCAATAAAAAACAACAACAACAAAAAATCAAAGTACTAAACGTCAATCTCTTATTTGACAAACGGAAAAACGGAGGCCTGGAGAAGTCAAGTGGGTAAATTGGTAAGTGTGCCACAGGGTTCCCCTTCTGCTGCCACCACTTACTTACTGTATGGCCTTGGCCAAGGTATCCCATCTCCCTGTGCCTCAGTTCCCTCGTTGGTAAAATAGGGACCATAATAGTACATACTTCACAGGGTTGTTTGGGGATAAAAGGGGTTGACTTCTGTAGCGCATGTTGGACAATGTATTCTTTATTACGTAAGTACTTATTAAGTAATAAGTGGGTAGATAAATGAGTAAAGTGATGTGAAATGAAGAGAAGGTGTAAGATGGAACCTCAGGGAGCTCTAAAGGCCTGTTGAGCAGACAGACAAGGAGGGACAAATTCGGAGCGGGGCGTCCTGCAGTGAAGGGATGTATTTGTAGAAAAAGAGGTTAGTCAGCAGTGCCAAACATGGCGGAGAGTTCAGGAAGTTTAAAGACCAAAATGTCAGTTGACTGTAGCAGGAATACCTCGTTTACCTCACAGACACCCTGCAGGTGGGTTTTATTTTATTTAAGGTTTAACGAGGGCATGCTGATGCCCTAACTCTTGCAGCTGGGCGGTAGGGGCGGTGGGATGGTAGCTTGAGGTTAGCTCGTATTCCAGAGTCTGTGATCCGGCTCCTGGAGGACTTAGCAAGGAATTTTACCAAGACTTCTGAACAGCACTGTGGTCAGTACCCACCCGCCCCCACCCCTGCCCCCCGCCCCCTGTCCCATTGCCTATACTCAGAGAATATAGTTTTCTCTTTGTATATCCTAAACTTTAAAAAAGATATAAATTTTATTGATTTTTTTACAGAGAGGAAGGGAGAGGGAAAGAGAGTTAGAAACATCGATGAGTGAGAAACATCAATCAGCTACCTCCTACACACCCCCTACCGGGGATGTGCCCACAACCAAGGTACATGCCCTTGACCGGAATTGAGCCTGGGACCCTTGAGTCCACAGGCCGACGCTCTATCCACTGAGCCAACCCAGTTAGGGCTCTCAGACTTTCTCATTCCCTCTTAATGATGGATGACCTGGGGTTTATGTCATTATCAAAAGGAAGTCTTAGAGATCATCACATATAAGAGCAGAGCTTCTCTTTACCAAACCTGGCTTTTTAGGAAAGGTTTGGCTTAAGGTTTGGGGAATTTGGATACCAATAATGCTGAAATAATTCCCTTTTTACTCAGAGCAGTGAGTTTCTTAAGGAGAAAAGAATGAGCAGGTGCCTGGTGTGATGTCACGGGAGTTAGACAGGAATCGGGGACATAGTGTTCTCTCCCCAGAGTTCTGTGGCACCTACCTGGGTCATCCGGTCCTGGCAGAACCAGGCTCTGGGCCAGTTGCCACACCCGGCACCCAGGGAGAGCTTAATTGGAGTAAAAGAGGCTTAGTGATTAAAACCTGGTGCTCTCTTTTTTCACCTGGTCAAGAGCATAAATAGCATGAAGCAAATCTTTTTCAACAGCACATTTTGGATTCTCTGAGTGAAAAACCTCAGCATTTAAAATGACTCAAAAATAAGCATCCAGCTTTTGCTGTTTTGCTTCATCAAACAATGATAACATCTCTTATTGGACTACAGTGAAAACCCCTGCAAGGCCATCCACCTTTGCTGCCGCACACATTTCTCATTCTTTCATGTCGGGCCAACAGTTAATGAGGCTGAGAGCGCCCAAGAGGAAAAGGACCCACTAGTTGCTTTATCCCAGGAAATCAGTGCTCAGAAGCTTCATGCTTACAGCATCTTAGTGTTTAATGGTTTCCACATTTTTGTCAGGGGCTGCTTGCTTGGCTGGATTATAGCTCTTTGTGCTTCACCCCCACCCTGATCCTGTCATTGTTCCCTCTTGTAAAGAACAGCGCCATCTGGAGGTGGGCCCTGGTTGTGTGGAGTCTGAAGTTTCTACAAATTTGGGGTCGTCTTAAAATAAAAAGACTGTAAAATTAGGTGCAGAAAAATGAACGTTTATTTAGAAGGAGGAAAGATGGTGGAAAGAAGGGGCTCGTACAAGTGAGAGGGTCTTTAAGCTTGGACCCTAAAGCGACCTAGATCCTGTTCTACAAATGAGGTGCCTCAATATCTGTTGACTTCTCTAGCTCTAGCTTCATCTCTAACCATCTGCCCTCACTTCTAGTCATCCTGCAGTGCTGATTCCTGGGCAAATCTTACTGTTTCACCCTCTTGTATTACCTTGTTCCTCTCCTTGAAAGCTTTATCCTGGCTTTGATTTAAATTTTTTTTTTTTTTTTGCATTACAAGTTGTCTAGTTGGGGATTCTAAAAATACTCTAAAGACAGACCTGTCAGTTGTATTTTGCTCATGGTTGTAGTTCCAGAGCTTGGCTAAGTGCCTGGCCCAGAGTTGTAACTCAAATACTTATTATTTTTAAAATCCTCACTCAAGGATATTTTTTACATTGATTTTTAGAGTGGAAGGGAGGGGGAGTGGAGAGAGAGAGAGAAACATTGATGTGAGAGAGACACATCAATATGAGTTCCAACCAGGATTGAGTCTGCAACCGAGGTATGTACCCTTGGCCAGAATCGAACCCTGGGACCTTTAGTCCTCGGGCCAACTCTCTATCCACTGAGCCAAACTGGCCAGGGTTCAAATACTTATTAAATGAATAAATTTGGTAAGAAGTAAAGATGCTAGTAACAACAAATTTGTGGGGTTTGTGCTCAAAGAAAAATTCCACTGGGTAGTACCAGCTTAAAGTTATTTGGTTCAACTGTGTCCACACTAAGGATTGTCAGCAGCTGAGCCTGCAGAGATTTGGAAAAATTTTCAAGTTTTCAAAAATGTTACCTTAGGGAATTGAACTTAGCAGTATGAACCCTTCCATTTAGCCAATAGACACTTTTGAGCCCCTTGAATTTCAGCACCCTAGAGGCTCCATATTCTCAGGTAGATACAAGAAACACTTCAGCAGTGGCCCCCAACCAGTGGACCATGATGTCCAATAGGTTGGCAACCGCTGCTTCCAACAAGTGATTTTGGGGCTGATCCTCATTAGGGTTCTGAGGCTCCGTCCCCTTCAGCAGGTGAAAGTTGGCTACTTAACTCTAATACTTTGAATTGCAGG
This sequence comes from Pipistrellus hanaki, assembly GCF_964339955.1. NCBI lineage: Eukaryota > Metazoa > Chordata > Mammalia > Chiroptera > Vespertilionidae > Pipistrellus > Pipistrellus hanaki. The sequence continues at coordinate 20,368,957 of NC_140514.1, forward strand.
TGGTTCTGCTCTAATATGAAACCTTCCATTCAGCAAGGGGCGAGCCACTCACTGTCCCGTCACACAGTGCTGGAATAGGCTAGGCTGCGAGGGGATGCCTCATGGTGGGAGGCGGAGCGGAGAACTAGGCCCTCTGCTTTTCGAGAGCATCGTCCTCCCAACTGCCCCAGTACAGGCCAAGTCAAGTCAGTTTCTGCCTCCACAACTGGTTCATGCTGTCCACTAACAGTCCACAATGTTCTCCTCCCTCCTCCCTCCTCCCTCCTCCCTCCTCCCTCCTCCCTCCTCCCTCCTCCTCCTCCTCCTCCTGCTCTCCTCCTCCTTCTTCATTGATTTTAGAGAGAAGAAGGGAGAGAGAGAGAGACATTGATGTCCATCAGTTGGCTGCCTCCTGCATGCCCCCGACTGGGGATTGAGTCACAACCCGGGCATGTGACCAGGAATCAAGCCTGTGACCACCTGGTGCATGGGACAACACTGTCAACTGAGCCACACAGGCAGGTCCAGAATGTTCTTCCTCATCTCACTCCCTGATAGAATCTCACCGGCCACATTCAAACACTAGCTCTTCCTTCTCTGGTAGTACCCACCCACCCACCCACCCACCCACATTAAATGCAATCTTCTTGGAGCTCCAACAGCCGGGCAGACAGAGAACTCTCCTCTTCGGAGGTTGACCTGCGCTCGGCCTTGCATTCTTAGGTAACCTGTGTTCCCCGACTATTCCGTAGATGCCTCGAAGTCAGGGAACATGCCATACCCCGTAGGTGTCCCAACAGAACCACACCACGTCCGACTCATCCGGCTCGCTGTGCTTCCTTCTTTAACGCAGGAAGAACTGTTTCTCTAAGGGCCGGGCAGTGTGTCAGAGGCCAGGGAACTGGAAATGAAGCAGCCTTGCCTCAGGGATCTCCCGGGCTGGTGGGAGGGCCATTCATGACCTGGTGCTTCACTGGTTATATTTTCTCTGTTTGGAGTCATTGTGAAGAAGCCTGGCATGAGGAAGATATGGTCCCAGTTTCTCCTGAGTCCAACCTTTCATTTTGAATGGGTTCTTTAAACTTTGCAAACATGCTTATAACATCAGTTACAAACGTCACATTTGGAATTTAAACATGAGGGAAGCGTGGGAGTTTATACATACAGTTTTTTAGTTTATTCTACTGAGACACTGCTATGCTAAACAGATGGAAATACACTACGAGTGCTTGCATCTTTTTTTGGGGGGGGGGGGGAGAATGGCTGCTTTATTAAGACAAGATCCTTATTAAACATTGTGATAATGTCTGTAATGTAACCAAGTGTTTTACTTCTCCATTTTAGGAAATTATACAGTTCTGGCTCTCAAAGGGTGTCGATGGCTTCAGTTTTGAGTCTGTTAAGTTTCTTCTAGAAGCAAAACATCTGAGGGATGAGATCCAAGTGAATAAGAACCAGACCCCGGTAAGGTATCCCCCTTTTCTGAAAATGCCATGCGTGCTTTTTCTTTTCAGTCGGACACACCAGCTACCAGAGATGCGTTTTGTCCCGTCTGTAGGAAGCACCTTAAATAATTTTCTTTAGCGAACCCAGAGGAATTTCAAATGCATGTGACCCCGATTGATGTTCCCTTCCCCTGGTTCACTCAGGAGCCAGGGGCTCCGTGAGGAGTCCTTCGGTGACAAGGGTTCTGAGGGCGTGGACAGTGTGGACTCTACCAAGAGCCACCATTACTGCAGTTTTGGCATCTCACTCAAGCCCCCCAGGCACTGTTGTGGGCATTAAAGAGCACACAAGTGGAAGGGTACAGCATTAACACATGCTGAGAGTCTATTGCAGGGGTGAGGGATGTCTGGCCCCAGGGCCGTATACGGCCCACAAAATCATCTGGTCTGGCCTTGCCAAGGCATTAGGGGTGAGGTAATTAAATGTTTGACCCAATAGAGCAGGCTAATTTTAAAAAATATATATATTTTATTGATTTTTTTACAAAGAGGAAGGGAGAGGGATAAAAATTTAGAAACATCGATGGGAGAGAAACATCAATCAGCTGCCTCCTGCACAGCCCCCACTGGGGATGTGCCCACAACCAAGATACATGCCCTTGACCTTGTTTGGGAATCAAACCCGGGACCCTTCTGTCTGCAGGCTGACGCTCTATCCACTGAGCCAAACCGGTTTTGGCAAGCAGGCTAATTTTTAACTTGATAACTTTGTATGGCCCGTGAGCAATGTTATAAATACCCAAATGGCCCTTGGCTGAAAAAAGAAAGGTCCCCCCACCCCTGGTCTGTTGTATGCTGTGTGCTGTTTACTTAGGAATACCTTATGAGAGTGGTTTCATGATCCCCATTTAGCAAATCTTGGAGAAACGAATTTATCAGGATGAGAGGTGATAAATGGACTTACAACCAAGCCTAGCTCACTACAGAATCTGGGTTCTCTGTGGTTCTCAATCTCCAAGCCTTCCCCCTCCTCCCCTCTCTCCCCCATCACTAATGAGAGACACTAATCACATGCCACTCTCTTCATATGGTCCACCACCATTCTAAAGTCACTCTGTTTTCAAGGCCAAGTAGACAGCAGTCCTGAAATGCATTTCAGAATAATGAATTTGTATATTTACACAATGGAATGTCAAAGTAAATGCATTACAGTGACACATAGCAATACAGGTGGATCTTAGCAATGTAATGAATAGCAAAAAATATCTAAAATTGCTGAAACCGGTTTGGCTCAGTGGATAGAGCATCAGCCTGTGGACTGAAAGGTCCCAGGTTCGATTCCGGTCAAGGGCATGTACCTTGGTTGCGGGCACATCCCCAGTAGGGGGTATGCAAGAGGCAGCTGATCAATAATTCTCTCTCATCGATGTTTCTAACTCTCTCTCTCTTCCTCTCTGTAAAAAATCAATAAGCCAAAACCTGTTTGGCTCAATGGATAGAGCATCGGCTTGGGGACTGAAGGGTCCCGGGTTCGATTCCGGTCAAGGGCATGTACCTTGGTTGCAGGCATATCCCCCGTAGGGGGTGTGCAAGAGGCAGCTGATCGATGACTCTCTCTCATCGATGTTTCTAACTCTCTATCTCTCTCCCTTCCTCTCTGTAAAAAGTCAATAAAATATATTTAAAAAAAAAACTTTAAAAAAAATCAATAAAAATATATTTTAAAAAATATCTAAAATTATCATACATAGCACGAGGCCCTTTTTATAAAGTTAAACAAGTAAAATTCATATGGATATCAAGTGTATTATCAAGCTTTTGTCCTAAATTTATGGGTGCTATGACTTCATTAAAACAAACCAATTACCTAAAAAGAAGTTGGCCGTGCATGGGCTAATTATGACAGCACTTCATGAACTGAAGGTTATGATTGTCTCTCTTTTTTTCACACGTGACTTTCAATAAGAAGGGGGGAAAGGTGATAAGGTAGCTGGTGGTCCCAAGGAGAAGCACTTATCCTTGAAGAAGAAATTTCAAAATAATCTTGGTAATTAATAATGAGATGTCATAGGAAAGGCATACCTTGCCAGTCTTGACAAATGATCAGAACAATGGGATTTGTGTGCTACCCAAGAAAAATGTAAAGATTATGTAATTTCAGGAAGAGACCTGAGATTCCAAAAACACCTGTAAGTTCACCTATTTTCAAAAAAAGGGCCCACTGAATCAATGGTAACTTCAGGTTTGGATTTTCCAGGTTGTCCATGTCCATCCCAGGACTTACAACCTTGGCTTGTGTTAGATATAAATTCTTCTTTGGCTTCTAGACTATTTAACCTTGGGAAGGCATAGAATATGTACCAGGAAAAATTTCGGAAACCCTGGAGAATATAACAGTGAAAATAAAGGCTAGAAGTGGTAAAACAAACAAACAAAACAAACAAGTTTAAATGCATGCTATTAATACTTTGTGAGCAGATAACATATAGGTATAAAAATGAGCTCTGTAATCATTAAGATAATTGGCTTTCTTTGTCTTTAAAAAGTCGGGAGCATTTAGGACAATTAAATGTTCCAGAGGAGGATTTTGTTAAATACATTTGCTACCAATGTTTAGGTGATAATTAGAATTTATTAGATTTATAGTTAATAATTAAGTATCAAGTGAAATACTAACAGTCATGAATATTCTCTACCCACAAAACCCTTTGAGCATTGGAAGTGCTAGAGACAGTCGGTATTCACATTATTGGACGTGGGGGATGGTGGTAACTGTGCTGCCCTCTTTTCAAAGGACACAGTCACACACTACGCAGAGCTGTACCATGACTTCACCACCACGCAGGTGGGAATGCACGACATAGTCCGGAGCCTCCGGCAGACAATGGACCAACAGAGCAGGGAGCCTGGGAGATACAGGTAACAATAGGACGTGCTTCCTTACTTCCTGATGCAGCAGTTTGTCCTTTATATCCAGGCATTCTCAGGAGGTTCAAGTTATAATTGAACAAACTTGTGTAATTGCAATCTACATATATAAAAGCCTAAGTGATTGTCTGACTATTTGACCGTCTGACCAGTAGCTATGCTGTGCACTGACCACCAGAGGTCAGATGTCCAATGCAGGAGCTGCCGAGCTGCAGTGACTTGGCAACTGAGATTCTTAAGTGATGCACTCAGAACCGGAGAGGAGGGAGTCCGATTCTAGGGTGTGTCACCCAAGAACCACCCTCTTGCAATCCAGGACCCCGTGGCAGATGTCAGAGAGCCAGAGTTGGTCTGATCCTCACAGGCCAGGCCCAGGGACCCCACGGGTGCACGAATTCATGCAGCGGGCCTCTAGTGTATTATAACCCGGGCCTGGGCCTGTTATATTCTCTTGTTGCTTACCTTTGCTGATTTTCAGTTTCCTCTTTTGTAAAATGCTAACCATAGTACTTACTATTTCACAAGAACTTCGTGAAAATTAAAAGATAATGTTATCTAAATGTTACTCATTATTATTATTTGAGCTGTTGGTATCCCTATACAGTATAAATCCAGTGTTTCAACTAAACATTAGTAGATCACAATAGGGACATGCTTTGGAATTAGATGACCCTGAGATGGACTCCTGCATAAAGCTGTGTGACTTTGGTCTGATTAGTTACACATAAGTCTCAGTTTTCTCATCAGTTAAAAGGTCATAGTCCTCGCTGGTGTGGCTGAATTGGTTGGAGTGTTGTCCAGTACACCAAAAGATGTTGGGTTCAATTCCCCAGTCAGAGTACTAACCCAGGTTGTGGGTTTGATCCCTGGTCAAGGACCTAGGGGAGACAACCAACTGGTGTTTCTCTTGCACATTGATGTTTCTCTCTTACTCCCGCTCCCTTCCTCTCTCTCTCAAAATCAATGGAAACATATCCTTGGATGAGGATATATATATATATATATATATATATATATATATATATATATATAGTGATAGCCACATCCTTAGAAAGCTGTTGTGATATTACATGAGATAATGTATATGAAGCATTTAAAACAGTGCTTGGCCCATACTAAACAAAATAAACGTAACCCTTATTAAATTTGTGTAATCACTCAATAGAATCAATAGGAAAGGAGTTAAAGAAATTTATCCTAAAGTTGGTCCTCTGATTACTATCCCCATTTTACAGAGAAGGAAACTGAGACTCTGAACATGCAGGCAATGGTCACACATGTAGTGATGGCATGGGAACCGAAACACTTGGGTTCCAGATACACTTGTTTATTACCGCAATGACTCAAACAGCTAAAGTCAGCATTGGTGTGGGTCATTTCAGGCCAATAACTGAGTGTGCCCTGGTACAAAAGTGAGACTTTACAAGGATTCAAATACAAGGCATGTTTTTAGGAAACTCCCCTCCCCTTACCTTATATGCAGATATATCCATAAGATTCTCAGGGGAGTGATGAGAATTGCCAGTCTTCCTGGAAGTGACTGAGTTTTTTATTAGACTAAAAAGAACAGTATTGAGATCTAAAGGTTTTAACTGGTAGACATGGCCTTAGTATGAGGCAAGTCTTTGGGTTTATTACAGTGAGAAATTGTCCAGGTAATCCAGCATTTATTTTTTGGTCATCTGGTTTTTTCTAGTGAGTCCCAGACTAATATGGTTAATAGTGTGCATTCATCGCCCACATCTTGTTAATCAGATGTAAGCACGTTCCTAGGCCTGAACACATTGTACGCTGCCAACTCTCACAGGTTCATGGGCACCGAAGCCTACGGGGACAGCATTGACAGGACTATGATGTACTACGGGCTGCCTTTTATCCAAGAAGCAGATTTTCCCTTCAACGATTACCTCACAAGGCTAGACAGTCCTTCTGGGAACAGTGTGTTTGAGGTTATCACATCCTGGATGAAACATCTACCAGAAGGAAAATGGCCTAATTGGATGGTAAGTTCTCATGCCCAGCTCTGCATATCTGGTGCTGGTGAGCTTCTAGAATAAGTTACCTCTAAAATGAAGGATGTTTGTCTCCTAGAGACCTTCACCTTTCCCTTATTTGGTGATTGATTGAGCTAGTCTGACCGGGTTCTTTTCATTTGTCTTTATTCTTTTCCCAGGTTCTCAGGCTATACTCTCAATTGATCTGTCTTCAAGTTTGCTGATTGCTCTGCCAGGCAAATCTGTCGAGCCACTCTACTGCATTTTTCATTTATTTTGCTTTTCAAATAAAATGCCTACTTGGTTCTTTTTCATTATTTCTCTTTATTGATATTATCTATTTGAAGCATTATTCATCATGCTTTAAAAAATTCTTTAGATTTCGTTTAGCTCCTTGAAATGTATGTATCATAGTTGATTTAAGTCTTTTTTTCAGTAAGTGCAGTGTTTGGGTTTTCTCAGCCACATTTTCTTTTTCTTTTTAAAAAATATATTTTATTGATTTTTCACAGAGAGGAAGAAAGAGGGATAGAGAGTTAGAAACATCGATGATAGAGAATCATCGATGAGCTGCCTCTTGCACACCCCCTACTGGGGATGTGCCCGCAACCAAGGTACATGCCCCTGACTGGAATCAAACCCAGGACCCTTCAGTGCGCAGGCTGTCGCTCTATCCACTGAGCCAAACCGGTCTCGGCTCAGCCACATTTTCTATTGAATGTTTTTCCTCTCCTACCCTCCCCCCACTTATGTATGGGTCATACTTTCCTGTTTCTTTGCACTCTTGTGGTTTTTTTTATTGTTATTTTGAAAACTGGGTGTTTTAAAAAATGTAATGTGAAAATTCTGGAAATTATGTACTCCCCTTCCTAGTGGTTGATGCTGTTTACTTAGTGACTTTCTTGGATGAATCCTCCCAAATCTGTCTTCTTTGTTGTGTGGCCATGCCTCTGCTTATCCAGCTTATCGGTCACCTAATGATTGGAGATTCTTTAAATGCCTTGAAACAGTGAGTCTCAGGTCTTCCCTGGACATCTGCACAGTCGTACATCGTGTAGCCTTCCAGATTCCAGGGATATGCCAGAGCCCCTACGGACATCTCATTCACCAGCCTTTAAGTTTCTCAGCCAGTCTCTAGTCTCTGGTCAGCCCCAGCTGGTACCGCCACCCTTGGCAGCTGTAATGCTGAACAACTGCTACTGGTTGTTTTGGGTAAATACTCTGGGGAAGAGGCAGAAGCAACTTTGAATCTGATCAGATAAAGAAAAGAAGTCCCAGCTGCTAGAGAGGTCAGTAATCATTTTCTAGAGGTGAAGCTTTCAGCAAATTCTAAACCTATTCCACCACCGCTACTGTAGTTACAAGTCTGTTGGTTTTCAAGGCGATCGTAGATCTGAGGAGAGGGGCATGAAATCAGGGCAAGTTAAAATGACATAAAGCTTGCCATTCGACCTACTAGTAGCTGTTTTCCTTGGATTTTTGTAAGCCTTTAATTAATTTGCAGAGTTCTGATTTGCCAGTTCTCCTTTTATGTGACTTTTGGAGATCCTTACTGCACCATTCCATAAGTGCCCCCATTCCACAGATTTCATAATGTAGTTTGAGCACTTGTTTTTTCATACACTGAGTCTCCGGTATCAGAGGTGACTGGGACCTCTCAACCTGTGGGAGGCCCTGTACTCTGTCCACTGCTGTGAACTATTTGCAGAAAAGTTATGAAAAGGTAGTGCCTGGACTTGAAAATCACCGTTTCTTGTCAGATACTCTTAAGGTAATGAAAAGAATAAACAAAGGCAAAATTTGACCTAATTTGTCCTTAAAAGTAGAAATACACTTTACAGTGGCCTATAAAAGGTCACTGTAAATATAATTTTAGTACATCTAAAGGAAAAAAGAAATTTCCCTTTCCTTGAATTGTAGCAACTAAATTCCTATTATCAGACTCAAGTTCAAAGGCTGGTTCTGCCTCATTCCCTGACTTGAATGGATGATGCAGTTTCTCAGGGCCCATTTCATCATGAGTTATGGTATTGGAAGAGTTGTTAGGCGATTCAAAGAACTCTTCAATAAGGATTAGATGTTATAATATGTAATTGGAACATTTAACATAGAAATATGCTATGTAAAAAGAAAACTTTACAAAAATTTTTCACATGGCTTATGTACAGTTCTTTTAATTTAAAATTAGTTTTGAATAGTTCAAGTCACAGATATCAGTTCTTGTTCCACCCTTGTTCCTTCCACCTGTTCTGTCCTCATCCTGCTCTCTATGGAAGGCATTTTTGTTTCTTTTCATGTCAATATTCCTATCCAAATGTGTAAAATTACTAAAGTGCACCCTCCTGAATCTTACCAGATTTGCAATATCACTGGGAAGTAAATTAGTTTGTTGATCATAATGGCCAAGATGGTGAACTGATCAGTTAAGCAGCAAGTAGCAGGTTTGGGATTGAAATCCAGGTTTGCTGATATCAAGGATCCATGGAAAACTGTGTATAGAGTCGTGTTATTAAAAATATGTGCCTGTATACAGAGTTGTGTTCTTAGAAATATATGCCTTTTAGATCGGTGGACCAGACAATGCGCGGCTGACTTCCCGTCTGGGGAAAGAATATGTTAACATCATGAACATGCTTGTGTTCACACTTCCTGGAACTCCCATTACTTACTATGGGGAAGAAATAGGAATGGGAAATATTTTAGCCACAAACCTCAACGAAAGCTATAATGTCGTAAGTTAATATAATTTAACTGTGCTCCATACCATATGCGCTCTCTCTCTCTCTCTTTTTTTTTTTCCAAATCAGATAATTTACTATTTCTTTTTCACAGCTGAAAATTATTATTTTTCTTTTCTTACTCTAAGACAGTGAGAATTCTTAGCTTTCCAGGCTGAGGAGCTTGTAAAATGAGACACACAACTGGCCTATGAACCAGGAGGTCACAGTTCGATTCCTAGTCAGGGCACATGCCTGGGTTGAGGGCTCAATCCTCAGAAGGAGGTGTGCAGGAGGCAGCTGATCAATTATTCTCTCTCATCACTGATGTTTCTCCCTCCCTCTCTGAAATATATACAATAAGTCTACACACACACACACACACACACACACACTAATAAAAGCCTCACGTCATCACAAGATGCCCCCCCCCCATATCATCACAAGATGGCCACCACAAGATGGCCGGCAGGGGAGGGCAACTGGGGTGAACAGACCAACAGGGAAGAGCAGTTGGGGGATCGGGCCAACCGGCAGTTCGACATCCCCTGAGGGGTCCCAGATTGGAGAGGGTGCAGGCTGGGCTGAGGGACACCCCTCTTCCCCAGCGCCCCCGCCTCCTCTCCCCGGCTCCGTGTGTACCTGGCCTCTAGTAACACAACTGAATTTCTTGTGTAGACCCTAGGAATCTGCATTTATTGATTTGAGAGATATTTGTTCTTGTATGTGCCCTGACCAGGGATTAAACCAGCAATGTTGGTATATCAGGATGACCCTCTAACCAACTGAACTATCCAGCCAGGGCCATGAATCTGCATTTTAAAGATGCTTCCCAGCTAATTCTTAGGCACAATAAAGTTTGAGAACCATTTTTGAGTTTGGAATATTACTCATTACCCTCTACATGTCTAGGAATGTTTATTTATAGTGCTTGTCTATATTGCTAGAAATCACTTGACCATAGCACAAGATTCTTCCTGACATTTAAAAAAAAAATGTTTTTTACTTCAGAGAGAGGGAAAGAAATAGCAATGATGAGAAAATCATTGATCGGCTGCCTCCTGCACACTCTCTACTGGAGATTGAGCCCACAACTCTGACCTGACTGGGAATCGAACTCTGACTTCCTGGTTCAACCACTGAGCAACACTTCTGGCTCAACAAAAGTAGCACACAGCCTCACACTTGGGTGGCTTTTATTATTTATTTTTTAAAAATATGTTTTTACTAATTTTAGGAAGAAGGGATAGAAACACCGATCAGTTGCCATCTGCACACCCCCTACAAGGGATTGAGATGAGCAACCAGGGCATATGCCCTTACCAGGAACTGAACCTGTGACCTCTTGATGCATGGGTTAACTCTCAACCATTGAACCACACTGGCTGGGCAGGGTGTTTTTATTTTGCTTTTGTCTGAGGCTATGGCTTTCATTTTGTTCTGAGTAGATGAATAATCTTGAACCTATAATTTGTAAGATTAACTTTCAATCGTATCAGATCCAATTTCCCTAATGGAAACTTCCTATTTCAGCTCCTAAATTTGTGTGTGTGTGCACCAATAGTGCAATTAATCATGCTGGATAGAGAGGATAGAATTTAGACTCACTTGTACATGGCTGCATATGTGAATTCACCATATCAGCACTATATCACAGAATGAGTTGGTAATAGCACGTTTTGAAATTCTCCATTACTCAATTTTTTAAAAAAGCAGCAGAGTGTAAACATGTATGAAAGTTCAGTTAGTATAGTCTATTCAAACTCAAGATGCCATGAACTGTTTTCCACTTTAATGGTTGTTCATTGAATGTTAACAAATTCAAGTATAGGTATAAGTAATTATGAAGTAAATAATGGCCAAATTATATTTCACTTAATTAACCTGACCGCTGTTTTCTCTTTACGGTCGTTGACACAGGATACCCTTCTCTCAAAGTCCCCAATGCAGTGGGACAATAGCTCCAATGCTGGTTTTTCTGAAGGCAATCACACCTGGTTACCTACCAATACAGATTACTACACTGTAAATGTTGCTGTAAGTATCAATGAAAATTTCATGCTGATTCCAGAAACAGGAAATGAGTTTCTATGCTAATAACATATACTAAAACCTTAACTGATGCTATTTATTTTTAAAACGTTTCAAAATTGATTTTGAGAGAGGAAGGAACCAATCGATGTTTCTCTCTCTCTGTCTCTTCCCCTCCCTTACACTCTCTCTAAAAATTAATAGAAAAATATCCTCATGTGAGGATTAACAACAAAAAAAGATAATACAGACAGTGAGGACAAATGCTAACAAAAAGAAAGCTTGCCTCCTGGCTATAGCTATCAAAAGAAAAAATGCATAATACCTTTTGACCGAATAATTTTATTTGTAAATATCTGTATCTAGGAATATTTGTATACAACAAAGAGTCATGGATCTCTACTGAAGCATTGTTTTTAATAGCAGAAGACTTTGGAAATGATTTAAATGTATCAACAATCAGATGGATCATTTATGGTTAATTCTGCACAATAGGCTAATATACAACTTTAAAAAAGAATAAGGGAGATTCTATGTGTGTTGATATGAGACCACCTTTAACATGTTCTAAGTAATACAAAAAAGTAAGAATGGTAACATGCCACTATTTGTGTAAGAAGAAAAAAGTATATCTTTGCATAGGCACAGAATGGCTTATTTCATGATACATAAAATGAAAGAATATGTAAATAGCAACAGTGTCTATCTCTGAGAAAGGGACTGGGAAAGTAGGGGTTGGTACTGAAGAAAACCTTTTTATTTTATATGTTCATATACTCTTATAATTGAGTTTTATACTGTACACATGCATTTCCTATTTAAAAAAGTAAAGTTACCAAAAGCAGGTGTGAAATATTTAATAGCAGACAAAATAGTATTCAATATGAAAAGCATTGAGAGAAAGGCAAATTTTAGAAAACAGATAAAAGAGCATTCTACTACAAATCATGAATCTATATATCTACAATAACTTCAAAATATATAAAACAAGTAAGTACTGTGAGAAATGCAGGGAAACTGACAAATCCACAATTACCGAGAGACACTTCAACATATTTCTAGTAACTGGTAAATCAAGTAGACAAAAATAATAGTTAACACTTATCGGGCACTTCTTATGTGATTAGCACTGAACTATGCTTTTTCATGCAATATCTAATGCTATAGAAAATGTTAATAGTAATTTGACAGGTCATATACATATAGCATATACATGTATCATAAATACTGTTGTACCTGGTAAACAGAATAAATGCATTTTAAACATCCATTAAATATTCATGAAAGACTACACATTAGGCACCTGCCCAAACAACAATCACCAAAACCACCAGTCAACATGGCTGGCAGGGGCATAATGAAATGAACATTATCACTGATTTGGCAACAGCTCTGATAAAGATTTGGCATTATGTATCAAGTGTCCATACTCTTTGACATAGTAATTGTCTTTCTTATATTTATATCCTAAATTATCCAAATTTGGGGGGCGGGAGACACACTATGAATATAAAAAAAAATATTAAAAACTTGAATGCTGAAATGAAAGAGAATAGTTTTTTTGTCTTTAAAATGACATTAAAGGAATTATATAACAAAAGATGCTTGACATGTTAAAGAAAAAATAAATACATTAAATTATGTATGTCTTATGGTTAAAAAAAGTACTGATTTTTATTTTAGGCAGCATTTTCTTTGCATCCTTTTTTGCAACTTTCTGTTCATTAGCTATGCATGAATACATGTCTGCAGAAATTATGGCAAACATACCTACAATTCTACAAAAGGGAGCAGAGAATTCACCAGCAGTTCTGAGTCTGTGGCCATCATGGCTGCTTTTCTGCCAGTTACAATAGAGAATGAAGGGACTTTTATTTAGGCAAGTTAAGTATCCATTAACTTTGACATGGGCATTGTTTTGGGATTCCTAAAATGGAGTCCAATCTGCTCTCTACTTCAGCTCTGGTCAAGATGATGTACATACTGCACCGACAAGGTGGAACCCTGCATTTGCAATTTCTATCAATAGTTAAATAGCCGGGACCGGTTTGGCTCAGTGGATAGAGCGTCGGCCTGCGGACTGAAAGGTCCCGGGTTCGATTCCGGGCAAGGGCATGTACCTTGGTTGCGGGCACATCCCCGGTAGGGGGTGTGCAAGAGGCAGCTGATCGATGATTCTCTCTCATCGATGTTTCTAACTCTCTATCTCTCTCTTCCTCTCTGTGAAAAATCAATAAAATATATTTAAAAAAAAAAAAAAAATAGTTAAATAAACTACTCTTACCCACTTATTATTACTTACAGTTTGGTAATTATTTGAAGGGGCAAACTGAAGCAAGATTTTTGGGGAAATTTCTTATTTGATACTAAAGCTATTTAAAAAAAAAATTAGAATCAAACATTTATCTGAATACTTTTTTTTAAAAAAAAAACAGGTCCAAAAGGCTCAGCCCACATCAGCATTAACGTTATATCAAGAATTGAGTTTGCTGCATGCCAATGAGCTGCTCCTCAACAGGGGCTGGTTTTGCTATTTGAGGACAGACAGCCACCATGTCGTGTACACAAGAGAAATGAATGGCATAGACAGAGTCTTCCTGGTGGTTCTGAATTTTGGAGAATCATCACTGCTAAATCTAAAGGAAATTGTTTCAAACATTCCCACAACAGTGAGGATAAAGTTAAGTACCAATTCCACCAAGAAAGGAAGTGAAGTTGACACGCAAGCTATTGCACTGGGCAAGGGAGAAGGACTCATCTTTGAATACAACACACAGACTCTCCTGCATCAGCAAGCAGACGCCAGGGACAGATGTTTTGTTTCCAGCCGGGCGTGCTACTCCAGTGTGTTAAACATCCTGCACAGCCTTTGCTAGACATCTCTGCGGAGGAGGTGAAGACACTGGCTTTCCGTTCTACTCTCAGCATTTGCGGTAACTTAGTGTACAGCACACTGCTGGGCAAACTTTACAGACAATCATTAATTATTAAATATATCTGCAGCTTGAATGTAACTGCTTTAGGAAAGGTTCTCAATGTTTTTAAAGAATAATGTTTAAAATAAAATTATCACATGCAGGAACTTGTAACTTTTTGACAAGGCATCAATAGAGATCATCAGAACACCTCAGGACCCCAGATTATTACAAAGATCTAATGCATTTTAATGTGAAGAATGTTCTCATTCCACAAAATACAGGCACAGAAACTGGAGCATGACTTACCACTAAAAGTGTCTAAAAATGTTCACTAGCTTAGAGGCAGGACCTTGATTTGCAAACTGTTCAAATGAAATTTTAGTAAAACAAACACAAAGCTGTTTTGATGGGGAGAGGGGAGTGCTCTACTGCCACCAACTCTTCCTCACCCCCCTCTCCACATCCTCTGATTAGAAATCTATTTTCCTAGGTAAGGGGCATATACACCAAGGAGAGAACAGTGTGAGATGTATACACTGAACAAAATTAGGAGAAGCAAATTTTAATAAACTATTCATTTACTTATAAATATCTCACTTTTGCTAACCCAACTACAAATAAAACTAGGAAATACTTCCATGTATTTCCAATTTCCACAGAATTTCAGAATCTTACATATTTCTTAAGAGTCTCGAAAACACCGGTGCTGTCAAGTCCAAGTTCCTCATACAGGAATTTAATCTGGGCTGTAATCTAAAAGACACACATTAAAAAATTAGATGGAAGGCGTTGGTAGTAAAACTCCAGCGTCTAAGTCTGTCTGTCCATCTTCTTCACCTAACCCTCAAGTCAGCAACTTATGGCAGGGCCACTTTCCTTGGGACAGAGGCAGAAGGCTGCCACCGATTAAGGTTCAATTACGTGAAGAGAGCTCACAAGCACTAGCGAGAGCCTGCTCCCCTGACGGACTCAGTATTCTTCCTCACCCTCCTGGTCTCAATCACCGACCTGAATGTGGTCCACCCCGCCCCAACCACTGAAATGTGGAGCACACTTCTGTCGGAGGATCTGTCAACTGAGAGGGCTGGACAACATACCTTTTTGTGAGAATCCTCAATCACATGATTGCCTCCAGGCTGAATGTCTAAAATAATATTGGGGGCCTGATAGCCTGAAAGAGTTAACATATGAAACAATTAGAAAGTTCTTGGCCCATTTCTGCTCCTCCCCCCTTTTCTAAGTAACCTGTGAAAACGATAGAGAAGGAAAAGGCCTGAACCATCACTTCCAACGGAGAGATGGGAGGGGGCCGGCAGGAGCAGGACCACAGGGAGAAGGCTGTGACCGAGGAGGAAGCCACTGGCCCTGTGAAGTCTGAGAGTCTTGAGACCCAGGAACACCCACTACAGCAGTGGTGAGGGTGAGACAGAGCTGGGCACAGGGCAACCGTCTGGAAACATGAATGTGGGTCCTCCCACCTGGCTCTGAAGGTCTGGGATGTATTGGCAAGAAAAAAAGGTAAGAGCTCTTGTTTAATAAAACACAAAGATCTAGAGAAAATTAAAGCCATTAGTTTGGGCACTGAGGCTCCAGAGCAAAAACTTCAGAACCTGTTGTGTTTTTTTTTTAATAGATTCCCAAGAGTAATGGTTCAATTAATATTACTAAGTGTACCGGTTAATAATGCGGATTTTTTCCAATAGATGTAGTTGCACATATGTTGCTATATATGCTATTTGATATGTATGCTATTGTATTGTATTGACAGCAAGCTTCAAAACTTCATATGTCAAATTTTCTGAAGGTGTTAACATCATAGATATTTTTATGCTTGAAAATGTCAAATTTTGTGCCAAAAAAAAAGAGCATTTGCAGGAAGTTTTAATTCATTATTTTGAAGAAAAGTGCTGCTAAAAGTTATATACTTCGGGAAGCTTATGGTGAACATGCTCCATCTCAAGATACTTGTCAATGTTGGTTTAAACACTTTAGAAGTGATGACTTTGATGTGAAAGACAAAGAACGTCCAGATCAACCAAAAAAGTTTAAAGACCAACAATACCAGCATAATTGGATGAAGATATATGTCAAACTCAAAACCAATTTGCAGAAATATTAAATGTTGCTCAGCAAACTATTTCTGATCATTTACAAGCAATGGGAAAGATTTTAAAGGAAGGAAAATGGGTGCCACATCAACTGAACGAAAGACAAATGGAAAACTGAAAAGTCATCAGTAAAATGTTGCTTCAAGGGCACGAAAAAAAGTCTTTTTTGCATCAAATTCTAACTGGCAATGAAAAGTGGATTTATTTTGAGAATCCCAAATGCACAAAATCATGGGCTGACCCAGGTCAACCATCAACATAAACTGTAAGGCAAAATAGCTTCGGAAAGAAGACAATGTTCTGCGTCTGGTAGGATCAGTAAGGTGTGGTGTATTACCAATTCACCAAGAAAGGAGCTTTTAAAACCAGGTTAAACGTTAATACTTATCGTTACCACAACAAATAATCAATTTGAACCATGCTTTGATCGTAAAACTACCAGAATGGGCCAGAAGACACAGCAAAGTAATTTTGCTTCATCATAACGCACCATCACACACTTCCAATATTAAAAGATCTTGCCTGGGAAGTATTAACCCATTGGCCGTATACACCAGACCTTGCTCTTTCAGATTACCATTTGTTCTGATCGATGGCACATGCACTTTCTGAGCAGCACTTCAAAAAGTAAGAAGTGGAAAATTGGGTCTCTGAATGGTTTGCCTCAAGACAAGAAAGGTTCTATTGAGACAATATCCACAAGTTACCTGAAAGATGGGGGAAATGTGTAGCTAGCAATGGACATTGCTTTGAATAAAGCACTTTTGATGTTTCTCTTGAAATTATCGTGTTTTCTTTGATTACAAAATCCTCATTATTAACCGGTTATAATGAGTGCTTCAATTAGTAGTCAACATAGAAAAAACGATAATTTGTCCCAAATCATAGGTTGGTAATTTCGTCTGTACATGAAATGCATTCCTCTGAGCGGTATGCTGAAGGTAATAGTCTGCTTAGCTATGTTTCTGCTTCTTAGTAGTCCCTTACCTTCACCATTGTCCTTAGCGTGCTTCGTAACGGCTTCTTTGAGTTTCTCAGTGTAGTTTACAATTCCTTTCAGAGGTACCCGTTCATCATTTTCATAAGCTGTGATGTGAACTGAAGGATAATGCTGTAAGAAAATGAATGTACAAAGAATGTATATTATTCCTTATGGCCCCTTTCTACCTTACAGATTATGAAAAATAATTACCTCTAATTCCCCCCCACCCCCAAATGCTACATTTCCCCCCTTTATTTGATATTCTTGAGAAATCTATGGTATTAGAGCACTAGACTACTCATTATCTGGAATAGTATTTTCTCAACCAGAGAGACCATGACCCTACTGAAACCAGCATGGAATATGAGCAGCGGCAGTGCTGAAAGGTGTCTGGGTTTTATAAGTAGAAACAACTAAAGGTCTACTGAATTCTGGTCTGAGATCAGGTAAGTGTCCTTTTGATCATTTTCACTTGGTCACTTCAGATAGTAATATCGTAACTGTCTTTCATTACCTGAGGTTTAATATTTTGATAGGGGCAGTAACTTTTTATGTAGCTCCTGTGTTTTTGATCAGATGAAGGATTCCCCCATTCTTCTAATTCTTCTAATGTCAGAGGAAGTGTAGTATCCATCATGGTGTTGAGAACATCCAAGAAAGGTGCCTAAAAAAAAAAAAAAAAAAAAAAAAAAAAAAAAAGCCAAAGGGACTTAAACTTTGACTAACAAATTGGTAAAATGAGTTACAGGGAAATATACATTATGAATATACATGTTGACATGAGAGAACAGAGCTTAGGAAGCAATGTAGAACCCAGGAGCCGCACACATTCCTCAGTCCTTACCCAGCACCTGGGCTTTATATCCGGCTTTTTAGTGTTCAGACCTCTTAGGTTAGGGGTGTCGAACTCAATCAGAGAAGGGGCCAAAATCTAAAATCCAGCCTAAATCGCAGGCCGAATGGTTTACTGAACAGTCATAAACTGACAATGTCATAAACTGACAGCGGAGTGCAGTGATGACAGCGCGGTGCGGGCCACATTGCAAGGCCTGGCGGGCTGGATTTGGCCCGCGGGCCTTGTGTTTGACACATGTGTCTTAAGTGATATATATATATATATATATATATATATATATATATATATATATATATATAAATAAATAAACAAACAAAGGGCTTATATTTTAACTAGAGGCCCAGTGCATGAATTCATGCAAGGGTGCTGTCCGTCCGGCCCCACCCCCTGGTGGACTCCAGGTCAAAAGGACAATTTGCATATTAGCCTTTTATTATATAGGATTTCACATATTTTGTGCCTTTTATTCACACACACACACACACACACACACACACACACACACATATATATATCCACACACACACACACACACACACACACACACATTTTTATATAAAAGAAATACCACTTCACATCTATTAGGAAAGCTAACTATTAAAGAAGGAAATTCTCACACATGCCACAACACAAATGCACCTTGAGGACATTACCTAAGTGAAATAAACCAGTTACATAAGGACCCCATTTCTAGGTGGTAGCTTAGTAAAATCCACAGAGACAGAGGTAAATGGTGGTTCTCAGGGGCTGGGGAAGAGGAAACTGAAGAGTTGTTACTTAATGGGTATAGAATTCAATTTTGCACAATGAAGAGTTCTGGGAAATTAGTTGCACAATAGTATGAATGGACTCACACTGTAACTTAAAAATGGGGAAGAGGTGCCCTGGACAGTTTTCTCAGAGGTCAGAGCATCACGGGCTTGATTTGGTCAAGGGCATGTACCTCGGTTGAAGGCTTGATTCCCCCTCCCCTCAGTTAGGGTGGTTGTGGGAGGAAACCAATCAATGCGTCTCTCTCACCTCAATGTTTTTCTCTCTCCCCACTCTATCTGAAAATCAATAGGAAAAAAATATCTTCGGGATTAACAAAACAAATGGTGAAGAGGTAAATTTTGTTATTTTACCACAATTAAAAAATAAAAATTCAGTAATACATGAATTAATTTTCTTTCACCATTTTACATAAAAATAAAAGATAAATGCAAATTGAAGAAAATATGGAAAATATCCAACTTGAAAGAAGAAAAAAATCACTCATTGGCTTATATAGTGTTAAAACATTTAATAAAATGGTAGCTGCTTTTTTTTTCACTTAATTTTATGGTCTTTTCAGCTTTCTCTTGCATTAACATTAACCACATGGGCAAATGGAATTCTTTTTGGGTGCCTAGCACCTGAACTCCTTTTCTGCAGTTAGAGTATCCCAAACCTTGTGAGCAGAGGTACTAAATGGTAGGTAGTTCCTTTCCCAGCTTCCCCTCCAGTGCAGAGGTAGCCACATGACTTCAGTCTACCAATCAGACACAATGTGCTCCAAATTCTGAATGGGAAGTTAGTGACTCAAAGAAGTAGGGACCACAGAGAATGTAATCTGACAAGATTGCCACAGCTATATCAGGTTTCTAAGAGCAGTTTGGGGGTGAGAGGGTCCCCTGGCAGTTTGAAGTGACTTCTGCCTGGTCCTGGGGGTAGTGATAGCTTCATGGGATAGGTTAATGGTATATTTCAGACATGATTCTGGTTGTGCAGCCTCTAAGACTGGTTCCATACCCACCCTCACCCAATACACTTCAATAAATCCTTTTTCTGCTTAAATTAGTCATGTGCTTCTAATTAAGAACTAATGCTTCTAATGAAGAACTACGGTTCTGATGCTTCTGATTAAGAACTGACTAATAGTCAACTCTGGTTTGCTCAGTGGATAGAGTGTTGACCTGTGGACTGAAAGGTCCCAGGTTCAATTCCAGTCAAGAGCATGTACCTTGGTTGCGGGCACATCCCCAGTGGGAGATGTGCAGGAGGCAGCTGATCGATGTTTCTCATCGATGTTTCTAACTCTGTCCCTCTACCTTCCTCTCTGTAAAAAAAATCAATATATATATATATATATATTTTTTTTTTTTTTTTAGAAAAAGAACTGACTAATACAGATCCTACTAATATTGTTGGATATATATACTCTATTGTTAGAGTAATTGAAGATTTCAATTCTTCACTATTATAAGCAATCCTATATAATAAAAGGCTAATATGCAAATGACTAAATGGTGGAATGACTAGTCACTATGATGCACACTGACCACCAGGGGGCAGACACTCAATGCAGGAGCTGCCCCCTGGTAGTCAGTGTGCTCCCACACAGGGAGCGCTGCTCAGCCAGAAGTTGGGCTCACAGCTGGTGAGCACCGTGGCAGTGGTTGGAGCCTCTCCCGCCTCCATGGCAATGCTAAGGATGTCCAACTGATGGCTTAGTGGGCCTAAGCCATCAGTTGGATATCCGCCCAGGGCTCCTGAACTGCGAGAGGGCGCAGGCCAGGCTGAGGGAACCCCCCCAAGTGCATGAATTTCATACTCTGGGCCTCTAGTGTGGGATAAAAATCCTTACATATACATTTCTGATTTCCTTCCTAATTTCTAAAAGTCAAAGGTTGAAGCTTATTTATAGTGTAAATAATTTTTCCATTATTATCCTTGTGTTAGGTTTTTCTTCCCCTATCCATATTTTTATTAAAAAAGCCAGATGTTCAGTTCAGAATTATTTAACATGTATTTAATACAAACCCACAGTGTACACCCCACACACTCAAAATAAAAAACTTAAAAATATTTTACTCTGCTCACCCTAATAATTTTATTTCCTAGAGCATCTAACCAAGAAACAGGAGAGATGAATTGCTATAACTTCATAATTTTGGACAGAAGGAAAAGACTATCGAGCATTTTCAGAATAAGGTATTTCAATTGAAGTATAGAAAAACTATCCCTAAGGACCATTAAAAATAGAGTAAAACCAGAGAGCCCCTAAATTCAGGACTGAAAGGTTGATGGGCAATGGAATAAAATACTTGGTGCATTTCAGAGTCCCAGGGCACTCTGCCTTACTTCCCGAAACTGATGAGTCTTATATGCTTTGTCTCTTCCACCAATTCTAAATGTTCTTACACACACACACACACACACACACACACACACACACACACAATGGGGATAGCTATTAATTTCCTTCAATTAAAATCCTTAAAACATAATAAAGAACACTGTCAGGGAAAAGTAAAGGATGAGTAGTTGGATTAAAGTAACTTTAGAAGTTCACTCAGAGCTATAATTCTTTGTTTGAAATTGAAAAGCTTTGTTACAATCATATGCTATGGTCAATCAGAATTTTTTCTCAGGGCAGCGTATGGCTTCATGCCTCCCCATTCTGTAAACAATCAGAGACAGAGTGTACTCACCTCCATAGTCACAGCTCTCAGGAGCTCTGGCTTAGAGTTACACAACGCTCCCACAAGCACCCCTCCAGCACTGAAAGCAGTCAGGGTTGTTAGACTTGGCTGAGAAAAGCCTTGGTCATGAAGCGTCTTAATGCAAGCCTCTAAGTCAGCAAGGCCATTGAGTTTTTTAGTTAGCCGGCCATCAGTGTGCCAGTGGAGGCCTAACTCACCACCACCCCTGAAATTAAATGGCAAAAAGGTTTTAGTGGAGAGAAAAAAAAAAAAATAATATAGGTCGGAGTCAGCAAACTATATCATGGGCCAAATCTACCCTGAGGCCTGTTTTTGTATGGCCCTCGAGCTAAAAGCAGTTTTCACATTTTCAAAGGTTGGAAGAAAATACCCCAACCAGGAATATGCAGCAGAGCCACATGTGGCTGCAAAGCCTACAATGTTTATTATTTAGTTCTTTAGAGAAAAAGTTTGCTAACCCCTGATGTAGACAATCAACAGACATGTTTTGAGTGCCCGCCTAGTATTTACCAGACATTGTGCTAAATGCAGGCCTTAAAAACATAAATAAGCAAACATCCCCTGCCCCAGAGAAGATCATAATTTTGTGGGGAATGAAAACAGCTACCAAGAAATCTGGTTGCTGCTATTGTATTACACAAATATATTTAAGGCAGCTGTTCTCAACACTTTCTAATGCTACGACCCTTTAATAGAGTTCCTCATGTTATATCTGTGTTTTCCGATGGTCTTAGGCTCTACAGCAGCGGTCCTCAACCTGTGGATCGAGACCCACAGGTTGAGAACAGCTAGCAGGGTCGCCTAAGACCATCGGAAAACACAGATATTTACATTATGATTCATAACAGTAGCAAAATCATAGTTATGAAGTAGTAACGAAAATAATTTTATGGTTGGGGGTCACCACAAACTGAGGAACTGTATTAAATGGTCGAGGCATTAGAAAGGTTGAGAACCACTGATTTAAAAGGTGTCTCAGAAGTGGAAGAAAGAACATCCATATGTCAGGAACACAAACGCTTCACATGGAGATAATGCATAAGCGGAAGGAAGAATGTAAGTTCCCAGAGAAAAGGCAAGGATGACATCAGGACGCTGCCTGAGCCAGGGCACCGAGGGAAAGTGGCCTGTCGCCGGGAAGGACAAGCGAGGCTGGCTGGGGAGGAGTGTACGGTGGGAGCACAGGACATGCGTGGGCAGTGATAACGGACGTCCGTACAGAAATGAGAGAGATCATCAGGTTGTTAAATACTATACTGAGAAATCTGGACTTTATTATGGAGATGGGGAATTAGTGAAGGATTTTAAGCAGAGACACAATAATATTTGTGTCTTGAAAACAGCTAGAATAAAATGGAAATTAGAGTGGAAAAAAGGAGTTCAGTTTCAGAGGCTATTTTAGAAAAACCTAAACTAGGGAGAATTAAATGGAAATAATAATGTTACCAAATAAGCAGAGACAGGTAGTATTCTAAAAATCCTAAAAGTCTGATACAATATCCTAAAAAATGGACCCTTTTGTTTTTTGGTTCAACTAATGTTACCAAGTTCCACCGCCAGCATAGGTGTAGAAATCCATAAATTCAACACAAATGAAAAAATAAAGTTTTGCTCATGTTATTTTGGACATCTGTCACCGTGCTCTCACACTCATATGCCAGGATAAATATGCAGACTCACCGAACATGGCAATATGCTAATATCCATCCATCGTCCACCAGTGCCCTCCTTTCAGGCCTGAAATTCATTTTCAAGTCCATGCCATAAGCTCCATACACATGGACCAGGAGAGGTTTTTTCTGCAAGTCCTCAGAATCCGTTTTGTGGAAGATAGTCATTGGCACTAATCTTCCATCCTGGAAATAAAGATTTATTATCTATGTAAAAAAGAGTATTTTCAAACAGTTTTATCACCTATTTTATGTTCTGTTTACTGACGCTGAGCAGAACTTTAATTAAGACAAAGAGTTATGGTCTCTAAATTCTATCTTGACACTTACTTTTAGCTACTTGGTTGATCCATAATATTAACTAAGAAAGAGCAGCAAGACTATGACTTGAATATACTTTATTAAATGGCTTTTCCTGATAATAAAGTGATTCTAAAGAGTACTTCACTACCCAGCACTACTGTAAATTTTTCCCCAGTACCTATTAAGATTAGACATACTAATGTGTAGCATTCTTCTTGTACCTGGCCTACATACTAGCATTACTCATCTTTAAATATTTACAAACAGACGAACTAAAAAAGTTTTAACAGCTCAATTTTCTATCCTTTACAGACAGAATTCTCAAATACAAATAAAATAAAATTTTTATTTTTAAAATTTAAAGTTTTATAACATTTTTGGTTTGTTAATCCTTACCCAAAGATATTTTTCTATTGATTTTCAGAGATAGTAGAAGGGAGGACAGAGAGAAACATGGATGTGTACATCGAGTGCCCCGACTAGGGCCAGGGATCAAGCTTGCAACCGAGGTACGTACTTGCCCTTTACCAGAATCGAACCTGGGGCCCTTCAGTCTGCAGACTGATGCTCTATGCACCGAGCAAACTGGCTTGGCCAAGTTTTGTAAATTTTAACACAGAAATTACTTTTAGGACAAGTAACTATTCTCCAATTTAGTTAACATTCATCAATACCAATTCATTAAAATTAGGCACTCTCTGGACAGGTAAAATGAAGATAATCTGAACAATAAAAAGGTGCGAGAAAGTTGGTTCTCACTCTGCCTACGGAAACTAATGAAATAGCACCAGTTTAAACAAGAAAAAGAATATAACCAAATCATTCTCCCCATTTCTTTCATTCTCATTTGAAAACTTCACTTTGGAGCACTTCTTCTTATTCTAGATCTGCAGTTCTCAACTTGTGGGTTGTGACCCCTTTGGGGGTTGAACGACCCTTTCATAGGGGTTGCCTAAAACCATCAGAAAACACAAATATTTACATTATGATTCATAACAGTAGCAAAATTACAGTTATGAAGTAGAAACAAAAATAATTTTATGGTTGGGGGTCACTACAACATGAGGAACTGTACAATACTTGACAAACAGTAGGCTTGCAGTAAATGGGGGCTGACAGTGGAGATTACAAAGACTTACCTTGCTTTTGGCTTCTATACGTAAAACACGACTAGTCTTTGTGATTGGGTCTTCATGTCCAGTTTCCTCAAACAGTTTGCCTTCTGCGAACTTATATATGTAATATTTTGGAGGACGTATTGGAGAGCAAAGCTGAAAGGGACAGTTCTTTGGGTCTGAATTTGAATCCATTATGAATCCACAGGCCCAAGGAGGGAGCTAAAAAAATAAAAGTTATTTTTACTCTTTATCTCTAGACACTAGGTATATTAATTAAATTTCTGGGTCTGCTTGAAACAAGATAATGTAAACATCAGGTTCTATCCATTATCATATAATGCTTCATTTAAGGATTACTTTAGCACAACAAAATACATTTCAAGTAAAAGACAAATAACACTATACCAAAGATCAATAAAATAAGGAAAATGATAGAAAATAGTTTATCATGATTTTGGATTTACATGAACTCTCTAGTAAAAAAGTTTATTTTGGGGCATAAACTTGGGCAATAAAATAACAGCAAAAGAATTAATAAGAGCAAATCAAATAGTAATTCAGAACCAAGCAACATCTTCAAGATCTCTGTCCTCATAGAACACGAAATCTCAGACATATATTTTTAATAATTTACCCACCAGCCCATGCTCTGCTGCCCAGACAGCCACAGTGATGACAGTTATTATTCCTGGGTTACAAAATGGCGCAGCAGCACTAAAGCATTTACAATTTGTTTCTAACTTTAGCTCCTAGGCTAACCATTGTGCAGAACAAAACCTTTCCTGCACATTCACTCTGAAAGACTCAGAGCTATTATGATTAAGATTCTTAACTTTAAGAAAAAAAGGAAAGGAATCAAAATTTATTCTCTCAGAGCAGCAGGGTCCTGCTTCAAGCCTTCCACTAACATCCTTCTTACACCTTTTAAAGAACTCCGGTAAGCAGGCTGACAGTGTCTTAGAAATGGTACCAGGAGTCAGAACATTAAAAGAAAATTGCCTTTCTTTTCCTGAGTAATTGTAGAAGGAGCAAATTCCTTAGAAAATCAGAGGTCTTGGCCCAGCAAAGTCACTGGTGGGCACTATTCAGAAAGGATAAGTGGGGGATGTGTGCATAGAGAGTGCACCATTTAAATTGTAGAAACTACAGCCAAAGAGCTTATGTTTACAGAGCAAATTTCTTGTAATTAATCCAAAGAATCTATTTTCCTGAAACTAATAAGGACATACATTTGCAATATTTCTTTATAAGAGTCCCCGATTTATTCTCCTCAGATTGAGGATTATTTTCAAGGACAATGTATCTAAATGCAAGCCATAACCAGAAAGAAAAGTGTAATCATGAAAGTTGGGAAATCTGGTTGCATGAATGGAGTGAGCAAACCGAGACTTTAGTGGGAAGGGAACAAACAAGCACCGCTGTTAACATTGCCACCAGGCCTCAGGCTGAGGGGACAAGGGTCCTCGCCCTGAGAGGCACAAGTTCTGTCCTTTGGTAACTTTAAAAGTGTCTGTGTGATCCACATATTAAGTTGCTCTGGTTTTACACCAAGTGGTTCCAATAAAGCAATAAGTCCTTTGGGTGTATTAAACTAATGGATCAAAGTTAGAGTTTTAATTATAATAACAACTGTTCCAAGGCTATAGACTTTTTATTTTTTTATTTTTTATTTTTTAAATACATTTTATTGATTTTTTAGAGAGGAATAGAGAGGGATAGAAAGTTAGAAACATCGATGAGAGAGAATCATCGGTCAGCTGCCTCTTGCACACCCCCCACTGGGGATGTGCCCACAACCGAGGTACACGCCCTTGACCGGAATCGAACCTGGGACCCTTCAGTCTGCAGGCTGACGCTCTATCCACTGAGCCAAACCTGTTTCGGCGGCTATAGACTTTTTAAAGTCTGTCCAGCTGATGCAGAAATAATGTATTAATGATCTCAAGAATATCTTAAGCCACATTTCTCACTTGGATAAGCCCATAGTATCTACCATGTATATTAATGGACAGCACCCAAGAATAATTGTATCTTAAATGTGGAAAGAAAATTGGCCCAAAGGTTTTGTCCTTTGAATATGGTGCTGCCTACGCATATCAATCAGTGTAATGCAGTTCGTGAAAAGGCTCTCATCTGCGAAATCCTCTTTAGCACCTGCCATACAATACAGTATCTGATTCCATGTGATACTGACTCAGAACATTATACATGGCATAAGAGGTCCTACAGGTTGGGAGGGTTAGGGAATAAAGCAAAGGAAATAGAATAAACTAAACACATGATGCTTATTCTAATGGAAGTTATAACCATGGAAAATAGAAATACTGACATATTTACTTAAAAGTCAAATCTTATTATAACAGAGTCAACTCATGACATTCCTAATTTTCTTAACAGAATTTTGTGTTATAAATGCCCTGCTAGGAATTATATATTTTCTTCCATCTGTATTCACATAGATTGTGAATTAGAATTCAATCAGCAAATAAGGATCTAGTAGATGAAACCAATAAAAATTTGCTAAAGTAAAATCACCATTTGTGTTTTAGGACAAGTCCTCTAAGACATCAGACATTACATTTGATAATTTGATTTTATGAGGTTGCTAGAAAATTTTAGGGCCTGGTAACTTCTTATTTTATACAACTATAACAATCTTAAAACTAATCTCCCTGCCTTTTATCTCCCGCTGCTTTAGTGTGTCCTAATGTGGCTGCCAGATAACCTCATGAAGCATAACTCACTCCTCAAATCACTCTCCTACCCTCAAATTTCATGTTCCCCCTCTTCATAATTTATGCATAAATTCATTACTGTGACAATCAAAGAGCGTCAAACCATAGCGTCATCCCGCAGAAACCTACTGTATAACAAAACAGAATTACTAGCAGTTTCCTACTCCAGCTCAGTGCTTCATTTGACAGATGTCTCATCCTAGAATACCATTTCCCTTCTTACCCATCAAATTCCTGTCTATCCTCTTTGGATCTTGCCTATAACAACTATTACTGTGTATCCTAAGTGATTTTATATCTCCTTCATTCTTGACACCATTTATTTAAACCACCTTCTACCTTGCCTTTATGTTAGTTGAAGCTCATGATTAACTGTATCCTCCTTAAGGCTAGATATTTTGTCCTGCTGTCTTTCCAGTCTAGAGTGCCCCATACAGTGCTCTGCGCATAGAAGTTCAATTCCCGGTGAATTTCCAGGAATTGCATTTTAACAGAAATTGCGACAACACTGCATTTAGGGAGGTGTAAGTGGTCTATGCTTACTGGCCAATTGGCTCCACAACTCCTTCCACATTAAGGAAAATGCAGGCCTCTCCTCTGCGCTTCAGTATCTGGTGTCTTAACTCACATGTTAATGCGGCTTTAATACTGGGCATTAAGGGTGCCATTGTAAGTTCACTTGTGGAGGCAGATTGTCTTTCCTGGCAGCCACAAGCAAAACCAGTGGGTCAGCCTGCCAGGGACATGTGCCAGCATCACAGCTGTTGTAGTGGAGACCACTGCCACCCCTTATTGAAAGAAATCGAAGTTCACTTTTCCTCATGCTCTGGTGAGAAACATGGCAGAGATGATGCAGATGCAAGCATGCAGTGTGGCACAAACACAGTAGGCACTAACTCTACTGGGGGTGTAGGACGAAGCAGCAGGCAGGGGTTGGCACCAGCTGCCAAGTTGGCCTGAGTTATTACTATATCTAAAGCTATAGAAATAGGTGATATGTAGAAAGAGACCTACCTCTTAAATTTGATAAAGACCTAGTCATTTAAATTAATTCTTTAAGAAAAAGTACATTGATATTAGTAAAAATTTGATGTTCTGGTGAAGCTTAACTGCATGTATTTTGATTAATGGTATTGTCTTTTAATAATTAAACATACCTTCAGAGACCGAACTGAGTCATCAGCCAGACCAATCACATTAACATAAAGCAGATTGCTGTGCTTCAGGAAGAGAACACAGTGATCCTTAAACATGTCCAAGTCTATGACTTTGGTATTTCTCTTCATTGTGAAAAATAAGTCCCAATTCATTATAGCAGGCGTATCAGCTGCTGTTCTCATTAGCTGTGTGGAACAAAGTAAGAAGAGATCTAGGTAACAGAACATGATATCTACAAAATCCAAAGCCATAGATGAAACCACTGAAAACTAGACACAGTCTTCTTCACTGTCTTATGACGAGCTAACTGCATGTGGGCTGAAGTGTGACCATCACCACTGAATGATAGCCAACCAATGGACATTTGAGTGAGGGTACTGACATCCAGCTGACTATGGAAGCAGCAGTGAGCCTCACTGACACTGACAGAACAGCCAGCTGAGAATAATCCAAATTGCTAACTCACAAAATCATGAATTTATAAAACTTTGCTCTTTTATTTTTTAAAGATATATTTTATTGATTTTTTTTTTTTTTTTTTTTACAGAGAGGAAGGGAAAGGGATAGAGTTAGAAACATCGATGAGAGAGAAACATTGATCAGCTGCCTCCTGCACACCCCTAACTGAAGATGTGCCTGCAACCAAGGTAAGTGCCCTTGACCAGAATCGAACCTGGGACCCTTCAGTCTACAGGCTGACACTCTAGCCACTGAGCCAAACCAGCCAGGGCAAAATTTTGTTATTTTAAGCTACTAGGTTTGCCTTTGGTAATTGATATAATCAGGATAGAGTATGCTTCATTTATTATCCCTTTTAGGAACAATTCAAATGGGACTGACTAAACACAGGATGGTAGCACCAATTTCTACACTTTACCAAAAGCCTATGAAACAATGAACTCTTGGAGCAAGAAATGTTGCTGATGGAAGTGTGACACTTCCCAAATGGAGCTAAGGAAATAGGGTATCACCTTGAATTCTGTAGGCTCGCCAACATTAGTGAGAATGTATAGTTCATCATCTCTGTGTTCAACGTAGTAAAGGACCCCATGTATTCGCTTCTGGATAAGTACAGGTGGATCCCAAGGACTTAGGCCATCTATCAACCACACTTCAGAAGTGGTCTTGCTCATGATATTCATGGTGAGGAAACGACTGTCTTTTGTAAGATAAAGGTAAACAAAAAAGCTATACACATACATGCATACACAGGGAGAGAGAAGAGAGAGAGAGGGAAAGAGAGAAAAAGATATGAAAATTCAATAAATTTCAAGTGCATGCTACTTTGTTAAGGACAGTATCTTACAGGTGGTCAGTATATATATTAATTAAAATGCAGATAGAAAATAAAAATAACTGCTTATGAATTCTACTTGTAAACTAAAATCCTGCTATTATTTTTCTCATTGCCTCTAGAAACATTAAAAATAAATTTTCTCTAACATTTTATTATGAACATTTTTCAAACATGCAGAAAAGTTGAAAGAAATGTATGGTAAATACCTATATATCAACATCACATATCTATGCATCATCTATCCATCTGTTTTTGAATGTATTTCAAGATAAAGTACAAATATCACCTCACTCTCAATCTCATTAATAGATTATAGGGCTATAAATTTCCTAGAGGAATATGTAATTACTAGAGGCCTGGTGCATGAAATTGTGCACAGTGTGTGTGTGTGTGTGTGTGTGTGTGTGTGTGTGTGTTCCTCAGCCTGGACTGCACCCTCTCGCAATCCGGGACCCCTTGGGGGATGTCCGACTGCTGGTTTAGGCCCAATCCAACAGGCAGTCAAATATCCTTCTCACAATCTGGGATCACTGGCTCCTAACCGCTCAACTGCCTGCCCAATTGTCCCTAACTGCCTCTGCCTGCCTGCCTGATGCCCCTAACTGCTTGCCTGCCTGGTCGCCCCTAACTGCTTGCCTGTCTGCCTGATTGCCCTAACTGCCTCGGCCCCTGCTTGCCTGATTGCTCCTAACCACTCACCTGCCTGCCTGATTGCCCCTAACAGTCTCTGCCTTGGCCCCTGCACCTGAGACCCAAGCTGCCCTTCTCTGGCCACCACAGGCAACTGGGATTCAGGCTGGCTTCGCCTGGGCAGGCACCCAGGAACCCAGGGGGCGCCGCCCAGGCCTCGGCTTTGTCAGGAAGGACGTCCAGAATGACGTCTGGAAGACATGCAGTCTATCCGGTCTAATTAGCATATTACTCTTTTATTAGTATAGATATCATAGTTTAGAAAGGGACTCTAAACTATGATATCTATACTAATAAAAGTTACTTTGTTTTTCCTCTGTATTCATGCTGAATTTCTTTTTCTTCTAGTTTTTATAACAAACCGATCAACAGTTGGGAAGAAAATTCCTCATAATTCCACTAACCTAACACATTTTAATTATTTTATTTTTCTATTTTTTTCTTTTAAGGTTTATTTGTATTTCATTCATGTTTTTAAATAGATGTAATTAAAATATACATGCAATTAAGGATTCTGCTTTTTTAAAAAAACCCTCACCTGAAGACATGCTTATTGATTAATTTTAGAGAAGGGTAAAGGTCGGGGGGGGGGGGGGGGGGAGAGACACAGAGAGAGAGAGAATTGGTCAGTTGCCTCCCGTATGCACCAAGATCAGGGATCAACCTGAAATCTTTCAGGGTATGGAATGACACCCAACCAACTGAGCCACACCAGCCATGGCAGGATTCTGCATATTTTTATGTCACATAATATCAATATCTCCCCAAACATTAGTTATACAGTCCTTATGATTATTAAAAATCAATCTCATTAAAATAATCATTATCAGAAAAAAAAACAATGACTATATCACTGGACCAAGAATATTAGTTCTATGGCCTGGAATAATGTAATTCCTTTAGACCTAAGATTACTACTATTAATTAATTAGGAGTTGTACAAGATTTTCTTTCTTTCTTTTTAAGATTTCCTTTAAGATCCTTGTCAGTTCTTATGAAATGAAGAGTAAATTTTCTTGTTTTTGATATTGACTTCACTGGCATAAATTTATTTAGTTTTAAATCCCCCTTTTTTTCCTTGCAAAATCTGTTCAGATATTGTCCAAACTATATTGTTTAATGATGTACAAAGTGACAGGATCCTTGTGTTAAGAAAAAAAATTGTTTCTCAATTACAAGGAATCATTCACTATCATTTCCTTCCAAGCTTAAGTGGTAAGATAGGGCATGAGTCCAGGAAATTACAAGGAAATAAAGACAAGCAGCTTTAATAAGAAATTACCAAAGTATTAGGGAAGGACCAATGGCCATCATGGCTCAAAGCAAAGCGATTTAAAATTCAGATAAATCTCTATGAAATGAGTAGTGAATTCTGATACCATGGTATCTGACTTACAAGAGATTTATAATTGCTATATGACAACCCTATTAAATGTTCAATCAACAACTCTCATGTGTCACAGTCAAGAGAGAATGTGAGTAACTCATCATTTGCAGTCTAATGATGTGTTTGTGTTTACTCTGGAGTCTGAATATGCCTAAACTCCAGTTTTGAATCTAAACAACTTACAAAAAGAATAATTACAATATTTTATCTGTTTCCAGCCAAAATCAACATTTTAAGTCCAACCAAGAGCAGCAGTTTATTTACTTATTTATTTAATATATTTTATTGATTTTGTACAGAGAGAAAGGGAGAGAGATAGAGAGTTAGAAACATCGATGAGAGAGAGTCATCGATCAGCTGCCTCTTGCACACCCCATACTGGGGATATGCCAGCAACCAAGATACATGCCCTTGACCGGAATCGAACCCGGGACCTTTCAGTCCCCAAGCCGATGCTCTATCCATTGAGTCAAACAGGTTTCGGCAAGAGCAGCACTTTAGATAAATGGAGAAACAGTTTGGAGAAAAAGATTTAATTGTATTATTCTAGTACCTTGGGTCTTTTTCTGTGTAAAAACGTTCATTACGTTTGTTTTCACCAAAAGTGGCTCGATACACATCATGACAGCGAAGATTCCTTTGGAAGGTATAGAATAAAACATCCTCATATTCTTCATCCTTCACCCATTCTGGGAGGGGAAAAAAAAGAATTATACATAGCCAACTACTTACAGTTTTTGTTTTTTTAAAATATATTTTTATTGATTTTGTACAGAGAGGAAGGGAGAGAGATAGAGAGTTAGAAACATCGATGAGAGAGAGTCATCGATCAGCTGCCTCTTGTTACTGGGGATATACCTGGAACTAAGGTACATGCCCTTGACCGGAATCGAACCCGGGACCTTTCAGTCCCCAAGCCGACGCTCTATCCATTGAGCCAAACCGGTTTTGGCTACGTTTTTTTTTTTTTTTTTTTTTTTTTAAAGGCACAGTCCTAGCTGGTTTGGCTTGGTGGATAGAATGTCAGCCTGCAGAACAAAGGGCCCAGGCTCGATCCCCAGTGAGGGATGTGCAGGAGGCAGCCAATCAATGATTCTCTCTCATCATTGATGTTTCTCTCTCTCTCTCCCTCTTCCTTTCTCTCTGAAATCAATAAAAATATTTTTAAAAAGGCACAGTGCATTCTCAATTTGAGTGCCAAAGAAAAGAGATGTGTAAGTTTATCCCTGGAAATCTAAATCTAACATAGGTTCAACTGTATAGAACCTGTGTTATATAAACCTAAAAGCTTTCCAGAGAATAAAATATTATACTACCTCAATTCTAAACTTTCAAGTTATCATCAGTCTCAGGACACTAAAGTTTCTAAATAGGAGAGGAATGGATGTTCATTATTTAGGGAAGACTTTAAGTATGAGGAAATATTAGATCATTTTCTCTCATGCCTAAATGTTTTCTGTCTGCTTTCAAGCCACAGGATATATCAGACTACCAGATATCCTTTAAAGCTGGGGTTTTCTTGATCTTACCAGAAGCTGTCAGTGAAAGTTTTCACACAATGACATCGTGACTGCCACCTGGCTGACAGTTACTGTAAGGCAGCATTGTATAAAATGCATCTTGATTTTAAGAGAGGTTAAAATGTACCAAATTTATGTATTAGGATCAATTAGATAGGGTATAATTTCAATTCACTGCAAAAGCTTCTAGTTATGAAACAATGGGGAAACTTATGACGGAAAATGAAAAAGGAAATAAGGTATAGACAGATATTTCTCAATGATCTGTGATAACATTAAGTTGGTTCTATTAGTAAAAATATCACAACTTCTACTGATGAGTAAGTTAGTTCGACGACATATTCCGAAGTTTCTCTTGGTAGTGACCTTGGGTAGTTTGCTATCGAATATATAATTAAAGAATGGGCGGTCCCTGGAATAAGAGGCACATAGTATGGACTGGAGACCACAGGGGTAAATGGATCAGGCACTCACTTTCTCATTCACTCTCATGAGCAAATAAAATGTTTTAAAAGTGTGAACAATTCTCTACATTTGCTTTGTCAAATGGAAGACTGTTGTGGTTGGTGGCTTACCAAAACTGGACACATTGGGGAAAGAAGCTACCATGACAGGCTGATCACTGAGCTTCACAACTATACAGGTAGATGCTTCAGAATCTTCCGTTCTTATCTTGGCAGCTACATATTTCTCATCAGGAGCAACTCTGATACAATCAATGAAAGGCTGGTCTAATTTAAGTTCCTCCAAATTGAACAAAACCTCGTAATTATCACTGTCTGCTGCATAAAGAAAAAAATGAAAGAGATAATGCCACAAATGTACTTAAAAATATTTTAAATTGTATTTCAATGTCTTCAATTAGCACTCATCTGCCTGGCTGGGTGGCTCAGCTGGTTGAGCATTGTCTTGTGTCACAAAAAGAATTGTGGGTTTCATTCCTGCTCAGGGCAAATGCAGGAGGCAATCATTTCTCTCTCTCCTAGTTTCCTGTAGCATTAATGGCAGCTTGATTTGCACAGAAACTGGCATTAGTTATTTAATATTATCCTATGCTATTCCATATTATGCTGTGCATCAACTTATGAGATATTATTCAATACCATTATAGCCTAGTATTTAAAGACCACATAGAACCTAGAAAGATAATGTAAATGATATTGACTAATTGTACCTAGTACAGTACCTGGGATATAGCAGATGCTCAAAAAATGCTGGTTCCTATCTCCATTCTTCCTATCAAAGCTTTGAGTATGGCTGCAAACTATATCCTAAATAAACCCAGATATTAAAAAAGAGCCATTTAATAAATATTCAGAAATAATCTAAAAAATTTTTCTATGCCATTGAGAATATCTAATTTCCTATGAAAAATGTGAAATCTGAAACATCATAGTATGCTAAAAGGAAAAACTGTGGTATACCTTCTTCATCTTTTGAACGCACCAAGCAGCAACCTTCTTGGTAGTAAACAAAACCTCCATGTTTAATCTGACAATAAAAAGAAATAAATTGTTTATTTAATAATAATACATAATAATTTAACAATTCAAGCATGATTGAATTTGCTTAACTGTTTAATGTTCTAACTAGTCAAGATGAAGAAATGGGATTTTTCATAAAAGCATGTTGAAGTTTATAAATGAACACATAAAAACTATAAAATGGATCACTTTTTACAACATAGTGGTTAAGAAATGGTTTTCGTGTGTCCACAATCACTGAAGGACTTTCTTATACACAAATGAAAGAGGCAACAAAGAGAAGACATAATGTAATCTATGTTGGTTCTCATGACTGTACAAAGTATTTTAGCTGTATTTTGGGAACATCTAACATCTCTATAGTGGGATTCCATTAACAGACATCAGGGGCATCTTGAAGATAGTCCAGAATGATGTAGGTGAGAAGACTGTGGCTCAGATTGGGCTGAAAACCCAGTCAATAACTTTCTCAGATTCTTTCCTCTCAAATATGCTGTCACCACCAACTGTTCATGGTCTTGATTTTACACAAAGCATATTATTTTCTATGGGTGACAGATATAGACATTCTGAAACTGAGAGAATAAATAGTGCTCCTGTGTAGTACCTATATATTGAATGTAATTGATTGTAGTAACCATAAAATAGTCAAACAAATATTTGACTTCCATACAATATGACTTACAGTGAATTTCTTTTCATTAAAAAAAGTGTAGCTAGAGCAATCAAATATTTTTCTAATAAGAAAATTAATTAGTTTTATTTGAAGTTACACTTGGAATTATTTTAAAAAATTTAAAACAGAATCGTTTTTTCCTAAAAACTACAATTAACAAAATATGCTTGAAAATTCACCTTGGTTTTAACATTTATAATTTACATTGAGGATCATACTTATTCTTTGTTCTTTAAGTTTTTAAGCATATTTTAAAGGCCAAAAGCAGTCTACTTCTGATGTGGATTATGCCTATAAATCACAAGGTAGTTCATTTACATCCTGAGTGGTAATATCAGAGTTAAAAAAATCATTAATATTCTACCTCTGGATTGATGATTTCGTATTCTTCTTGTGGCTGTGTTTCTAATCTTGTTCTCACTTTTTCAAAAGCATCCATGTTTTCTGTAAGGGGTTTTTCGTTTCCTTGTTTAGTAGGCGGACTATCCTGGAAAAAAGTTTTATTGATATGATCATAATATTTCAAACTAGGGAAAGTATCTTGGCTTTTAAAAGATATTTCTTAATTCCTTTTTATGCAAGTACTAAAATGTTAGGTCTTCACCTATGAAATAGTAGCTTTTCAAAGATCTTAAATGTCGTTTCTCAAGCTCAATAAATGATCTCTTTTTCACTTAAAAATGTAAACAAAGACAATGAGGTGGATACATGTAGCTAAACTATTAATTTAAATGGACAAGACCTTACGATGCAGAATTAATAAGAAGCACTGGCGAATGTTCAGCAATACTATGGGAAAAGTTTATAGAAAATTAAGCAGTAAAGGAAATCCTATGAAAACTTACATATTTAACTATCAGGACTTAGAAGTACAAAAAAAAAATCTACTGAATTTTATCCAGTACTAAAATAATACCTCTTGCCCGGGTCAGTGGTTGAGCATCAGCCCATGAACCATGAGGTCATGGTTGGATTCTCGGTCAGGGCACATGCCTGGGTTGCTGACTTGATCCCCAGTGGGGGATGTGTAGGAGGCAGAGAATCAATTATTGTCTCTTATCATTGATGTTTCTATCTCTCTCTCTTCTCCCTTTCTCTCTGAAATCAATAAAAATAAAAAATAAAATAAATTACCTCCTAAAAGGAGGGATATATTGATGTGAGAGTAAGACATTTTTATTAATAAATGTCCACTATTCACAGCAAAAGTTATGGTAAAAAATTTATCCTACATTGGATTTTCATTAGCCATAATTTTCTTTTCTCATGGGGATAAAGAGTCCCCCAAATAGAACTGTTGACCAGATAAAAAGATGAATTAATCCTTTATAAAACAGAGCTTTTCTTTGAGTTTAAGTAAAAAATATATTCACTGTATAAAAGAAAGAACAAGGGAAAGTAATGTAAAATTAATGAACATAGAGATTCCAATGAAAGCTAAATAAGCACTCTATTTTATTGGTAGTATCTAATAAGCTATGAGCTTTAGTTGACCTCTAGTTAGCACACAAATACCATATAAAGTATTAACATTTATATAAACCTCAGTTGTTAAAAAAGAGTTCAATAATTTAACACTCATTGGTTTGCCTCAAGCAAAAGAATCCTAGCCAAGATTTTCATTGTCAAGTTCCTGCCAAAGATGACAACTGTACAGTGATTTGTGCCAGAGGGGTATTAAGCCTTTGGTAAGGACCTCCAACAGCTGA
The DNA here is from genome assembly GCF_964339955.1 of Pipistrellus hanaki. Classification (NCBI taxonomy): domain Eukaryota; kingdom Metazoa; phylum Chordata; class Mammalia; order Chiroptera; family Vespertilionidae; genus Pipistrellus; species Pipistrellus hanaki. The sequence continues at coordinate 20,406,126 of NC_140514.1, forward strand.
TAAATATTTACTGCACAAGTGTGTCCATGGTACTTTACCAACACTTTAGAAAATGTAGGCTATAAATATAGTTTGTATCATAAAGCATTTACTATCTAAAATTAAACATGCAACTAAAATAGAAAACATTACATGGAAAAACTATCATTTTCACAAAGTTTTTCTTTTAGAAGTTCTGAGATGCTTTTGATTTGGATTAGATTCAAATTAGCAACAATGGTTGTTATGGTAGTCTAAATCATTCAGTCTCTACTTCAATCTTATAATTATTATTCTTGAGTAATTATGTGAAGTCCAAAAGCTGGAGGCCTTTTTCATTGTTTATTTTTCATTTATATTTTTTTGCATTTTTACAAAATCTAGAGTCTATCTTTAGAGTTGTGAGGCAAAATACCTGTATCAATAATGTCCTACTATCACCTAAAACACAAATCAGAAGATTACTAGAAATCTCTCCTGAAACTGTAACTTAGCAATGGGCTCTGCCTTTTCATTTGCGGATACATGCTCATCTGATCCCTAATCCTATTAGGACTTTTTAAAGTAGTCAGTATTGTTTCTACCACCTGGCAGCTCCTCGCACAGGTCATTGCGCTGGGCTGGTGAGGCACAGCCAACACAGGGCTAAAGGTAATAGAGTTTGGCCCAATACCTGCCCTCTTAGTGAAACTTACTTTACATTCTTAACTTTTTTCTATGTCCAAAGTCCAACTAAACTGAGCTCATCTGAATCAAAATAACTCTGAAGACAACAGGATTTTTAAATGCCTTGACAAAAGGCAAGTAGCTTTCAAAAGCCTTGTAAATAATTCCTAAAAATAATTACACCCAGTGAAACAAATTTTTATTTAATATTCATAAAGGACACCAACTTGTTTTGGTTTTATTCTGTCCCAACAATACTCACTATGTTTTTTAAGCTTGCATTCAGGGTCAGCTAGCATTATCATTAGGGTATGCAGTAAAACCTATCCAATTTAGCCCAGTATCTTTTTAAAATAAGAAAATATATATTTTAATTGATTTCAGAGAGGAAGGAAGAGGGAGAGAGAAACATCAACAATGAGAGAGAATCATCGATGATCCAGCTTGCAAATAGGGCACCTGCTCTCACCGAGAATTAAACCGGTGACCCCTTGGTTCCTGGGTCAACACTCAACCGCTGAGCCACACCTGGCTGGGCTAGCCAAGTATCTTAATTCATTAACAGTCTACTGGCTTCAAGGGTATACACTACCTAATGGAGCTGAGGTGAGGACAGCTTAAGAAGGCTGCACATACATTATCATGCCATTAGTGGAAAAAGAAGCACTGCTCCCCATTTCTCAGGTGGCCCACCACAAAACCATTTTAGCACTGAAAACATAAAAGAATGGAATGTGTAAACTTCATTATGGCAAAAATGGTTAACTCTAAAGACAGAAAAATGGCACTGTAGAAGGATACTAGACCCCTTTAGTTAGAATGGTGCCATTAATAAATGGCTAATTCCAAGACTTGGGCAGGGAAGAGTAAACAGTAGGCTTAGGCCGAAACCAGTTTGGCTCAGTGGATAGAGCATTGGCCTGTGGACTGAAAGATCCTGGGTTCGATTCTGGTCAAGGGCATGTACCTTGGTTGCAGGCACATCCCCAGTGTGCAGGAGGCAGCTGATCGATGATTCTCTCTCATCGATGTTTCTAGCTCTCTATCTCTCTCTCTTCCTATCTGTAAAAAATCAATAAAAAATATATATAAAAAAAAAAGTAGGCTTAGGACATCTGCTAGAAAGCAAGGAAATGCTCAAAGATTAATGGAGAATTGTCAAAGGGCCAGTTTGAAGGGGTTCCTACTAGCCACAATGACAATTTGAGCATCAAAAAAAATAATGACTCTAATTGATTATATACACACTGAAAAAATTCACAATAACTTGAAAACATGCAAAAAAAAGCTTCCCCAGTAAATTAAAATAAAAAGAGGATACAACAAAAAAAGCTCTTCTTTATGAAATTATACAAGCTAATAAATGTAGAAAGAATAATAGAATTAGAAGATCATTAACAAGCCCCAGTGAGAGAAGTGATTGGGGTAAAGATCATTAGTGGTTGTTAAACTCATTAGGTGAAATTATGTTGCATAATACAATATTTGCACAGTACCGAAGTATTACCCTACTGATTACTTAGTATTGCAAAGGGATTATTGCTCATTTAACAATGGAGAGAACAAGGATTTAACCCCCTAACCAAAATGATCTAGCATAGATAGCATCATTAATACTGGGAAAATATGTTATATATCTGCAGATACAAAACATTTCAATTTAAGAAGAAAAAAGAGAAGAGTAAACCTAAAGGGAGTAAAAGAAAAGAAATAAAATTAACTTGTTTAATGCAATTGATGAAAGTAAACAGAGGATCAACAAAATGCAAAATTGATTCTTTGAAAAATGTAATAAAAAAGACATGTATAGCAAATGTGGCTTAAAAAAGACATAACATCGCATTATTAGAGATATAATAGATTTTTTAAAATCACAAAGTTCTTTATGCCACTACATTAGAAAACATAGATAAAATCATACTTTCAAAGGTAGCTTTCTTGAATCTTCAAGGAACAGATAATCTTTTCATATATCAACTGTTATTTAAGAAAAAAATGCCTACTACTTAAAACTACTCAACTAATTTTATCAGGCTAAGATAACCTTGAAACTAAAACTGGACAATCACAATATATGACAAAAATCAATATTATTATAAAATATAGATTTATAAATCCAAAATAAATCAATGTATTTTTAAAAAGCACAAAACATGCCCAAGCTGGTTTGGCTCAGTGGATAGAGCATCAGCCTACAGACTGAAGGGTCACAGGTTCAATTCTGGGCAAGGGCACATGCTTGATCCCCTGTAGGGGACATGCAGGAGTCAGCCAATCAATGATTCTCTCTCATCATTAATTTTTCTATCTTTCCCTCTGCTTTCCTCTCTGAAATGAATAAAAAAAATATTTTAACTAAATAAATAGCACAAAACAAAAACAATAACAGTAATGAAACCCTGAGTGACCAAGAAGGATTTATCTTAAGAGTAAAAGGATAGTTCAATATTAGAAAAAAAATGTATTAATGTAATGTAACACATATAAAGGAGGTAAATCTTAGGGAAATTTAAATTAAAACAGGAGGAAAACCCCCCACACTTTAATGGTCTCCCTATTGTTTGAAACAGGACCATAGCAAATCTGTATATAACATACCCAAAGTATATTCATATTACATTTTTATTTTACTGTTTTTAGAGAGGGGGGGGGGAGAGAGAGAGAGAGAGAGAGAGAGAGAGAGACAGAGAGACAGAGAGAGAGAGACACAGACAGACATCAATCAGTTGCCTCCTGCACATGCTCCAGCTAGGGATCGAACCGTGAACCTGGGCATGTGCCCTGACCTGGAATGGAAGTCACATCCCCTTGTGTATGGGATAATGGCTCAACCAACTGAGCCATATCGGTGGGGCAGTACACATCTTATTTAAGTATCTGTGAAATACTTTTCAAGAACCTTCATTATATTCATTTAAAATATCTAGTTATATTTGTTGTTTATATTGTTATTCAAAAGTGATTGTTAAAATGAAACAAAGTAATTGTTTCACTTGCTCCTTGCCCCCAAATCCTCTCTTCCCCCCTCTCTGGATGTCTGCCCTTCTCATTCTATTGATTGCTCATATCAAAATCAATGATGACCCATTGCAGTCCCCATGCAAAGAAAGGGCACATGTTAATTCTAGTATTTACACTATTTGAGTTATCAGTATCATGGCACAGATGAACACTTCCTTTTCTTAACACTTTCCTTCACTTGGCTCCCAGGACACCTCATTCTCATTGCTTTGCTCCTAATTCTGCCCTTTTTGTCTCGGTAGCTGGTTCCTTCTCAGCTCTCTGGCTTAACATTGACACTCCCTGGACTGCAGTTTGCACTAATTCCCTTGGTGATCTCATCTAGCCTCACGACCTTAAATGCTATTTATATGCTGACGCCTCCCAGATTTATATTTGATTTATGGTCAATAGATTTTCAATAAGGGTGCTAAGACAGTTCCATGGCAAAAGATCTTTTCAATAGATGGTGCTGGGATTATTGGATATCCACAAGCAAAAGAATAAGGGAAAGACATTAAAGAACATATATGCATAGGCCATAGACACAGACAATAATGTGGTGAAGGCCTGGGGTGGATTGGGGCTGGGTGGAACAGGGCAAAAGGGAGAATGGGGGATGTCAACAACACACACACACACACACACACACACACACACACACACACACATAAATAAGGAAAAGAAAAGGGAAGAAGACAAGAAAAAAATCTGGTTAGGAGCCTTTACCAGTGGTCCAGGTAAAAGATGACTGAGATGATGACAGAGATGGAGATACATGAACAGATTCAATATGTATTTTGGAAGTCAATGCAGTGTTTCTGAAAACATCTCAGATATGATGGTATACATAATCTGGATATGAATAATTTATTAGAAAGAATATAGCATCAGACTGATGATTTACTGAATATTATTTCTTGGGATAAGGCAGGTTGATTAGACTAAAATAATTAAATAATAGCCTTCGTGGTAAAAATCCCGAAGCTAGTTCAGGACACACTGTTAATGGATGTGATGGGACGGTAAGGGAACAGGAGGGATAAACAATGTTATCCCTAAATAAATAACTGAGCCCAGAAAGAGTCGAGTCGGTGTTGGAAGAGTTGAAGTTCAACTGTGGACACAGTTTGAAAAAGTGAGATGTCCACGATGTGCAGCTCGAAGGGGAGTTTGGAAGGAAGGTAACTGCTATCGCATTTAAATCCACTATAGGTAAAATTACTTAAGAAGAGAGAAAAGGGGGCCAGGCCTAAGGTCCGAGAAACCCCAAAATTTAGAGGTCATATGAAAGAGAAGTTAGAAAAGGAGAGTGAGGATAGGTTTGTAAGGTAGAAGGCAAGCCAGGAAAACATTACCTTATATAAATAGGTCTGTACTTTAAGCAAATATGTTTTGTCTATAGGAACTAACTACTTTTTCTTCTTTATTGCACCCATGAGAGTGGACAAAATTGAAACCGAGTAAATGCTCATTGAAAGGAAATGTGCCTTCTTGGCTATAGGTCTCTTCACAGCTTCTCCAGGTCCCAGTAACCACTGAGAACAGAGATCAAAGCTTTTAGATAGTATCCTTTCTCTAAGAGGGAATGGTTGACATATGAAAGCAGGACCAATTTATTAGGCAAAAGAATTACTAAAAGAGCCCCTTAACCTAGAGTCATCAAATCAAGATAAAGTTTCTAGGTGGTAGGTATCTACAGGAGAGAACTGACAAGTTGCTTCAGGAACAAATGGAGGGGGAAAAAGTCAATCTCCTGCACAGGTGTGACCTAGTATCTCAGCTGTAACTCTGATGGTAATTCCTGCCTACTATTTATAAACTAAGATTCAACATAAAAGCACAAGATGACACAATGTTCTAAACACATACAAAATAAAATGATCTAAAGGTCTAAAATGTGCCCAATCGGTAACATTTAAGTCTATCTTTCTAAAGTATGCTCAAGTTACACGTGTGTGTAGTACACACAAAAGGTAAAAATGAAATAAAAGGAAGGCATAAAGAATTCCTGCATGAGGGAGCACCTTCTAGTTGCTAGATGGGATGTTGTCCCTTTCATGAATTACCTAATAAAGCCAATTAGATCTTAAAAAAAAAGAATTTATAGAAAGAAATGAAGTGCTAAATTAAGATGCTATAAAAAGAAAAATAATTTGAAAGACTAAAATGTAAGGAGTGATAAAACATGAAATAAAAAAATGCAAGGAGTAAAACTTTAGGAACTAACTGATAAAAAGTTAAATGCAAAAAAACAAACAAACAAAAAAATCACACACAAAACCCATAAGTATTAGTTTAAAAAGCTATAATTAAATAAAAAACACAGATAAACCAAGTAAAATAATATTAAAAAATAATTTCTAAAATTAGAAGAACTTGCTCCAGTGTCTATCAATAGATGAATGTACAAATAAAATGTGGTATAGACATACAATGAATATTACTCAGCCAAAAAAAGGAATAAAGTTTGATATATGCTACAACATGGATGAACCTTAAAAATATTATGCTAAGTGAAATAAAACAGGCACAACAGGGTAAATATTATGATTCTACTTATTATATTTGAATTACCTAGAACAGGTAAATTCATAAAGACCAAGTAGGTTAAAGGTTACCAGGGGCTCAAAAACGGTAGGATATTGCTTAATGGGTATATGTTTTTGGGCGATGAAAGGGTTTTGGAAAGAGATAGTGGTGATGGCTGTACAACATTGTGAACGAAATGAGTGTTATTAAATTACACTTAAGAAGGGTTTAAATAGCAAATTTTATATGCTGTATGCTTAACTATAAAAAACGAGGAAGTAAAAATAGAGTTAAGAAGAAAATTCAGTATGCAACAAAACAGTTAAAACCAGAAATTAAGATAATAAAATATTGAAAGTATAACAAGCATAGGGGAGGGTAGGTATTTCAAAGCAGCAGCAGTATAAATAAATAACTCCATCTCAAACAAGGAGGATGAACATATAATTTACCATCCTAACCGGGACACTTTGAGAGGAAAGGAGACACTATTAATAATTACACAGGGACAACAGGTGTAGCCTGAGACCATCCCAGGCAAACCGGATGTGTTACTCCACATATAAGGGCAACTGGGTTCTCAAGGTAGACGTCATGAATGCAGCTTGGGGTCTGGCCAAAGCACAATAGTCTGAAAGCATCTTCCTAAAGGACCCAAGTGGTAAAAAATGAAAGGTTTTTTTTTTCTTCTTTTCCTTTCCATTTTATTTAAAATTTATTTATTTATATTTATTTATTTTTATTTATTTATTTTTTAACACAGAAGTAACACACAAGTACATGGCCTTTACTGAAGTTTACTAATTTGGTATTCAGAAAAAAATTACTATACTAGTAGATTGTATTAAGAGCTATTATGATATTCTAGGAATTTTAGAAAACTGAATTATACTTTGAGTTACATTGGTAGGCACACTAAGGAATTTCTAAGGCGAGTCATTACATGAATCTATATTTTTATATATTAAATTAGAACTCTATAAATATATACTTTTATACTTAATTTGACTATAGATAATTGTAGACATTAAAAAAAAAATCAAACTAGAATTATCGTTAGGCTAAAACTAATCTTAACGACGTACAGATAGGTAAACTTAAACAGTCCATACCTTCGATGAGAAGCTCCGACTTGGGATGTTTCTTGCTAACTCTGATATCTTGGGCTTATTCTGCAGACACTTGGTTAGGTGATATTTTTTCAACTTTATTCTACTGTAATAATGACCAGCGAAGTTACAGTGACTCAAGTGCTGTTTCTGCATGCATTTCCCAAGGTGAGGAATACTATACTTCAAAGCTTGGAGAAACAATTTGCTCTTCTGCTGCATGATAACAAAGTCCCTGGTTTATGGTCGCTTTGGGGCTGCCAGCACAAGTAATTTCATAGGTCTGATTATACAGTACCTAAAACCCGCAGATTTTATCCCCCCCTTCAGGGTCATACAACCCTAGAGGGTAAGGAATAACTGCAGACAGCTGAGAACTCAGGTTAAAAAATATCTGAAAATGTGTATAAGTTAAAGTTTCATTCAAATCATACTTCTTGGCAGCTGTGACAGAAATGTTTCATTTGTAAAGTCAGTCCTATCACGTTCAAACCATGCAGCACTGATTCTGGTACACATAGGGGAAAACTAAAAAACAAAACAACACATAACAAAAACACAAAACACACACACAACGAAACAAAAAACAAAATAAAAATTTGCAAATAAGTACATGGAGTTTAATGGGGGCCTCTCTTGGACTCTGAGGATTTTTAAAAGGCAAAATGACTGATTTTATATAAGGGCCTGATAGAGTAGCTATTATAACATCATTGTGAACATTTTACAGGAGAGCAAACTGTGGCTCTGGGAAGTTTAAGCAATTGCCCCAAGTGACTTGGAGTAAGTAGTAGAACAAAAGCCCAACATGGTTTGGCTCCAAATCTTGGGACCAACTGGACATAACCATGGACTTTACTATTAGAAAGGTAGTTAGCTAAACAAACAAAAGTCCTTCAGGATGCACCAACAAAATGTGAGAGCATCTCTGATTTGTTTGGGAAGTTGGTCCTTACTAACTTATCAAGGTAATTAAAACTAGCAAGTAGTTAACAGAGAGGGTGGGTTCCGGCCTTCACTCCTGCACTTTCTACCTGTGCCTCAGTTTCTTCATCTGCAAAACTGAGACAAGGGGACCCTTCGCCCTATGGAATTGATGCAAGAATAAGATGAGACCATTTATGCTAAGACCTTAGTACAGTGCCTGCTAAGACCTTAGTTACATGATGACCGCTACCATTAGGACAGGAAACATGTAGGTATGCTGCACAGTGCGGAATGCCACCATGCAGTAAGCCACAGGCCCCTCGGTTGCCAAAGGCACCAGACTGCGTCAGTTTCGCTCCTGCTCGGATGCGCTGCCAGGCCAACGCCCCCGCCTTTCCCCGTCTCTGTGTCGCAGCAAAATAACGGGCGAGTGAGAACAGGGGATCCGTAGCAAAATAAGTAGAAATAAACAAACAACCTAAACCACTACATCCATGCGGGCAGCAGCCTCAATGCACCCACCTTCCATCCGCAGGGAGAAGACACTAGGCAAGGACGGGGATGGGGGTGGGGCCGATGAATGGGTGTTCCCGGGAGAAAATGCGTTTTCCGGGTGCAACTCTCCACCCCAGGGATGAGGTGGCGATTTGAGTGCGAGAGGGAGTGGTACCCCGTGTGCCAGGCCAAAAAGCCAGGACCAAGGGGCTAAGAGATGGCTGTGTGTGTGTGTGTGTGTGTGTGTGTGTGTGTGTTGGGCAGAGGAGATGGGGGGGAGGGATGGAAAAAGGGGAGAGACCCCCCAGCATACGCTACCCATACCTACGCAAATGCAAAGGCCGTCTGACTCTGGACGCCGGCACGAGGGAAGGCAGGCCGCCCAACGGCCCGAAGCTCTTGGGAAGGAGCGAAGGTGCGACCTCGAGCGCGTCCGGCGAGGTCTGCGCGATCCAGCCCGCAAGACCGCAGCCTGCCCTGAGCCGCCCAGCGCTGGTTTGCAGCACGCCGCCGACGCACCCCCGCGGCCTAGCACGTGCGCGACGCGGAATCCGCCATCTTTACTGTGGGCAAGGGCGGCTTTTCTGCCTTCTCCTGGGCTCTACCACCGGCGAAAAAGGACAAGCCTTCTAGCTCGTTGCTAGCGTTCCAAGCTCGAGATGCGGCAGGGAAGAAGAACACCAACAGGGGCCGCATCCTACTAGCTCTGCCACGACTCCCTCGCCAGCCCGCGCCGCCCTCACTCAACATGGCCGCTGGGAAAATGGTGCAATGACTGGACGACCAGCGCGGGCCTGGTTGCCAAGGCGACGCGGAAACCGGAAGTGCGGGTCCCGAGGAGCCTCCGGGCAGTGGGCCGGCCCATCGGCGTCACGGGTCCTGACAGGGAAGACGTGGGCAGGTCCTGGCAGGGGAGAGTCGGGCTGGCAGCCGCTGGTGTGGAGGTGGCACCTGCGGGATGGAATCTCGAGTCCCAGACGCCCGGGCCGGGGAGGCTGAGCGCGCCTCGGGCGAGGGCACGGCCGGGGGCGGCGGCGCGGCCCCGGGCCCCGCGGTCTCCTCGCGCTTGGGAGCCGCTCGGTGGAGGCTCCTGCGGCAGGTAAGGCAGAGCCCGCCCGCCTCACCTGGGCGCGGGGCCGCTTCCCCTCGGTGGATCGGGAGTGCGATCGGCAGGTCTTCCCTCCTCGCAGTGTCGTCCGGAGCCACCTCAGAAGGGTCCCACCAACGGAGGGGCGCCAGGTCGGGGGATGCGGGAAGGGGCAGCGCCCCCCCACCCCCCACCCCCGAGTTTTAGGGAAACTCCGAGCGAAGTGGACAGTCCCGTTCTAGACACATGTCTGCGTCTCCCTGCACGCCGATCGGATGGGCAGGACCACCGGCCCGGTCTGTCCCGGCCCCAATCTTTTCTTTCCCGCGCCTGTTTAATTTCCTTTCCCAGGTGTCTTCTTGCCGCTCACCTCCCAGCCCGGTTCCAGCCCCAGGTCCGGCCCCTGTCGTGGGGACCAGGGCGGTTGACGGTGTTGGGACTTGGCGGTGGCACGCGTCACCCCGGTTTCTTCCGTGCCCGTCTCCACTTTGGGGTGTGCAAGTTACGTGCGCATCCTGTAGGGTGAGGGGATGGATGAGGTTCTTTCTGGCTGTCGCAGGTGGAAGAGTTTGTTTCCTGGCGGTTATCTTCTCGTACTGCTCATATTGCAAAGTGGCTGCTATGGGCTCCTAACTTCAGCCCAGGGTGCTGATTAGTCAGTGCCCGTGGGACATCACTGACGCTTTACAAACTGCGGGAAGTGAAGGCTGTTTATTGTTGTGCCTCTGCCTGAGGCTGCCTGCTGAAAACTGGACTCCAGCGGACACTTTCCATTTCTTTTTTCTTTTTTCTTAATTGATTATGGTATCACATAATTGTCCTCATCCCCCCATTCCCATCCCAACCCCTCCCCACACATGCCCCCACCCCCCTGTTGTCCATGGCCACTGGCTAGGCCCATATGCATGCACACAAGTCCTTTGGTTGGTCTCTCCCCCTTACCCCCTCCCTCCCCTACCTTCCCTCTGAGGTTTGAGAGTCTGATCACTGCTTCTCTTTCTCTGGGTCTGTTTTTGTTCATCAGTTTATGTTGTTCATTATCCATTTCTGACGTCTTCCCAGAAGAGTTTTTTCCCAGCTCTTGCCACTTACTTTACCGGAGATGGTGCGGTTAGGACTTTGGGGTTTATTTTGTTTGCAGAGTCACCTTTGCATATGGTGGCCTTCCAGTGCTGTCATGACATAACTCGAAGGGTGTTTCTTTGTTGATGCATTGGAAGTCTTCCCAGACCTGGTTTTGCTAATAATGTTACAAATCCTCCTATATAATAAAAGCCTAATATGCTAATCGACCAAACAGCAGAAAGACGGTGGGTGTTTATGACCTGCTCAAAGCAGGAGCTGTCCCCAGCCCATAGGCTGTGACTAGTGATGGCAGAGGGCGGGGCTGGCAAGTGAGCTGCACCAGGCCAGCCAAGGTGGGTACCAGTGGGCTTCCCCCCCATCATCCCGCTGGTCACCCCACATATTGGCCTGATTGCTGGCCAGGACTAGGGATGCTACCTGTGCACAAATTTTGTGCACCAGGCCTCTAGTAGGATAATAAAGTGAATGTCCTTCATACATCATTATCATAGGAGCTTTCTGTAGTGAAGTAAACATCAGTTAAAGTCTAATTATGAAAGTAGTAATCTAGGGCCTTAAGTTAATCTTATTGTGATGACTTATGTGATTCTTAGTATAGGAAAAACTCTGGTTGACCAGCACTGATGTTCATTCTGAATTGCTGTGTACATGAGACAAGTTTCAGCTACGACTGCCACTTGAACTCCCCGCAGGCTTTGACATTCAATGTTTCACTGCACACCTGCCCTCTGCATAAAGTCTTTATCTTCTTCTCTACTTGATGAATGAATGTGTATCCTTCAGGCCTCCATTTCAATCTCATCTTTTAGCGAAGACTAACTCATCTGGACTGAGACCGTTAGTTCGTTCACTTCCGGTGAACCCCAAATCACATTACTTTATGATCATTTGATCAGAGTCCATCTTTCTCACAAGAATGGGAATTTTCTCTGGGAAAAGATATTTTATGAATCTCCACCCTCTGCACCTAGCACAGGGTCTGGCTAGTTGGCTTTTAGTAGATATTGTCAATTGTTGTGGAAAACCTTAGAGTAAAGAAAGTCTTTAAGTGGTCCACACCACCTAGTGTATTGCACCAGCTAGCTATTGCTGTGTAACAAATAGCTACAACATTATAGTGGCATACATCAACAACCATTTATGCTGCTTGTGCATATGTAGGGCAATTGGGAGTTATCTCATATAGGCTGTGATCAGCTGAGGGGCTCTGTGCTACATTCTTGGTCCACATGGTTCTAATCCTTGGACCAGTTGGTATAAGAGAGCAAACCTAACCACTGAAACACATTTTAAGCCCCTGCTAACATCCTGTTGACTAAAGTAAGATACTTGGCTAAGCCTAAGGTCAAGGGGCAGATTAATATACCGTTTCTTAGAGGGGGCAAGGGAAGAAGATTCAGATTTGATGTTTTTTGTTTGTTTGTTTGGTTTGGTTGGTCAAGATGATGGTGTTGTATACTTTCTCTTACAGTTATTATCAGTAATCACAGTGATGTCTGGATATTTCTCTTTTTTGGTGATGGTTTACCTAGGTTCATGAATTCATGAAGAGTGGGTTGAAATGGTGATATTCTAATTCTGTTATCCCTTCTTCATTATTACTTGAAAAACTACCATAAAGAGAAATTTCCCCTGATCTACTTGGACTCTCAATTACAGTTCATATAGGAAACATGTGAAGTACTTGATTTTTTTTTTTTTTTATGTTTTCTTTTTCTCCACCCCCCCCCCCCAGCCATTCCCACCCTGGGAAAGCCCGCACTGCCCCAGTGTCTGTGACCATTGGTTATGCTAATATGCATGCATGTAAGTCCTTTGGTTGCTTTCCCTCCCCTGCCATTTGAAATATGCATGAGAGAGAAACATCGATCAGCTGCCTCCTGCACACCCCCTACCGGGTATGTGCCCGCAACCAATGTATATGGGACCGGAATCAAACCTGGGACCCTTCAGTCTGAAGGCTGACGCTCTATCCACTGAGCCAAACTGGTTTCGGCTAACCCTTAATTTTGTATGGCCTTCTTGTTTTCTCGTATACGATGTTTTAGGTTCATCTTGTACAGGGTGTTGCAAGAGTGGGTTTACAGCTGTGAGTATGCAAAACAGTTTATTTTGGTATTATTTATTAATTATTATATTATTTTCCATACGAACAACTGTAAGCCTACTCTTGCTCCAACCTGTACAGTTCCTGCCATTTTATAACTAAACACAGTGGATGTGGTTGTTGTTAGTAGTTTTATTTGCCTGCGTTAGATGCTTAGCATATTACACTTTTATTACATTCAAAGCTCTGTCACCCTGAGGAGAGGCTTAGCTATTGCTTACGTACACGACCTGGTTATGTACACGGAATTTATGTTTATATAGTATGATCACAATCTTTGGTTTCATTTCAAAGGTCCTGAAGCAAAAACACCTGGATGGCTGTCTACGACATGTATCTGTAAGAAGATTTGAATCATTTAATCTGTTTTCAGTAACAGAAGCCAAAGAAAGGGAAACTGAAGAGGAATTTGGTGCATGGGTCCAATATACAAGTGTCTTCTTCCCTGAATACAGTATTTCCTTAAGGTAAACATCACAGTTAAGATTTTGTTCAAAAAAGCCTTTTTTTTTTTTTTTTCCAAATAAACTAATTAACCATCTATGGATAAAATAAAAAGCCTTTTTCACCTGGCCAGAGTGACTCAGTTGGTTGAGCGTCGTCCTGTGAACCAAAAGGTTGCTGGTTTAATTCCAAGTCAGGACACATGCCTGGGTTTCAGGTTTGATTCCCAGTTGGGGAGCATATAGAAGGTAGCCAATTGTTGTTTCTCTTTCACATCAATGTCCCTCCCCGCCTCCTTTCCTCTCCTTCGAAGCATGGCCTTGGGTGAGGATTTGAAAAAAAAAAAGGCATTTTCCTCTTATAAAAGAGAAACAATAATAACCTCATTGTTCATTCTATTGAGTTTGCAAGCAATCTTTATCAGAAATTATGTTTCCTAACTTTGTGTTAGGAATTCCTGCTGTTTCAACTTGTTCTTGCTGTATTATCAGAAATAAGAAAAAATTTTCAAAAATGTAGTGACAGTTATTTGAGGATAAACTGTGGCGTAAATCAAAGGGTTCATTTAACCATTCTCTCATAGCATTTGATTATGACAAAAAGCCAAGTCTTTGTGAGGCAAGGAAGGCTGAAAGTGAACACAGAATTTTTCTAAGCTACTCTTCAAGTAGTAGTTATCTAAAAAAATCAAGCTTTGGTATTTATCCCATTTATGTTTTGTCATTTTCAGAATAGAATCTTAAGGATAGGAGGAGAGAATTCAACTGAACACACTGATATTGTGAGAAGCATGCAGACTGTTCTGGCTTTAAAAATCAGACAGTTGCAAACTAACGTAGCAAGATACTATTTTTACTGAATTACTTTTCTCTCACAGTTATAATCTAGCATGTTGCAATATTACTTTAGGTGTTTGATATGCCCCCTTTTTAAATAAGATTTCACATTTTGAAAGGGAGGGAGGAGCACATTTACAGTAACTATAAGAAGAACAAAAAACATTTTAAGCAAAAATGTGACTGAATAAGGTTTCGGTAAGGCTAAAAATACTTTTAAGAAAAAAAGTTCTCCAAAGGATGTCTATTTATAGTATACTAGAGGCTCGATGCACAAAATTCGTGCAAGAGTAGGCCTTCCTTATCCCAGCTGCTGGGCACTGGCTTCCCTCTGGCACTCGGGACCCAGGCTTCCCTCCAGCCACCAGAAGGCACCCACAACCCAGGCTTCCCTCGCAAGAAGGATGTCTGGTCTAATTAGCATATTACACTTTTATTATTATAGATATTAGAGGCCCAGTGCATGAAAATTTGTGCACTTTGGGGGGGCGGGGAGGGGGAGAGTCCCTCAGCCCAGCCTTTGCCCTCTCACTGTGACTGAGAGGAGCTCCACCTGTGGGAGTGCACTGACCACCAGGGGGCAGCTCTAGCACTGAGCATCTGCCCCCTGGTGGTCAGTGTGTGTCACTAGTCATTCCACTATTAGGGTTAATTTGCATATTACCCTTTTATTATATAGGATTTCTTGAACTATTTTAGTTTAAAGTATTTAAGCTTTAGAGGCACCATAATAGCTAAAATTTGGGATTTTGATAAAAATTGACTGGGTTCAGCAGGGAAGAACAACTAGGAACTGTTTTGAAAACTTCAAATGAAAGATAAGAACTTTTGGGTTAGTTAGCTTGCCTGTACATTCTTTATGAGATTCTAATTAGAACACCTCAATTGCCTCACATTCTAATGGAGATACTTAGTTTGGTCCTTGGTTAAGAAAGAAAGAAAAATGCATTAGATGCTTAGTATGAGCCAAATATAGAGGGTGGTGCTTTGATGTATTCTAATTCATGTAATCCTTACAATAACTCTGGGAAATAGAGATGAAGATAAACCATTGGAAGATAGTATATGTGAGGAAATTAAAGAGAGGGAAAAGCAGAGTGATTCAGTAGGGGTCTTCAGGTACAAAGTTCTAAAACATATCTTTTACATCCACTGGTGACAAGAGGCAATAAATGTGCCAAAAATAATTTCCTGATGTCGGCAACGCCCTGGAAAGCATTGCCAGCGAGCATGTGACATCTGTTATTCTTGAGAACTTTCGAAATAAGGCGTGGATAGAGATGACCTGGATGTACTAGCAGCTGGAAGCAAGGCTCGAATGTACACTGAGACTCCTCTCCAATAGGTTGTGATATATTCAGTTTTGGAAGAATAAATACAGGTATGTCTATATAAATATGACATTTAATCCTACTTTATGGAGAGAAAAGAGGTGACTGAGTTAAAAACTTGTCCTACCCTGTTTGGCTCAGTGGATAGAATGTCAGCCTGCAGATCGAAGAGTCCCGGGTTCGTTTCCTGTCAAGGGCAGGTACCTTGGTAGCAGGCTCCTCCCTGGCCTGGGCCCTGGTCAGGGCACATTCAGGGGGCAACCGATCGCTGTGTTTCTCTCACATGGATGTTTCTCTCTGTCTTTCCCTTTCTCTTCCATTCTCTCTAAAATCAATGAAAAAGTATCCTCAGATGAGGATTAAAAAATATTTGCCCGAGTAACTTCAACACAACTCTAGAACTGAATGTGATCTTAGAATGCATTTAAAAAAATTCTAACAGCATTAATAATGGCTGACTATTGAGTGCCTACTATGTGACAAGCACTGTTGTGAGTGGTTTACATGTATTAGCTTATTTAATCCACATAACACCTTATAAAGTAAATACGGTCATTATCCTAATTTTATAGATGAGGAAAGTAAGGCCCAGAGAAGTTAAATAATTCGATTGGTTATGCTTCTACTCAAACCCTGGTGGTCTGGTTCCACAGCCTGTACTTTTAAACAGTTTTATTTTGAAATAATTACAGACTCAGGAAGTTGCAAAAATAGTACAAGGAGCTCCAGGTACCTTTCACCCAGCTTAACTCTACACATCTGGCCTCTTAGGAGGCAGTCATGCATCTATTTAATCATTTTTCAGATGAAAGGATTGAGGCCTAGTAAAACCAATTTCCTCATTGATTATTCTGAGTATTCCATTTCTTATTCCATAATTCTGTTACAATATAGGAAATTGCAACAAAAATTACTGACATTGCTTAGGGGAGGATTTCTTACAAGAATACTTCATTCCATTCCATTGCCAATATTGTTTACGTTGGTTTCAACACTATGGAATGATTGATAAAACGTGATGAATAATTTAAAACAAATTCAAATCAATAAATATTTATTAGTACCTTCTGTGTAGATAAACAAAAAGAAATATAAGATATATTATCTCAAGGAGCTGAAATAGGTGAAAAGTGAAATAATAAAAAATAATTAAGCCATGGCCAGTGTGACTCAGTGGTAGAGTATTGGCCTGAGTCATGGGTTCAGTTCCCAGTCAGGGACACATACTTGGTGTGCAGGTTCGTTTCGCAGCCTGATCGAGGTGTGTGTGGGAGGCAACACATCCGTGTCTCTCTCTTCCTCCATCCATTCCTTCCCTTCCTTCTTTCTACTCTAAAAATCAATGGTAAAAATATCCTCAGGTGAACTACTATTTTTTTTTTCAATAATAGTTAAATAAGAAGGAAAGTTAAGTTAAACATCTGTTCTAAGAGTTATCACCAGGCAATGCATAACTAATTACCAAATGAGTGGAAAAGTTCATGCATATTAGGAGTTTAGGGTAGGAGTGATTTTTGAAGGCCTTGAGGAGCAGCAGTTTAAAATGGATCTGGAAGTATATGAACATTCTGGGAGAATGGAAGAAATCATTCCCGATGAGGGCAAAGGCACTGGAAAATATATAGTGGTCAGCAAACAAGGCATAATCATCAACAGCTACTGAGAAAAACCACAGTCTCTCTGGGGAGGAATAGTGATCAATAAATGTTATAACATGGATTTGCTTTTGGGTTCTAATAAAGGGCTGAGCATTTGGGATGCCTTATTCCTCACAGATCATAAATATAAACCCCATTTTCGCATCTTTAGTTCTTATCACCTAAGATCACCTGCCACAGTTTAACAGATGATGAATACTAGTATTAATACATGGTGATTAATACTTATCAATACTTTTTATTAGTCTTATCCTTCTTAAAATTTTCCTACATATTGATTTGTTTCTTTAAATTTTTTGTTTGTTTTTGTAAAGTTTTACTGGACTTGAAATCAATATTCCAAGAGGGTAAATACTTAGATAATTAAGATATTTTTGAATTCAAAATACATAGGTGTATCTTTTTTATACTATTAAAAGGTATATAAGCAGTGGTCCACATTAAAACTTTGACCATTATTTTCTGATAGCTTTACATGGTGATTCTTAAAATGAAAGAATAAAGAATTTCCCTTGGTAACTTTTCATCAGAAGCAAAAGTCTGGACAATGTAAATATTAGGTTATGAAATCCCCAAGATCTATTGTCTTTTCTATATACCTGGAATGGTTGACTCTTTGTTCCAAAGTGAGTGTTGAGAATTAGGAAATCAAATTTCAGGACGTGACGTGTATTTTATTCCTTGGTAAATTTTTCTTGTCTTTCTGGTGCTTTATTTCTTAGAACTTTATAGAAGAGGCCCTTGCTATTAGATGGACGCCTCTATAGGAAACGAATATATAATAGGGGATGTTTATACTAAAAATCTTCCATTAAAAATTCTTTCTCCCAGATTTATAAGCTGGAATCTGTTTTCATACAGAATTTACTGTATGGATACTAGAAATTGTTCCCCACTCCCCCCCATATGTCAACTTATGTTTAGTGTAGTAGGAATGTATATATTCTGAAAGCTTTAAAATACTTCCATTGTATTTGGAACCATAGAATTGCCTGAAATATTCATTTATAAATATATACACATCTTGGGTATAGAAAAAGCTGAGAGGCTTAACTGTCCTCCTTTCTTGATGAATAAGACTCCTGTTGCTATGGTAATTGCTGAATTAGAAAACTCGTGACTTTCGGCTTGTCCTAAGAGCTTAGAGTGGGCAAGAAGTCAAGAATGACTTTGTCTTTGTGATGCATCTTTCTAGTAAAACAAATACACTGCAGTAAGATCATATTGCTTCTCTGGGGAAAGAAAAAAAGTAAAACAAATTCTCACCCCAGTGAATTTAGTAAGTATCCTGTGAGTGCTCAGTAGATAAAAAATAGTGATGGGAATGGTATGTTTACGATATTAGATGTATGGCATCCTTATATATGTGGGTATTACAGATGCCCATGTAAAGCTTGGCAAGGCTGGCATCTGAGGCAAATATGAACACTGAAGTTATATTTAAAAAGTAGTTTTAATGTTAGTAGTGTGAATCCTGAGAAAGAAGATACTAAAAAGGGCTGCCGGTGGCCAACTGGGCTCAAATTCAAACAAAACGAAACATAACCTAGCAGCCACTTAAAAATTATATTTTTTTATTGATTTCAGAGAGAGAGAGAGAGAGAGAGAGAGAGAGAGAAACATCAGTGATGAGAGAATCATTGATTGGTTGCCTCCTACATGCCGCACACTGGGGATCAAGCCCGAAACCTGGGCATATGCCTTGACCGGGAATCTAATGGAATTGAACCTCCTGGTTCATAGATCAATGCTCAACCACTGAGCCATGCTAGCTGGGCTTAAGGAACCATATATTATGGCTCTTATATTTAGGAAAAAGTGATTTTGAGTTTCATGCTATTGCTGATAATTTTAATGGCTTCATCTTGTATTTTAGATGGTCAATACATTGTTTCCTCTCCTGTCTCAAGTGTGGTTTTCCATGTTAGTGTAAACCTCAGCTTGCTTGCACAGAGAAGATACAGAATCATTGTGTTATGGTGTTGAAAGTTTGCTTTGTGGTTGGTAACTTCATTACCTTAAAATATGATTTTGTTGAGCCCAAGGCTCATTTGGCAAATAACTTTTTGCATTTTCACTTAGTCACTCTATCAAAGAACTGGGTCGCTGTGATAAAAGTGAAGTTTTTTTTTTTTTTTTTTTTTTTTAAGGTAATACAGTTTACATGTATTCTCTTACTACATGCATTAGTTTTTCTAGGGATCCTAAAACAAAACACTGCAGACTGGATGGTTTAAACAACACATTTATTTTCTCAGTTTTGGGTCTAGAAATCTGAGATCAAGGGGTTGCAGGTTTGGTTTCCTTCCTGGCCTTTCTCCTTAACTCGCGTTGGCTGCCCTCTTGCTGTCTCTTCAGTAGTTCCTCTGTGCACGTGCCCTGTTGTCTGTGTTCTAATCTCCCTTTTTAATAAGGACACAAGTCATAATGGATTAGGGCCCACCCTAATGACCCCAGTTTAATTTAATTACCTCTTTAAGGCCCAATCTCCCAAATTTTGAGGTACCAGGGTTTAGAAATTCAACAAATCAATTTTAGAAAAGATACAATTCATTTCATAATCTATATCATTTATGATAAGGTTTAATGACAAGATTAAAGTAGTGTTGTTGAGGTAAGTTTTATTATAAACTAGAGGCCTGATGCACAAAGATTCATGCCAGAATGGGCCTTCCTTCCCATGGCTGCCGACACCGCCTGCGCTTCAGCTGGAGCCGCCTTTCCGCCTTCCTACACTGCCCAGAGGCCCCGAGTGGCTGGGACAGTGTGGAATGTCCCCAGCCTCTCAGCGCCGATGTATGCAAATTAACCCACCATCTTTGTTGGGTTAATTTGCATATTCCTGATTGGCTGGTGGGCATCGTGAAGGTACGGTCAATTTGCATCTTCTTTTATTAGTAGATGGTTATTGTAAATGGTTACAACACCTTAAAGAATTATAGGTTTAAGATATATAGAGTAGTATATAGAAGATTGCGTTAGCACCAATATTTTACCGCTCTTGGAAAAGTAACTCAAACTCTTTATTGCCTGTTGGGTCCATTTGTATATGAAGAATAGTATCTTTTATAAGGGGATGAATAAAATATTAGTAATTAAATTAAATATTTAAAGGGTTTTCAAGTGATGAGAGATTAGAATTAAAGGGAGTGGAATTAAGATTAGTGAGCAAAAGATACAAAGAATTTGCCCTCTGACATAATTCCCTATAGATGGAATGTGCAGACCTGAAGGTTGGTTAGTTCCTTGTGACTGAATTCTTTGGGCTGTTAAAAAGGACATTTATGGATTGTTGAGACTCTGGAGTTTGATTGCTTATTTTTCTTTTTAGATTCTCCAAGTGTAAGGTTTTGTTATCTTTAAAGAGGTAATTAATTGCCCTAGCCAGTTTGGCTCAGTGGAGAGAGCGTCGGCCTGTGGGCCAAAGGATACCAGAGTTTGATTCCAATCAAGGCATGTACCTCGGTTGCAGGTTCCTCCTTAGCCTGTGCCCTGGATGGAGCTCATGCAGGAGACAACCAATAGATGTGTTTTTCTCACATCGATATTTCTCTCTGTCTTTCCCTCTCTCTAAAAATCAATGGAAAAATATCTTAGGGTGAGGATTAAAAAAAAAGGTTAATAATTAATCCCGCCTTATATAACTAAAACAACAATAAAAATATTAGTACTTTAAAATGTAGATTAAGCATCAGGAAATGTTATTTCATTAAATATTAGGAGGACTTCTATATTTTGTTGTTTCTTTTCCTTCTCCCTCTAGTGGGCAGAAATATTTTAAAAATACAATACGGAAAGGTTTGTGAGTATTGGGTGTATCGCAATGCAGTCTCACTTTTTTTTTTTTTTTAAAGCAAATCTTAATGTTCCAGAATCATTAAAGAAAATGTTTTATTCCTTTCTAGGCATAATAGTGGATCTTTGAATATTGAAGATGTTCTTACCAGCTTTGACAATACAGGAAATGTTTGTAAGTTATATGATCACTATGTAGAAATATTTTGTGTATTAAAAAGTGAATTTATAATTGGTGTTTGTTCTCACTAATGTTTATTATACTGGCGAATGTGTGTATAATAGGAACTCTTACAGTTTTAGCTACAAAATGAGCTTCCTATACAACGCACCTACTAAGTGGGACAAGGCAGTTTTACACTTGGCAGTTGTGTGTGTGAGAGAGAATGTAGGTCAGAGGAATACTCTCCAGTACTGGACTCTCCAGTATCCCCTTTGTTTCTTCTTTTCGTTTTGACCTTCTCCGTTAATCCAACAAAGGGGCTGTCTCTTCTTTGTTGTGATTTGGGTGCTTTCTTTTCCACTTCCTGCTTCTTTTCTTTCACTACAGAATGCAACCAGAACATTTTCCCTTGCTGTTAATATACTTTAATACCAGAATGTTTTTGTTTTATGCAGTATTATAATATTATAGAATATATTGTGTGTTTTTTTCATCTAAGCCTGAAAGTCATGATTTCTCCATTGAGAAAACCATTTAAATCATTATAAAGTCATATGATTAAAGAAATAAAAAAAGAATATCTTTATATCCTTGCACTAAATAGCATGCCATGATAGAAGCTAGGTACTCCTTTATGTGTATTGCATAGGATATTTCTTTTAAGATAATGAATTATCAATGTGGTATGACAGTTGTAATGTAAAAATTGTACTCAAATACCTTTTTTTTCAAAGAAAATTTTAGAACTGTAACTACTTACTGTCTAAACTAAAAACAATTTCCTTTGCTAATAGTATTGCTTTATTAAATGTTCCCTAATTTTAGGTCTGCATAGAATAATGTCTTATTCTATGCACCACATTATAGAAAACTTTTCATGTATAGCAAAATATGCATTTTGTCACTAAGGAATTTAGAAATACCCTCAAGAATCCTAAACTATTTAAAATAATGTAAGTTTATTTTTCATGGATATCTTTTAGTTTCTACATGTTGGCACTTCCTGAATTGTTTCCTATTTAGGCATATCTCACATTTTTATTGGGGTTTTAGGCAAGGACTGGCCAAAGGGATGCTAATGGTAGTTAAGGAGGCATTCTCCTTTAATTCTGGGGTAATGTAAAATAACATTAAGTCAGGCTTATGCATCTAGGAACATGATTGGAGAGTGTTAAATATGGAAATTTTGCCCTCGCCGGTTTGGTTCAGTGGATAGAACGTTGACCTGTGGACTAAAGGGTCCCAGGTTCAATACCAGTCAAGGGCACATGCCCAGGTTGTGGCTCGATCCCCAGTGGGGGCCATGCAGGAGGCAGGTAATCAATGATTCTCTGTCATCATTGATGTTTCTCTCTCCCTCTCTGAAATTAATAAAACATATATTAAAAATATGGAAATTTTGATTCAGTAGTGTAAAAATAAAATATTGTTCCCTGTGACTCAGTATAAAACAGGGCCACTAGCTGGCAGCATTATGTAAAACAAAAATATTTTCCTAGAGGTCCAAGCTATTACTTTATATATTGATTGCTGTCTTACACTGTTCCAACATTTTTTTCCCTATCAGCTGCCCCCACCCCTGAAACCCTCATTTATCTGCATAGAATATGCACTCCATTTGTTGCATTGACAAATGGAGAAATTTCATGTTGAAAATATTTCTTCACTGCTCTCTATTGTTTGGTAGTAAGATTTGAGTCTTTGGTATGAGACCTATTTACATTTGAATCTTTGTTCTGAAATTCATCTTGAGCAATTTATATCATTTCCATGAGCCACAATTTAAAAAAAACTCTTAGAACTGAAAATAATGTATAGAAAGTGTGTAGTATATATTGCATTTTCATAGTTGACACTATAGAATTTATTATTATCAGTGATGAGCGTCTCTAAAATTTTTCTAATAATGAAGATAATATTAAGAGTTATTCTGGTGTTTTAAAATAATTATTTTGATAGAACTTATAAGGCAGGAAAGAGAAATGACCAAAATAGTAATTTGTTAAAATGTCTTGCCACAAATGTGGCCTTCAAAACCTTAATATTCCAACTGATAAAAGTGATGACAAAAATTAGACCTGTCAAAACATGTTATTTAGTGTAACT
Source organism: Pipistrellus hanaki (assembly GCF_964339955.1). Taxonomy (NCBI): domain Eukaryota; kingdom Metazoa; phylum Chordata; class Mammalia; order Chiroptera; family Vespertilionidae; genus Pipistrellus; species Pipistrellus hanaki. The sequence goes on from NC_140514.1 coordinate 20,429,447, forward strand.
TTTATATTACACTCTTTTTATTTTAAAAGAAAAATCTGTACTGATATTTTGTTTAATGAAAAATTGGTTACAATAAAGTAAGGATTGATTATAATTTTTATATAATTTGTCAAGGTTTAAAATGATCAAGGATTAAAAAAGTAAATTTTCACAAATTAAAAAAAAATTAATCACTCAAGTATTTGATTTTACATTAATAGTGATTTTAGGTTGAGCTTGTGAAAACCCAGCAGAGGGCGCCACATCATAATTCTGTCTCACTGCTCAACATGCGTCAATTAATAACTTGAATAATAAATAACTGTAAGCTTTCATCATATAAACATATAAAGACATATGTCTAAACATTTCCATTTGATTTGTTTTATATATTTACTGTATTCAGGAACTCATTAATGTAAAAAATAGATTTTTCTGACCATTTTTTAAGTTTATTTGCTTTTTTTGTTTTAAATAGTTGAATTTTTATACTTCTAGCTTCACATAGAGGAATATTTTTGATATAGAGAGAAAGTTCTATTTAAGAATATCAATTCCTAAGTCATCACCATAGTAGTACATTGATAGTAAGTATACTTAGGGATGTTTAGGATTAGGAAAAAAGTTTCTAATACTGTGAGAGACCTAATAGATAGAATTATCCATATATTTCAGGAATTAGTTTCCAGGTTAATATAGCTCCCTGATAATAGAAAGAATAACATAATTAAAATATTTTATAGTTATAAAAGTTTGTTGTGCATATATACTATAATACCCTGTTTCCCCGAAAATAAGACAGTGTCTTATATTAATTTTTTCTTCCAAAGTTGCGCTAGGTCTTATTTTCGGAGGATGTCTTATTTTTGGGGAAACATGGTATGTATGTACATATAAAATATATTCATGGTTTGTATAACCCTTAATCTCAATTTTAAGGTAATTTTTAAAAGAAGTAATGATTTTATTCATTATAAATTTTCAAAGAGTGGAGAATCAGTCATTTGCTTATTCTCTAACCTAAAGGATATGAGAAAATCCTTAATTTTAGAAAATAAATGAAACCTCTAGTTTCTTGTTTCCTTATATATTAGAAGACATTATTTATATTTACCTTTATTATTTAAAAGTGTGTATTTTTAAATGTATGTCCTGTTTTATATATATATATATATATATATATATATATATATATATAAATATATATATATATATTTTTATTGATTTTTTTACAGAGAAGAAGAGAGAGGGATAGAGACAAACATCGATGAGAGAGAAACATCGATCAGCTGCCTCTTGCACACGCCCTACTGGGGATGTGCCCGCAACCAAGGTACATGCTCTTGACCGGAATCGAACCTGGGACCTTTCAGTCCGCAGACCGACGCTCTATCCACTGGGCCAAACTGGTTTCGGCTGTTTTATATTTTTGAGATACCTTTCACAGTTTAAATTCATTTGAATGTTGTAGGAAGAAATGAATCTTCCACAATCATTTTGCATGACTCATTCAGAATATGATCCCGGTCTTATTTTTCTACTATGTGTTTGCTATGTTGGAAAACAAATTATTTTTTAAAGGTAGGCTCTTTTGTGCTTATCTCCAACTATATGGGTAGGTATACATATTTTGTTACTTGAGTTCTACTTGAGAAACTACTTCCTTTTGATATATCACAGTTACGGTGGGGAGAGGTCGTATGTGCTATTGATTCGTCGTGCCTGGAAAGAGATGCCGTCAAGCTACCTAGGGAAAAGTATAGGATGACACCCTTCACCTCAAACAAGGTGCTGGCTGCTCTGTGTTTCCTGTGACAGGCACGGTACTTTGGGTCAGAGGGTGCTTTGCTAGCACCACAGCAGATCTCTTGCTTCTGTTTTCTCTGTGGGTAGGATCTCCATTCCAGCTAGTCCCTGACCTCTAATCAGAGAAGCCCCATCATGCTATGTCTTTTCCAAAACCATTTTCTCTTTCTCCAAAGTCCTCTCTTTCCTCTACTGAAATGAATTTTTTTTAACCAGTTAACTGCCACGTGTCCAAAATGGAAACCATCGCCACATGCTACGATATTTTGAATTTAATTAAAAAAATCAATTTGGAATGAATGTTATAAAAATAAACATGTTATTCATGATTCAGGTGTTCTTGAATATTTTCAGCTGAAATTTCTCTCTCGAAAAATGATTTTAAAGTTGGTCAGGGCTGCCACTTATAGAAAACATTTTTCTTTCTTTAAAAAAAAATATATATATATATTTTATTGATTTTTTACAGAGAGAAAGGGAGAGGGATAGAGAGCCAGAAACAGTGATGAGTGAGAAACATAGACCAACTGCCTCCTGCACACCTCCTATCGGGGATGTGCCCACAACCCATGTACATGCCCTTGACCAGAATCGAATCTGGGACCCTTCAGTCCACAGACCGACGCTCTATCCACTGAGCCAAACCGGTTTCGGCAAAACATTTTTCTTTTATAGACACGCTTGGTGTGTGGGGAAGATTTGCTGCTTGTGTCTACAGACACTTATGGCATACAATGGGTTAAAAAAGAGATTCTGTTTGGCACTTTGTTGATGCAAAATTGGCCGTCATAGTATACAGTGCAACTACATATTTGGTATTTGGTATATAATAGCTTCATTTGTATATTTTTTATCACACAGTTCTCTTTTGGCAGTAAAAACAGTTAATACTTCTCATACCATGTGTTGTATGTAATATATACAATATAATGCGTATAAGCCTTTAAAGGATAGGAAATCAAAAGTTATTATAAATCATCACAATAACCTAGCATGATCAGGATTTTTGGCTAACACTGCAGCTTAAATTTGGGGAAATGTATTGGTAAGACTCCTTCTACTATTCTATTCCCCCTCCCTTTTTAAAAATATTTTCATTGATTTCAGAGAGGAAGGGAGATGGAGAGAGAGATAGAAACATCATGGTGAGAGAATTATTGATTGCCTGCCTCCTGCATGCCCCACACTGAGGATTGAGCCCGCAACCCAGGCATGTGCCCTTACTGGAATTGAACCCTGAACCCTTCAGTCTGGAGGCTGACGCTCTATCCATTGAGCAAAACCAGCTAGGGTAGTGAAAACATATTTAAAAGAAAAACGAAATGAGACGGTAAAGTTAGACTGTAAAGGGATTTATTGTAGTACAATGAATAACTGAAAAAAACCCCAGCATAAATCTTTAACTTAATGTGACTGATATTTATAGATGATTCATAAAATGGAACATTATATAGCTGTTCAAGATATCTAAAACATATTAGGCTAAAAAAAAAACACACTATAGAAAGTATGGTTTTATTTATGTAAAATACATATATACGTTAAGTAGCTATGTTTATGCATAGAAGTGTGTCTTCATGTTCATAGTATTTGGTTTGGCTATTCAGGGATTGATGACTCTTCTTTTTAATAAATATATTTTTATTGATTTTAGACAGAGAGGAAGGGAGAGGGAAACAGAGAGAGAAAGAAGGAGACACATATATCACTGTGAAGGGTAAACATTGATTGGCTGCCTGCAGTATGCACCCCAAGTGAGGACTGAACTGTAACCTGGATACACTGATGGGAAAATCGAATAGGCGACCTTTCGGTGCATGGGACGACGCTCAACCAACTGAGCCACACCAGCTAGGGCTCTCCTCTTTTCAATATGCTTCAGTATTGCTTGATTTCTAATGACATGTATTAGTTTTATAATTGGAGAAAGCAAAGTTATTTTTAATAAAAGTAGTTACTCTTTAAATTCCAGATTGAGTACTAATTTATTTTTATTTTTATCTTTTGGAAAGCTGTGATAAAATCTCAAATTGCTTCGGAAAGCACTTGGGGGGAAAAGGAGCAATGCATTTTACCACTGAAAATATATAAAGTATTTATTTTTAAATGGCACTTCCCTCCAAGGAGCTCAGAGCATGTTATATGTTAATATTGTATCTTTTGATGCAATACTTTTGTGCAATAAGAAATGAGAGATTAGATCATTCTAGCCCCTAGTAGGTCACAAGAGTACAAAGAGGTTAAAAACTCAATCTGGCAGAATATTGAGCTTGGAAACAGATAATTTATAAGTTCCTTTTAAAAAAAATTGTAAGGGTCAGTGCATTGTGTGGTTAATTTGCATGGGTCATGGTCTGCAGCCCTGAGACTGTAGGAGGCCCAGGGCGAGAGGGGAGCTGGTGGCATGCAGGACGGGCTCTGGATTTGGCTCTTAGCTCCTGTAGAGGATCACAATATATATGTAGTCTTGGTTAGAAAACGTTTCTAGATAGTTTTCCTAGCCAGGTATCTGCAGTTACCTGATTTTGTAGCTCCATAGTTGTCAGGGCAGTTTTTTCTTTTGATACAATATTGTGGAGGCATGCCCCCTTAACCTTAAACAGAGTCCTGTGCATTTGTTTCTACTTTTACCAGGGAAGGAACACTTAGAGGATGTCTTTTCAATGCACTTTTAAAATAAAAAATTATGGAGTTGGACTGGTTCTCTTTGATAATAGAAAGTGCTGCAATTGTGAGAAAAGACTGAAATAAACCCTATAATCCTTTCTAGATTCATAAGGTGTTAATATTTACTAAACAGTGCAATAATACTGGAAAGTAGTTCATGTCTTTGCTATAAACCCGCTAGGTTTTCCCTTCTTTAAACATTTGAAGGGATGTTTCTAATTTGGGTGCTTCCAGGTTTTGGCAGAAGATATACCAAGCAAGTGTTTTGTGTGTGGGGTTTTTTGTTGTTGTTGTTTGTTTGTTTTGTGTGTGTGTGTGTGTGTGTGTGTGTGTGTTTTCTCTTTGAGCAAATACTGAGTAGTACTTCTTTCTCTGTCTTTTAAAAAGTAGCTACCATTTTTGCCCTGGCCGGTGTGGCTCAGTTGGTTGTAGCATCCTCTGGTACACTGAAAGGTTATGGGTTAGATTCTGGACAGAGCACATATCTAGGTTGTGGTTTTAATTTCCCATAGGGGCCCGTAGAGGAGGCAGTGGGTCAACGTATCTCTCTTACATCCACATTTCTCTCCCTCCTTCCTCCCTCCCTCCTTCCCTCCATCTCTAAAATCAGTTTTTTAAAAAAGATACCATTTCTTTTGCATCCCCTACAGTATTTATCAGGAATTTTGTGAATATTATTACCATTTAATCTTCTTAACAATTTTTCCAGGTAGTGATAACTTGCTTAAAAATTAATATTTAGCTAGTGGTCGCCCAAGAATTTATAACTATTGTACTGTATTTCCTAAAGGTAGCATTTCTCCCAAATGGCAAGAAATTAATTTTAAAAGTTCATGGTGGGAATTGAAACTAAAAGTGGCAACTTGGAGTGCTAGAAAATAACTTGGGCAAATGGAAAAGAATTCTGTCCAGTGGATTGTGTCTCAGAGGAGACTGATTAAAGGTCACTGGAAAAATGGGCCCTCTAGGGTTTCTGAAAGGTAGTTGACAATCTAATGGAGTGGGGATTTGGGGCGTGAGGAGAGGGGTGAAAGAATGCATTTATTTTAACAGCATAAAACCAAATGTGGATTTTGTTTTATTTCAGTTTTTTTTTCTTTTTAAAAACACCGCTTTTTGCATGATAGTACAATGGTAAATACTGATTTGTATTTTTACATAGCCTGGTATTCATTATATTTCATTCATTTAAAATTTGTTTTAACGCTTTTCCCCACAGTGATATTTAACAATTGTTTATATAGACATGTTACACAAAAAGTTCATCCAAAAGAATCATTTCGTCTTTAACAAAGTAGTTTGGGTTGTGGATAGCCTTTCCACAGAGAATTATGGGTAGTTGTCGGGTATTTGGCCATTTGCTTGGGTTGTGTTTGTTGCATCACTCTATGAATGCTTAATGTGAGCTAAATATTTTTTGTTTGTTAATCCTCACCCAAAGATATTTTTTCCCCTCAAATGAACTAATGCTCTACAGTCCAGGGACCCTCTAATTTATATTCTTTGGAGATTAGACTGGATGACAATTATTTGGAGTGAGAGATATGATTTCAAGGTCTAACTGCTTTGTAAATAGATTTTCAACAAAACTTTCTGTACTTAGCCCATTCTCACCTCCATTTATAGAGATAGAAATGACTTTTCCCACTGCCAATTTAGGATTCAGCTTTTTTACTGCTATCTTCTTGTGCCTTTATGAACCTTAACTTCCATTTCCAAATCTATTTACTATTGTTTTAGGTGGTGTATCAGGAAGGGAGTGGAAGCTAATACATAGATTCATTCTAACATCTTTAACTACACACACTTACATACACACATACACATTTACCAATCTCACATAATTGCTCTAGCAAATTAAAAATGGCTAAGAAATAATTTATTTTTATTTTTATTTATTTATTTATTTATTTTAATATATTTTATTGATTTTTTTTTTTTGCCCCCCACCCTCCCTCCCACACATCCCCTCCCTCCCCAGAGTTTTGTGTCCATTGGTTATACTTATATGCATGTATAAAAGTCCTTCGGTTGATCTATAATCTCCCCCAGATCTTCCTCCCCTCCCCGCTGTAATTTGACAGTCTACTTGTTGATTTACTGTCTCTATATCTATCTTTTGGTTCATCAGTTTATAATGCTCTTTGTTATCCACAAATGAGTGAGGTCATGTGGTGTTTCTCTTTCATTGATTGGCTTATTTCACTCAGCATGATGTTCTCAAGTTCCATCCAGTTTGCTGCAAATGATGAGAATTCCTTATTTTTTATGGCCGCATAGTATTCCATTGTGTAGATGTACCAAAGTTTTTGGATCCAATCATCTGCTGACGGACACTTAGGCTGTAAAAATGGCTAAGAAATAATTTAAATTTCATTTAAGTAAACTGTTACTGGTGGGGTGCTCTCTGTGGCCCCACCTATTGCTGGTGGAAGTGGCTTCTTGCGATGATAGGAGAAAAGGCATTTTCTGAGACTCGCATGGGAGGAGTGACATTTATTGGTATGGAATTAAATGCCAAGTTTCCAAGGTCTCATCTCCTTCTGTCCCACCAAGGAAAAAGCCCAGCCATGTCTTCAACAGAGCTAGGATTAAAGCCAGTGTCCAGAGTTTCTACAGCAGAGTTGCACAGTCCACTCCAGCATCAGCTAGCTCAGTTTGTGTTCCCAGCTGTGGTCCATTATGTGTGAAATCTGTATGGCCATTGGTCATTGGGGTTTCTAGGACTACATGGCTGGAAGGGGAAGAGAGAGACAAGAGAGAGAGAGAGAGAGAGAGAGAGAGAGAGAGAGAGAGAGAGAGAGAGAGAGAGAGAGAGAGAGAGAATAATAAATTCTTTATAGATTTGTGAACTTAGTATTTAAAAATAGAAAAGCGTTAGCTGGTTTGGTTCAGTGGATAGAGCATTGGCCTGCAGACTGAAGGGTTCTGGATTCGATTCCAGTCAAGGGCACATGCCTGGGTTGCTGGCTTGATCCCCAGTAGGGGGCGTGCAGGAGGCAGCCAATCAATGATTCTTTCTCATCATTGATGTTTCTATTTCTCTCTCCCTCTCCCTTCCTCTCTGAAATAAATAAAAATATATTTAAAAAAAACCCCCACACTTTAAATAAATAAGTAAAGGTATGATTATATCATAAAATGTTCACTATGCAAAGTAATTTACTTTAGGATTCTTTTAAAATTTTATTATATGTAGTCCCACCCCTCCAGAAACACATTTCTATTGTGTCCTTTTTGCATATTTGTGTACATATACGCACATTCTATAATATCTTTCTTTAGACGGGGTGCTACTTATATTTAAGAAGAAATAAATGTTAATTTGTTACCCATGGATGATGTTTTTTTCCATCCAAATATCTTCTGCTGGGAGAGCACTAAGTGGCTGTTCACCTAGCTTGCTGATCAGTGCAATACATTTTAAGCAGCTAGTTCCAAAATACATTCAAATAGCATGTACTATTCCTCATAAATTTCTATTTCTTTGCTTAAATTTCCCATTCGGACCACCAGCAATCCCTTAAGTACTTTCCCTACCAGCTAATGCTAGCTTTTAAATATCTACTTAATGTTACTCCTTTCTTTCTCTTTGTTGCCTCTGTCATTTAATATACCTCTATGCCTGCCTGATATTGTTCCCTTTCAAGGTCTTTTTATGCTTTTAGGATGATCTTTCCTAGTCTATTTTTTTGCTGTCTTAGATGCATTGATTCTGCTGTTTCTCCATCTCAAAGAGCTTAGTAGAGGGAGGAAGTGAATATTATGGGTGAATTTTTAAAAAGTTAAGTACAATATTAAAGAATACAAATACTGATGTTTACTATAGACTAATGTTCTAAAAAAAGATTTTGATACACTTTTAGAGTCATTCATGAAGACAGAACTATTAAAATGGATTTTAATAGTGTTTTATAGTTTTGAATATTTAATAGATTTTAATAGTTTAAATTTCATAGGTAAGGGGTAAAGGGGAACATTAAAATTTGGCAGTTGTTAAAGTTGAATAATGGGTAAATGGGAGTTCTATTTTATTTATTTTTGTGTATATTAAAACTTCTTATACAGGCTTTTAAAAATTGAAATATCATTTTTCATTTTTGACCCATCAATCTCATTTTTTGGTATTAATCCTCTGGTACATAAGAACACATGCACAGGGTTGGATGTTAATTACAGAATTATTTGGCTTGGAAAGGAAAATAACCTGGAAACAGTCTGAGTCTATTACCATCTTTAATGGAATAGTTGGATAAATTACAGTATTTTTATACAGTGGATTATTATGTAATTATTAAAAAGAATAAATTTACCCTGGCCAGTGTGGTTCAGTTTGTTTGATGTAGTCTGGCCTGTGCACCGAAGGGTCACTGGTTTGATCCCAGTCAAGGCACATATCCAGGTTGTGGGTTTGATCCCTGTGTGGGAGGCAATCAATAGATGTTTCTCTCTTACATTGATTTTTCTCTTTCTCTCTCCCTCTCCCTTTCTCTCTTTCTCTCAAAATCAATCAATAAATAAAAAAGAAGAAACTGAGTTGTATGCTCTAATCTGGAGGGATGTCTAAGATGTATTGTTGAGTAATGCATATAATGTGTATGTGTAAATATGCCAAAAGCTGTGAAAGCATATGTACCAAATTTACAGTATTGATCACTTCGAAAAGTGGGATCTGAGGAGTTAGGGTGGAGGAAAAATTATTTTTTTCTCTATTGATTTATATTGTTTGATTTATTTCTAGTATGTGTTACTTTGAGAGGGGGTGTAGTAAAGACTTTTTGAATAATTATAAAATTGAAATATTTTCAAAGTGAGCATCAGTTCATCCATGACAATAAAAACTCATTTTTAAAGTTTTACAAAGAAGTGAAAAGTGATATGCATAGGAAACCAAATGAGGAATTAGACCATAATATGCCTTGAAAAAGACAAGCAAATGAATTGATACACATGTCTTTGGAATATATTTTGAACTCTAACTCTATTTTTTAACTTACTAAGTGTTCATCTGATAAGTATCGTACCCATCTATACCATACATAGTTATTACAATATTATTGACTATATTGCCTATGCTGTACTTTACATCCCCATGACTATTCTGTAACTACCAGTTTGTGCTTCTTAATCCCTTCACCGTTTTTACTTACCCCCCAAAACCCCATCTTATCTGACATTGTAGATGCAAAAAGACAACAGACAGGCTCAATTAAGGTAGAGATACACATTTAAGGTAGACTATTTCTCAAGGAAGATTGTAGGCCTAGGACATGACCACCCACCATGACTCACTTTTAGTTAAGAAATTTCATTTCAGACTATCCTATGTGGTTACTTTAGGTCTCTGAGTTTGTAAGGCAACCATGAGCTTGTGAGGTTTAGTATGTGGCCCCTTTTTCATCCACAATCCTATCATATATATATAATAAAAGGCTAATATGCAAATCGACTGAATGGCAGAATTATCAGTTGCTATGATGTGCACTGACCACCAGGTGGCAGATGCTCAATGCAGGAGTTGCCCCTTGGTGGTCAGTGAGCTCCCACAGGAGGAGTGCAGCTCAGCCAGAAGCTGGGTTGGCGAGTGCAGCGGTGGTTGCGGGAGCCTCTCTTGCCTCAGGCAGGGATAAGGACCCCTCGGGGGATATTGGGAGCGGGCCTAAGCTGGCAGGTGGACATCCCCAAAGGGGTCCTGAACTGTCAGAGGGTGCAGGCTAGGCTGAGGTTCCCCCCTCCCTTCCCCCAGTGCACAAATGTCATGCACTAGGCCTCTAGTAATTATTATATATTAGTAATGCAAATTAATATTCTAGATATATATCTTCCAACTATGGTTTTAAATGGTTATTCAATTTGAAATAGCCTTAGCCAGATCTTTGCTCTTTCTTGGTCTCTATTTTATCACTAGAGGCCCAGTGCATGAAATTCGTGCATGGGGGGGGGGGGGGGCGTCCCTCAGCCCAGCCTGCACCCTCTCCAATTTGGGACCCCTTTCATGAGCCAGGACTGCTGGCTCCCAACTGCTCGACTGCCTAACTTCCTGATTGCCACTAACCGCTTCTGCCTGCCAGCCTGATCACCCCCTAGCCACTCCCCTGCTGGCCTGAGTGATGCCTAACTGTTCCCCTGCCAGCCTGTTTGCCACTAACTGCCCTCCCCTGCAGGCCTAGTCACTCCCAACTTCCCTCCTCTGCTGGCCTGGTCACCCCTAACTGCCCTCTCTTGCAGGCCTGGTCTCTCCCAACTTCCCTTCCCTGCTGGCCATCTTGAGGTGGCCATCTTGTGTCCACATGGGGTCAGCCATCTTTGACTACATGGGTGTTGTAGTGATAGTCAATTTGCATATTACTCTTTTATTAGATAGGATAGAGATCTGGTTGCAGATGGGGACCAGCTGGTTTGCTCTGAAGGGTGTCCTGGATCAGGGTGGGGTTTCCCTTGGGGCATGGGGCAGCCTGTGGTGGTTTGCAGGCTGGCCACGCCCCCCAGCGACCCAAGTGGAGGCCCTGGTATCTGGGATTTATTTATCTCCTATAATTGAAATTTTGTAGCCTTGAGTGGAGGCCTGGTCTGGCCAGGGTGTGGGGAAAGCTTTGCTTCCTCCATCACCTGGGAAACTTAAGCCTTCTGCTTGCTCTGTGGCCATAGCCATCTTACTTGGGGTTAATTTGTACACTCACTTCTGATTGGCTGGTGGATGCGGCTTGTGGGTGCAGAGGAGTAATAGTTAATTTGCATAATATTCTTTTATTAGATAGGACACTTACTACCTCATCTTCTACCATAGTGGTGCTCCTAATGACTTACTGGATTATCTTATCAAGGTTCTGTTTTATTTTTGGGAGTGCAATACTTTAATGAGACTAAAGAGTAATGTGTAAGACAAAAGAATAAAAGCTACCAGAATTAGGTTAACTTTCCATAATTAGTTGGCTCTCAGTAGAGTAAAAATAGTTTGTGATACCACATGTGATATATGTGTGTATATAAATATATTAAGACAAAATTCCCCAAATAATAGAAATAGTAAGTAACCAAGGAGAGAAGGTCTTCATAAAGCGAGAGCATTGTTTGGGGAATTGTGATTGGAATAATAGAATGAGCTTTAAGCTTAGCATGTTTGAGTTTCTTAAGTTGTTGGAAGTATCCTATTTAGAACAGAGTTATTCTTGGTGGAACCTAAGGAATAACCTGCCTTGTAGTCTCTTACAAAGGAATATGCACAAACATCAATTGTAAAGTTAGGGTCTGGAATCACACCTTTCCTTTCCTTTCCTTTTTTTTTTTTTTTCTTTACCCCCCTCTCTTTTTACGGAAAGTTTTCACCAAATTGCAAACTGGAATCAGGTAATAATGTTTGCTTCTGAGCTTTCAGAGGAAGCTCTTTATTTTAGTAGGCAATTTTCATGTGTGATGAAGTGAAATGTTGAGAAGGCAGCCTCTCATTAGTGGACAAACAATGCCTAAGAATTTAGCTAATGGCCCCCCTTCAGTGCAGAGAATAGATGGCAACAATTGTACTTGCAGACTAGACCCAGAGCTACTTGTTTGGCTGCTAGGTGTTAATGCAAATTTGTTCTTCAGCTCATTCAACCCTGGGGCTCCCATCCTTTGATTTAATTAAATGTAATTGGTTACATTGCTCCTCCCAGACCCCTGAGGTGTTTTTGTTTATTGCTTACTCTTTGCAATAAAGCTTCAATTCATGGCACAAAATGCTGGATAAATAAGAGTCCTTTTTTACTGTGTTGGATACAGGGAGATTATTCCGTTCAAATAGTTTGGCTTTACTGTTAAAAGTAAATGACCAGTGAAATAAACTCATTGGGTGGCAAATGTAGCATATCCAGAAGCAAGGAATTAAGTAGGATAAATTACATGAGATTAGGAAGAGTTATCAAGTTGTAATGTTAAGTTACTAAAGATTTGCAAGAGTACTATGAAATATCAATGCTGTAAATAAATAAGGTTTTAATAAGTAAAATTATCATTGTTGTAGCACATTATTATTAAAAAGTTACTTTAAAATGCCAGTTATGAAGGAGTCTAAATTCATTTTTTAATCATGCAGAATTTTCTTACTCATAAATATGCAAGTGGCATTGTTGGGGACAAAAGTGAGAATGATATGAACCTAAATTAGTTCAGCATAATTAGCCTATTATTTTTTAATGAAAGATGTTATTCCTTCTACCTACTTGAAGATATTGTAAATAACATTTTTTTGTAAAGTGATATTATCCCTTTCAAGTTTCATTTTAATTTGAGAAATAGGGTAAATTATCTTTGTAGTAATTTCTGAGGAAGAGCTAAGAAAGTTAAGAAAATTAGAAAAATATCATTAGTAGGTCCCAATGCAATTTTAAGTACCAAACTGTATAAATGACTTTCACCCTTTTTGTCCTTGTCAGATGGATAAAATAGCCTACCAGAACCCAGTGCTGTATTTATTCTGGTGTTGCCGGTTTCTTTATTGCTTTCTTCTTTTCCTGGCCTTGATTCCCCCCTCCTTTTTTTATTTATTTATTTATTTATTTATTTATTTATTTATTTATTTATTTATTTTTTATTACAGCAGAGGTATAAGATACTGCACCAATGACATTTTCATTAATGCCATAGACTTTCTAAATCTTGCTGTGTCGCAAGCCTACCTTATATCTCTTCTGATGGAAAAAATGAAAAATCCATGATAAGAGCACAGGTATTCGCAGTGCAATATGAAACTTCAATTCTCCCCAATAGGATTGTTTTGCAGGAATTTTTTTTCTAGGTTCCTCTTATATTCTATTGCCGAGGCACTGGGGTTTTGAGCTTATCACGTTGTGCTATCAGATAGGTAGGCCCTTCTCCTGGTGGATGCTTCTGATGAAAACCAAGTGTAATTATAATAGAAAATGAGAAAACACTCCCCTTGGGAGGTGGAGAACTGGACTCAGATGTTAGCTCCAAGGAAGTGTTCAGAGAAGTGGAGGACCATATTCACATCTTGGAAATGAGCTGTCAAATTGACTGCTTCCCTTTCAGAGGGAGACTTAGTCTTTATCAGTTTACTAATGTGGTCCTAGGTCCAAAAAGCGTGGATGGAAACTACAGGCTTTGTCAGCTGGGTTCAGGATGATTTCACTTCTGCCCTAGTTTATGTGAACGAGTCGCAGTTTCACTACTGACCCCCACACTGGCAAATAAGAATGTTTACCGTATTGTAATACGCGGGATACGGAGGGTTTCTTTTGTAAATGGAAATGTAATGTCAGACACAGAAGGGAGGGAAATGTTCCAGGGGTCTTTTAGATAAAACCAGGTACTCTTCTCTTGTACTTGAGTAATTTTCCTCTCGGTGCACCGGTAATAATGAGCCCATTGCTCTTCCCCTGACTGTGACTCTCCTGAATCCACAGCTTTGATTGGAAACTCTCAACCCCTGACTGGTCTCCGGAGCACTGATTACAGAGGCACCCCACACACTTCCCTCATAAACATTTGGCAGATCAGGAAGTGCTGCAAAGCGATGCCCCTGGCTCTCAGAAGAGGGTACTGGTGGGAGAAGAAATGGAACATTTTCCCTCTTGCAGCTGTCAGAGAGTGATTATGTCAAATGGGTTTTCAAGGAGCCACAGAGTAATTACAGGGTAACTTCTTGACATTATTTTCCAATGTTTGACTCAGCGGATGATGATGATTAATTGATGTGTATTATTTAATGGCTCTCTGAAACTTTGTTTGATACTTTAGATAGAGGTCAGACTAAGTCTTCATTTAGACTAATATAGTAAATTTGTCTTAAATTTTTAGCATGTTAACTCTCCCTCCATAGTAGACTCAGAGGATTTACTAAACTAACCAGCTTTCTGGTGGAAAATAGAGGCTGTGCTTAATCAAATCATGTGCTTTTAAAGTAGTATTTTACTCCTTTACAGATGTCTGGGGCTAGTGTGAAAGTTAAATGAGTTAAACAATGAAAAATAAAAGCACTTAATGCATGGCACATGGTAAATGTTCAATAAATGCCAGCCATATTGAAATATGATATAGTAATTTAATTTCAAAAAAGGCATTTTCTTGTATGCTATCTCACTATGTTGTGGTCTAATTAGCAGAAAAGAATCTGAGATCCTGCTTGCTTTCTTCGGTAGTTGTGTTAGAGCTGGTCTGTCTGTTGTTTATATACTTTTGTTCATTTTAGTTCAATTTAAAATAATAGAGAATATTTAAATACAATGGACTTGAAATATATTTACATTTACATATCTTTTTCCATGGCATTATATATGAATTGATTCCAAGCAAGTAATTGATTCAGATAGGTCAAGATCTGGACATTCATGACTGATATAATAGATATTGTAAGTAAAGACATATTGATTAAAATAAGTAATAAATGTAGTGGTGCTTTTATTATTTTACTGTTTATAAATTTGAAATGTATTTTTTCAAATTGTAGTTGTCAGTGATATTTGTTTAGTGATCTTAGACTTTCATAAGCATGTATGATAAAAGACATTTCATAGTCAGAATGTTTCTTATGGGAAAAATGGAAGTGCTTGACAAACTGAGAATTTACTTTATGTAAGGGTGGGCAAATTAGGTTTACATAATACAAATAAATAATACGGTAATTAATCTATAATAATAAAAGCATAATATGCTACTTAGACTGGACGTCCTTCCAGACAAAGCTGCGGTGGCAGGGGCTAAGCCCCTTGTACCAATTTCATGCATTGGGCCTCTAGTTAATAAATAATAAATAATACAAGAATAAACTGTTTTGTGTGCTCACAAACGTCAAACTACTTTGCCCACCCTGGTATTCAGCCTATTTAGAAAAAAAAATTGTCTTAAATTTTATTTTTTACCTTTGTTTCATATAAAATAATTTCTCTTTGCGGACCCCAAACTGTGAACTAAAAAATAACTCCAGTAGTGTACAAATGAAAGCCATGTCAGTGACTTGGTTAAGGTGCAAATGCTAATATTGGATTTAACTTTTGAAACATGTTTGAATACAGTTATGTAAGTGATTTTGAGTAGATTTTTAAAGTTTTGAGGTATCACTATTTCATTCAAAATTATAATTTTCCTACAGATTTAAGGGCAATATTTAGAATCAGATATCTTGCTATAATAGAACTCTGCCAGGCCCTTTTACATGCTGAATGCATTCATTTGTGCAGTGGTGTCTGTAAGCTATGCATGTGTACAGTTTGTAAATAAATGAAGAGGTGAGCTATTTATTGGTCATGCTGCTTCTGCCTGCCAACAAGATATATCATCAACATTCCAGGTACAAAAGATGTTTAACCAGTTCAACTGAATAGACTCCTTTGTCTCCACACGTGTTTCACAAAGAAAAGATGCTGCTCTCATGGTAACAGAAGGATGGCAGTCTAGGGTTTGCAGTGCCATCTTTATTATGCGTCTGCTGAATGAAAAGAAACCGTGGGCTGTGTGGCTGTGAGGGATTTTTTGTTGTTGTTGGTTGTGGTCTTTAATGATAGGATGTTTTAGACTTTAAAAAACCATCTGTTTATAGGAAGCTCAGGGGGTGCACCCGTCTGTTGAATTTGTTATGTGTATTGCAAATAACAGATGGCTCAGCAGTAGGTTTGCCCTTCTGTAGGAATTTGTGTTGTTTCTAAAAGTAACAAATGTTTGTCTTTCAGTATTAACACATCTTACCACATTGACTTTCAGTATTAACACATTTTACCACATTCAGGTTTGTTTTTCTTCTAATAGACTACACTCTTTGGCAGTCTGCTCTACATATTTCTCATCAGCTGACTGAATCTTGCCTGCATGCTCTTGTATCATCAGCTTTTTTGCTCTATGTGAGCTCCACCTTTGATATGTTTGACATTTTTAATTCTCTACCAGAATTATTATATTTCCAGGAAACATTAAGTGCCCAGGACTTTGCCAAATCCCAAGGATATATATATTTTCTGTCTCTATGATTGCAGTTATAGCAAATTGACATGGATTACTTATAAAAAAGATTATGATGCCCAGGCAACTCTATTTTATTCTTATACTAGAGGCCTGATGCACAAAATTCATGCAAGGGGCTTGGCCCTCATGGCTGCGGCAGCTTGCTTCGGCCCTCGAAGCCCAGCTACACCTGGAAGGTTGTCTGCAAGGTCGTTTGGCTGTCCAGTCTAATTAGCATATTACGCTTTTACTATAGACTATAGGCCTGTTGCATGAAGAGATTTCTGCAATTGGCCTTCCTTCCCTTGACTTCCAGCACCGGTTTTTCACCGGCACCCAGGACCAATGCTTTCACTCTGGCCAGAGTCTGCCATGTTCATCTTTGCTGCAGACTCCGGAGTCTGTAGTCTTCGTCTTCGCTGGGTCTGGAGTGCCACTCCTATAGAATCCTTCATCCCCCACTCTCCCTCTCATAGTAGGTGTCCTGCTCCACCCTGCCACTCCATGCCTGGAGCATCTGGGCAGCCGTCATCTTTGTCCTTCTAATTTGCATATTCCCTCCTGATTGGTTGGTGGGAGGAGTGGAGTGATGGTCAATTTGTGTGTTTCTCTTTTATTAGTATAGTTTGCCAGCAGGATGCACTGATGCACTCTGAAGGGCCCTGGCACTGAAGCCATGCAATCGAGGTATCTGTGGGCAGGTATCCAAGATGGGTGAATTCAGAATTTCTATTGCAGGGCACCATGCCCCTTGTCTGTACAAAATCACACCCAGTGGGGGCTCACATCGCATCCAAGGGCTGCCTGTGGAGTGGTGTGCCCAGGAGGCCTGCGGGCTGTGTCCGGAGGTCTGCTGCTGGGGAGGGGGAAGTCGCACTTACTGCTGCGGGAGCGGTGCACCTTTGGAGGTGGAGATTCTAGGGTCCATGGGTCTGCGGGTGGGGCAGCAGGATTTTGGCTGGAGTGGCTGTCGTGTCAAAAGCAGTGTCCAAGGCCTGTCTGGGTGGTAGTGCTTATGAGTTCCAAGCAGAGGCCGCTCTCCCCTTCAAGATGGTGTGGGCTCTGTGCTCAAGTCCTGCAGTCCGCAAAGTGCCCACAGTGGTGGAAGTCTCTCCCTGTCCAAGAGAGCCAGCCCCTGCTGCTCCTGTTGGACTTAACTGTCCCTTACTCACTCACACACCACACACATCCACACTCATCCACACACTCTCCTTTCATCCCCTCACTCACATCCTCTCCCTCACCTCCGTCCTGCCAGCTGCCATCTTTTCAGCACTGGAACCAATAGCATGTATATTTCTAAGGCCTATAAATATTGATATTTGAATCTGAATCCAACTTTATTATTTTTTTTAATTTAAAGTTTTACATTTTAAAGTAAAGAAAAGTATTCATTTAGATTTTTAAAATTCAGGTTTTTTTTTTTTTAACCTCTTGTCTTTCTTTATGTAGTATTTACTGAATACAAGTGCAAGGCATTAGAATTAAGCTTCTGTATAAAAATACTTAAACCTAATTCTAAGTATCCTAAAAAAAAAAAGTACCCTCATCTGACCAGTGTGGATTGGTGGTTGGATGTCGACCTATGAGCCAAGAGGTCTTGGTTCAGTTCTGGTTTTGGTTCTGGTTAGGGCACAAACCTGGGTTATGGACTCAGTCCCCAGTGGTGGAGGAGGGGGTTGGGGGGGAGATGTGTGGGAGGCAGCCAATCAATGATTCTCTCTCATCATTGATATTTCTCTCTCTCCATTCCTCTCTGAGATCAATAAAATATATATTTTAAAAAGTAATCTCAACTTTTGTGGTCTTGCCCTGATTTAAGTGAAATTTTTTTTTTAAATAGAGTAATATATAGATAATCATAAGCCTATAGATTTCATCAGTCCTCTCCCATTCTCTGCTCTCAGTGTTCCTTGCACATGTCATTTCATCTCAGGTGTTAAGAACTGTGAACTGTTACTTCCTCTGTGGGGCTTATCTTATGTCCTTTGCAGAGTTGGTGGCTGGCTTCTCTTTGTGCCCTGAGGTCTCTGTTTATATCTTAATTATAACACATGTCCTATTACATTGTAATTATCTGCTTACCTAGGCTCCTTAGCAAACAGAGAGTGACTTGTCTTATTCATTTTGCCTCCTCAAGCTCAATAAACATGTTTGTTGAATTCATGAAGTAATTGTGTGTGTGTGTGTGTATGTGTGTGTGTGTGTGTGTGTGTGTGTGTGTGTGTGAGAGAGAGAGAGAGAGAGAGAGAGAATATCCATAAGAAGATATCCAAAGATGCTGTTAACTCTCCTCTTTTAAGGAGTTGATGAAATTCAGCTATTTTGTGAAAGCTCTCCTTCTCTTTTTAGTTTAAGGTTGCTAATATGTTACCAACAAAAATTATAGAAACCTAGACTGCTAATTTACTGCTTATGTTTGCATATATTAAACTAGGACCCCCCAAATAAAAAAATTAGAGTAGCATTTTAATCACAATTTGAGGTCAAATCAATTAGAAAACTTAAGCAAGTTTGTTGTTATTTCCATCTTCACATAATGGCATCATATTCTCTCGGGGGCATGTATGTTTTGAAACATGAGCATAGTTATGTTCTTTTGAAAGACTATATACCACCTTATGAATTTACATATATAAACACTACTAATTAACATTTGTTTATTATTTTGCATTTCACTGCTATTTACTAACAGATTTCAAGACAATAGGCAATTTTGTAACCTCAGTTTTATATAAACCACTAGTATTTTTGGTCCCTAGCAACCATTTAGTATGTAAATTAGGTATTCTCAGGCTTAATGTACTTCATTTTTATAAAACAAATACATCATTAATCTGATTAAGTTCTTGGATGGGAATGCTGTCCTCAGATCACGGTGGATCATTTATTGTTGGGCGTGCATCCAAAAAAAATTCAAGCATGGCACTTACAGTTTAGGTTTAGGAGAATTGTTGAAACCTCCTAAATGGCATTTTCCAGAAGAATAGAAAGGCACTGCTTACTTACAATTGCAAGCATTACCTAAAACTTAATGATGTTCTTATCCTTAATTGCAACTCAGTTTGATGATGATTCAGTGCCTGAAATTATGCCATGTTTTGCTTTGGTGTTATAAAATGTACAATGAAATAAAGGTGATCCAAGTGAATAGAAGATAGATTCTGGCTTTCTGGGAGTGACTTAGTGACTGTGTTTCTGAATTCAGAAGTTGCTTGACTGTCATGGCTATTATTTGGTATGTCTTTAGCTGTTAGTCAAATTTACTACTTAAAAACTGAGAATGCTTAGTAATGTGAAGGTTAAATAAAGTTTATGATGTTTTAATTTATATATTGGAGGACCTTTTAAGTAAATTTGAAACAAAGTTTATATCATTCTGCTTTCTTAGTTCTGTTTACCAAGTGTCTTCTGTTTGAGGTTGTCTTTGTCTAATGTAACACAGTTGTCATGATTGTTTTCATTTATTGAATGTCTGCCATACATAGTGCCTCATTCATTCTCCTAGAAATCCCATGAAATTATGTTTAGTCCCATTTTACAGATGGTTAAACAAAGCTCAGAGAGGTTAAGTTAGTGACAAAAGGCATACAGATAGCTTAATACCGTGTTTCCCTGAAAATAAGACATCCACCGAAAATAAGACTTAGCGCATGGAAAAATAAGACATCCCCTGAAAATAAGATCTAGCGCATCTTTGGGAAAAAAAATTAATATAAGACACTGTCTTATTTTCGGGGAAACAGGGTAGTTCTCAACTGAGAGTCTCTGCATCCTCAGATAGGGGAGAGAAAGAAAGAGGATGTAATCCTATACAATAAAAGCCTAATATGCTAAGTGTCCAACTGCTTGTCCAATCAGTCGCTATGATGTGCACTGACCACCAGGGGGCAGATACTCCAACTAGTAGGTTAGCTTGTTGCTGGGGTCTGACCAATTGGGACTGGGTGAGACAGGCCAGAAATGCCCTGGAGCCCTTCTGCAGTGCCTCCCCAGCTTCGATTGTGCACTGGTGGGGTCCCTTGGCCTGGTCTGCACCCTCTCCCAATCTGGACCCCTTGGGGGATGTTGGAGAGCTGGTTTTGGCCTGATCCCCGCAGGCCAGGCTGAGGGACCCTACCAGTGCACAAATCCGTGCACTGGGCCTCTAGTGACTTATAAGGCACATAGCCTAGTGACTACGATTACTTTGGACAGGGGCTGGCAAACTTTTTCTGAACTTTATTTAACCTTCACATTAAGCATTCTCAGATAGTAAATATTTCCGCATATATATTGTCTTTTTCAAAAAAATGTTTATTGTTGAAAGTATTACATAAGTTCTCCTTTTTCCCCCATTAACCTCTTCCATCCTTTATATGGTCTTTATCACATATTGCTGTTTTTATTTTTTATAAACCTTTAAAAATGTAAAAACTACTTTTAGCTCAAGGATCAAAACAGGTTGAGGACTGGATTTGACTAAAAGTCCTTGGTTTGCCAATCTCTGATTTAAGGCAGTGTAAATAAGTTTTATATATTCTATCAGGACTATATAATTATAGTAACAATAAAATAATTTATAACTAAAACAATGACTTTTTAATGTTAATCCTCCCCCAAGGATATTTTCCATTGAGTTTTAGAGAGTGGGAAGGGAGGGACGAGAGAGAGAGGAAGATTGGGGGTTGGGAGAGAGAGAGAAAGAGAGAAACATCTATGTGAGAGAGACACATTGATTGGTTGTCTCCTGCAGGAGCCCCAATGGAGACTAGGGATTGAACCTGCATCCTAGGTACCTCCCCTTGACTGGATATCAAACCCACAACCCTTTGGTGCATGGGCCGTCGCTATAATCATGGTGCTACCCTGGCTGGGGTTCTACTCTTACATCTATAAAAAGCACACAAATTCTTTAAGTCTAAAGCTGCTCTGTCTAATATGGTAGCCTCTAAATCTTGTGGCATTTTAAAAATTAAGTTTAACTTAATTAAAATAAAATAACATTAAATAATAAAATTAAAATTCAGTTCTTTCGTCCACTAACCACATTTCCAGGGCTCACTAGTCACATGTAGCTTGTGGCCACCATTTTCGATAGGAAAGACATAGAACATTTCTATTAGAAAGATCGAAGACAGCACTACTTCCACGACATTCATTTTCTACAGAAGAGTCACACAATTTTATAGTTCTCTACTATTTGTATTGATCGTAATTATAAAACCTTTGTTTTCTTATTTATTTTTTCTCATCCATTTTGAATATCTTGGCACTATTTTTCACCGAATTCCTCATTTACTTGGGGTATTCAGAATTCTCCATTCATCTTTACCTACGCTTGCTCTGTTCTCAGAATGGTCTCCTAACATTACCCTCACCACTTATACTAATTTGAGTTCCATATCATGAGGTAAATGTTAGCATTATACTTTGTGCTTACTTGGCCAGTACCTTAGGTATTCAACTAGTAGGTCATGTTCTCCCTTTTAATATTCCTTTGGCTCTACGTCCTTAGCATTTCCCCCCACTTATTTGCTCTTTGGCAAATAGCAGAACACTTTTCTGATGTCCCAGTATATGTTTATATTCAAATCTCTTTTTCTCTTTTTAAAATTAAAATTTATTTCAATGAAGTTGACATTTAATATTATATTAGTTTTAGGTACACAACAGAGCACTTGGACATTTATGTAACTTACTAGGTAATTCCTGCCTCCAATACGTTTAATACCCACCTGACACGATACATTCAAGTCTCTGTTTCAGTATTAATTTTCTTTTGATTTGACTTGCTGGAAAATACTCCTTTCTACAACATGAGTTTTCAGGATTAGATAGTTCTTTGACCTTTAAATTATGATTAATAATTTGCCTAAATCAGAGTTGTTCAGTAATAAGGTCCAGGGTAAATTAGAATGGTGACTCAGGTCTAAATCATCAGCCTCTGTTATCAAGCTTGCAAATAGAGAAGTCCTGAGAACTATGATTCTGTCTTTGCTTTCTTCTGTGGTGTATGTCATCCTGTGCATTCAGTAAATATAAAATGATTGGCTGTATAAAAAAGGCAAGTTGTATGGTTAATCATCTCTTGCTTTTTAAAAATTTTTCTCTCTCTCTTTTTTTAAAAACACAACATGGAGTGAATAATATGCCTTTGTGTACCTTTTATTTTTATTTTAAAAATATATTTTATTGAGTTTTTACAGAAAGGAAGAGAGAGGGATAGAGTTAGAAACATCGATGAGAGAGAAACATTGATCAGCCGCCTCTTGCACCACCCCTACTGGGATGTGCCCGCAACCAATGTACATGCCCCTGACCAGAATCAGACCGGGGAGCTGGTAGCAGCTTGGGGTTAAAGACAATCAGCAGAGTCTGGTATGAATATTCATCTTCATTTTGAGAGACTTCATTTTGAGAGAGTCTCTCAAAATGGTTAACCATACATAAGATGGTTAACCATACATAAGAGAAGAAGGAACTGTGTAGATGAGGTAAATGAGGGGAGAATGTGTGTGTGACCCAGCACTTTAAAAATATATATATATATATTTTATTGATTTTACACAGAGAGGAATTGAGAGGGATAGAGAGTTAGAAACGTCGATGAGAGAGAAACATCGATCAGCTGCCTCTTGCACACCCCCCACTGGAGATGTGCTGGCAACCAAGGTACATGCCCTTGACCGGAATCGAACCCGGGACCTTTCAGTCCACAGGCCGACGCTCTATCCACTGAGCCAAACTGGTTTCGGCTGACCCAGCACTTTCACTTGCCCTGCAAACACATCCCTGGCCTTAGCAGTACAGAAGAAAAGTCCAGTAGCATTGGTTATGTTTTACCAAAGAGCTGTGTGTATATATAAATATATGTACCCATTACATATATATAAAAACACATATATGTAAAATATATATATATATGTGTGTGTGTGTGTGTGTGTGTGTGTGTGTGTGTGTGTATGTATAGTTTATATGTTTATTTTTTGATTTGTCTAGTGCAAAGGTTTTGATGATTATGGTGCTTTTAAAACTTAAAACCTATGATTTCTAGGCACTGTCATCTCTTGCCAATAAGCCATGTTATAATTCTCAATATTCTCTGAACAGGCAAAATCTTAAGGACAACTTGCATTTCAATATTCTACCTTAGAGATTCTCCTCTGAATTTGCTGACAAATCCTTCTCCTTCTCCTTCTCCTTCTCCTTCTCCTTCTCCTTCTCCTTCTCCTTCTTCTTCAATATATTTTATTGATATTTTACAGAGAGGAAGGGAGAGGGATAGAAAGCTAGAAACATCGATGAGAGAGGAACATTGACCAGCTGCCTCCTGCACACTCCCCACTGGGGATGTGCCCACAACCAATGTACATGCCCCTAACCGGAATCGAACCCGGGAGCTCTCAGTCTGCAGGCTAATGCTCTATCCACTGAGCCAAACCGGTTTTGGCTAATGCTGCCTTCTTATTAAAGCTTTTCAAATTCTTCAGGCCAGCTGTTCCTTCCCTTGTGCCCCAAAGTACTTAGTTTTTCTTCTCTTACCAGAGGCCCGGTGCATGAAATTCATGCACTCAAGGGATTCCCTCAGCCTGGCCTGCGCCCTCTCACAGTCCAGGAGCCCTCAGGGGATGTCCAACTGATGGCTAAGGCCTGCTCCCTGGCAGTCAGACATTGTTAGTACTGTCACAGAGTGGGGAGAGGCTCCCGCCACTGCTGCTGTGCTCACCAGCCGTGATCCTGGCTCAGGGCTTCTGGCTGAGTGATGCTCTTCTGTGGGAGTGCACTGACCACCAGGGGGCAGCTCCCGGCATTGAGTGTCTGCCCCCTGATGGTCAGTGTGTGTCATAGCGACTGGTCGATTTGCATATTAGCCTTTTATAGGATAGCCCTTGGAACATGTTGTAATTATCACTGTAAATGTGAGTCATCCCTCTGTCTGGTGAGCTTCTGGAGCAGGGGCTGTTTTTTATATCCTTAACATCTGGCACAGAGCTTGACATGTAATAGGTTCTCACAAAATGTTCAAATGGCTGGAAGAATAAATGAATGAATAAAATGTACCCCCTCACATTTGAAATGTGCTTGAGCTCTTCACTCTGCCTTTTTTTTTTTCTGTGCTGCTTTTCTTTATCTTCTTCCCTGCCACATGTTCTTCTGTCCGACCTGGTAGATTTCAGAGCTTAGGAAATATGTGTTTGAAAATTTAAAATATAGTGCCTTGAACTCCTTAGAGGGAAAGTCTATGAATAAATAATTAGACTCATTTCACATCAAAATCTAAAGCATAAAAAATATTCAGTATCATTTGGTGCTTTACTCACGTGTATGGTAATCTAATGGCATACCCATTGTTATCACTGAACTATACTGAAATATTTTACCCTTGAGGCTTTTCATCTGACAAAAGGGGGCTTTTTGAAAATGAAAAAGCATAGTTCCTGTGCCTGGTTTGCTGAGGGGGCAATTTATTAGTTTTGTAATGCATGGGTTAATATTACCATGTTTTATATTGAACATTTCTTGAAAGAATTACTATTAATATCACCACAGCATGTATGTATATAGCTCCTGTCATCTTTGGGGTATGTAAATCAGGCATGTTGCTGAAGAACTACTTAGCATTTTCTTGGGAGTGAAGTGCTTAGTTTCAGAATTTAATTGTAGGTTTTACATTTAAGCTGTTCAGTATTACTTTTATAAAGGTTCTACAAATTTCTTGCTTTGTAGTTTAACAGGTTTAGTCACCACAGCTGAAAGGCATTATCCTCATAATGAAGCTAGAAAAGAATAAAGGTTGATCATGCAGGGCTGGCTGGCTGTGACATTGAACAATAGAGCTTGACTTCTTCATGTCTGTTAAATTAGACTGTGGTGTGTGCTTATCTTGCTGGAATGATATTGAATTGTAACAAGAAAATGTTATATTGTGCAGCTCTGCAAAGTGGGTGTACATCTTTTTCTGCTTCATATATATGGGGAGAGCTTTAAAACACTATTGAATTTGCCTCATCAACTTGAAGTCTAATGGCACAGACTATGCATAGTACTGAAACAAAAAGAAAAAATGCAAAGGCTTTAAAAATATATATACTTATTTCAGAGAGGAAGGGAATGGAGAAAGAGAAGAGAGAGAGAGAGAGAGAGAGAGAGAGAGAGAGAGAGAGAGAGAGAGAGAGAGAGAGAGAGAAATATCAGTGATGAGAGAGAATCATTGACCAGCTGTCTCCTACACACCCCGCATTAGGAATGGAGCCTGCAACCCAGGCATGTGCCCTGACCAGGAGTCGAACCATGACCTCCTGGTTCATAGGTCGATGCTCAACCACTGAACCGTGCAAGCTGGGCACAGAGGTTTTTAAGTATACTGTAAAGTTTTACCTATTGTAGTCTTTCTTTAAAGGGCTGAAGGCAGCTTAAGAAGTGTATGCTGGAAAAATTTGATTTTGAAGAGGTTTTTGAAGGAGATAAATTTTATGTATGACCTGAGTAAGAGTAAGAGGCTATTATGTTACATATGTCACAGATTTAGTCTAACCTTCTCTACAATTGTACTTGATACAGTTCAACTTTAAATATTAATGAAATACCCTACTATGTTCCCAACACTGTTTTGGATACCATAGGAGGTTTTAAAAGGGTGTGTTTTCCAGTCCTTCCCTGATAAATTTAGTATATTTTTTGAGGAGACAAAAATTAAATCCATGAAATAACTTAGAATTGCTGGATGTATGAATGACAGTATTGTAAGCTGTCAAGATCATTTAAAATTTTTATTCTGTTATTATATGTATCATTCCCGGATGTGTCACATGAGCATAAATGATAGGCATCTCTTTTATATCTTATGTTACTACTAAAAATATTGAAAAGTCAAGGCCAAGGTTAGGGTTAAAATAAAGCCTTTTGTCTCTTCCCACACTTATTCTTAACACACGTTTATCTTTTTACTCTTGAGCTCTGCATTATTTCTAAACATGTATAAACCTCCTAGATAATAATCTGTTACAGAATTTTATGTGGATTAAACTATCGTTAAAGTATATATATTCATTTTTCTTTACTAAAAGAAAAAATCAAAACAGCATTTTCATATTCCTGTGTCCTTTTTTTTCTCCCACTTGTCATGATGCCTCGGTGTGATTACTGACGGGGGGGGGGGGGGGGGGGAGGGGGGGGTGGGTTACAGGTGAATGTTTTGGGTTTAGTTTTCATGGTGGAATGCAGATCGCCCTGTCTGGAGATTCAAACCCTCTTAAAGCAGCTACTAGATTTGCTAGTATTTCCTTGCTTCTTAAAGCCTGCATTTTCTTGTTTATGCTTATCTTCCTTTCTTAAGACTATTTTTCTTCCTGGAGAAGACAGAATTGAAGTAGAGAATGAGTAGCTATACACCTGATGTCCATTCCCGCCTGCCCCCCCCCCCCCCTTTTTTTTTTTTTTAAATAATAGAACCAGAACTCAGGTTTGTTTAGAGGAAGAATGTGTCAAGCGAAAGTAAATACTATTTTGGGTCCCTTGCAACTGTGGGTAACATATGTCACAGATTTATTCTCATGATACATTCTGGCCAGTAAGGTGTAAGGGGAGTGTGTCAGGTGGAGTGTATTAGTTAGCTGATGCAGTATAACAAATTACCCCAAAATTCAGTGACTTAAAACAATAATAAGCATTTATTACCTCACACAATTTTGGGGTTGGTAACTCAGGAGAGCTAGGCTATATGATTTTGGCTCACAGTCTCTCATGAGATTTCAGTCAAGATATTACATGGGCCTATAGTTCTCTCTCTCTCTCTTTTAAAAAAAATATATATATTTTATTGATTTTTTTACAGAGAGGAAGGGAGAGAGAAAGAGAGCTAGAAACGTCGATGAGAGAGAAACATCGACCAGCTGCCTCTTGCACACCCCCTACTGGGGATGTGCCCGCAACCAATGTACATGCCCTTGACCGGAATCGAACCCGGGACCTTTCAGTCCGCAGACTGACGCTCTACCGCTAAGCCAAACCGGTTTCGGCTATAGTTCTCTCTTAAAGTTTGACTTAAAGCATCTTTTTTATTCTTCATAATACTTACTTTATTATAAAAGACATTTGAACTCCAGGGCAGCATATGAAAATGATTGCTTTAAATTCTGCTCAATTTAAATTTTTTTTTTTTATTGTCTAAAGTTTTACATATGTCTCCTTTTTCCAGCCATTCCCACCCCGGGCAAGCCCCGAAATAAGCCAGTTGGAGAAAGATAAATATCACATGACCTCACTCAGATGTAGTATATAACGATCAACATAATTTGATGAACAAGAATAGATTGATCTAGAGACAAATGGTAGGGGTTGGTTAGAGAGCAACCAGAGAACTTGTATGCACACATATTAGCATAACCAATAGACACAGACACTGCGACTTAAAGGATCTTTAAACCACTGTGTCTTTTTGCTTCTAATAATGATGATAATGATGCTGCTGATGCTGATAAAATGAAAAAGATGATGATAATGTCTGCCCCATGAAGGCAAAGTTAAAGT
The DNA here is from genome assembly GCF_964339955.1 of Pipistrellus hanaki. Classification (NCBI taxonomy): domain Eukaryota; kingdom Metazoa; phylum Chordata; class Mammalia; order Chiroptera; family Vespertilionidae; genus Pipistrellus; species Pipistrellus hanaki. The sequence goes on from NC_140514.1 coordinate 20,457,341, forward strand.
GTATACCACACTGTTATAGGCCAACTGCTACTATGAACTTCAAGATGTTGATTAGAATTAGTTCAAATTAATAGTCTCATTCACTGATTCCCTACTTTATTGTTAAGATACTTTGAATCCTCTCTTTTAGAACTTGCTCTCTTTTGTAGAACTTTTGTAATCTGACTTAGAAAGACATCCTTGATCTCCATCTGCCCAAATAGCTCTCAAAACTTGACCTAAAACAAATAAAAAATAATACAGAATAATACAAGATTAAGTACTAAATTTGCTATCAAATGTGAAACCTTCCCAACAAAGGCTACTTACATAAGCCAGTAATGAGAGCAGTAAATAAAGGCTAGAAGCACACATTATCCTGTGAAGAGGAGACTGATGGAAACATGACTAACGCCCAAAGCAAGAGACACCTGGATGATGATAGAGACTAAAAAAAGAATAACAAAATGTCTATTATTGAATGTAGCTTTTGAACAAGTATTCATGTTGCTGAACAATGAATAAGAGTTTAATATGCACAGATTACTCATCTTTTAATCAGCACTTTCCCCTTATACTAGTGTACAAACAACTAAACACGTGAAAGTACAGGAGGCAGCTAAGCACAGCTTGTAACTAGCCTTATAGTGAGGGCTAGGTTTGGGGATGGTGTGGGACATTGGCAAGGGGGCGTGATGAGCCCTACCTGAGGCCTTAATTGACATTAAGAAGCTTGTTCCTCTGCACATTATGTCCTTTGCTTGGTGGTTGAAAAAGCCTGAAACAGCTTATTTGTGGTCTTACTCTCATGGGAGAGGATGTTTGTCAGGAAACAGAAGGTTTTGGCAGTATTCTTCATCTATAAATTGATCTTTTTGTTTGGTTTGGGAATATGTGGGGTAAGTAAAATTTCTTGGTTGAAAGGTTGAATGCCGGTTATGTGTCAAGTTTAGTGGTGTTGATTATTCATTCTCCAAGTTTCCTGAATTTGTTCTTGCCCTTATATTCTCATTGACTTCAACAGCCTAAGATCAGACTCAGCTGCATCCTTCTGTCTCTGTCTTCCACCACTTGCATTACCCTGTGGTACTGCCATGGCGTGTACACCTGTGGTATTGCCATGGCATGTATACCCTGTGGTATTGCCATGGCATGTACACCCTGTGGGGCTGCCATGGCTTGCACACCTTGTGGGCTGCCATGGCTTGTGGTATCAAATACACACATTTTGTTTCAGATTGAAGCCTTCCATCAGTCAGTCTTTGACCTAAAGTTTATCTCCGGCCATTTCTCATTATAACCACAAGGATTATGGCTGTACTTGTGTCTTTGCCTTTGTTGTCATACATATTCACATCTGGGCTTTTGCATATATATATATATATATATATATATATATATATATATATATATATATATATATTTTTTTTTACTGATATATCAGTAAATAAAATGTGACTTAGTCAATGGAATATTTTTCAGCAATAAAAAGGAATAAATTGGTGATACCTCAAAAACATTAAGTGTTAGAAGCCAGTCACAAAAGTCCATGTTTTTTACCATTTACTAGTATATGAACTGTCCAGAACTGGTAAATCTATAGAGACAGAAAGTAGATTAGTAGTTGCCCCTGACAGAGGACTAGGAAATGAGGACTAAATGATAAGAGTTGTATGCTTTAAATGGATGAACTTTTTTTTTTAATGAACTTTTATGGCATGTACATTACATATTATGAGGCTGTTAAAAACAAACAACCAAACAAACAAACTACAAACATCTCAACCGGATCATTTTCCAAGAAACAGGTTGGAAATGAGGTCAGGGTTGACTCCTTAGTTTGCTTCTTCTTTTGTGGAAGGAGTAGGGAACATACTCTCCTCCTGTGGGAATGGCAGGGGAAGAGTAGGACAGTTTTGACCTTGACCTGTATCTTCAAGTTATTTGAAACGCATGCTATTTTAACAAAAAATCTCTGTGCTTATACACTTCCCAGCCCTGACCTTTCGTTCAAATATTTATAATAATGTTCAGAACATTTTTATTTGTGTGACCCATCACTGGTTCCCTTCTCAAACATCCAATTTCTGCTATACTCTCAATTTTTACATCTCAATATCCAAAAACCTTGGAGAGCTCTTTGATCTTCTTCTTTCGCTTTTTCAGATCCAACTTTTTATCATGCCATATCATTTCATCTTTTTAAAGTATTCTCTATCATATCATATCATATCATAGCATATCATCTTGAAGTAATTTTTCAAATATGCCACCTTTTATTCATTAATCTTTATCTTGGTCAAAAGGGGACATTTTTCAAAATTTTAGAAAAGTAGAATTGACAGATTTTTGCTAATTTTAATTGTTTAAAAATAGCCAGACAATTTCTCTTTTCAGCAATATTAACAAATAACTGACGTAACACGTTTGTGAATAAAACTGGAAAATTCAGTTCTGATATTTTCTTTGTTTTACATATATCATTTCATAGTCACCATAAGACTTGTGTTTGTCAAATAAAACCATGGTAGTTTTTAAAGTATCCAAATCCATGATAACTAAGGGGTGCTGAAGTGACTTGAATGCCCTCGCTTGAGGCGGGTCAGCTTTCAGGGTCAAGTTGTGAAGAGAAAGCCATCACACACACTTCATCAACACTGTGGAATGAGAGACCAGTGCATTTAGCAAGCAGTGGATTTCCAGTGAGCATATAAACTAATTGGTGGATGAACATGCCACAGGAGCAATGATTTTAAGGTCATAGCAGGCTCAGTGAATAATGCTGACTTACACTGCGTCTCACTGATAGCTGATCTTACCAATGAGCAGTTTAGAGGCATTCAAGCCTGAACTCTCATCCGTGTGCCTTGAATGGCATGTCAGCGGTCACTGTTTTTGACATCCTTTATGTTTGTCCAGTCAGCTCTAAATCTTTAGGTTGGGCTGCAGAGTACTCAGGAAAGAAAAGAGAAGCAATTATTTTCAGTCATTGAGTTTTGAAGATCTTAGCATTAATTATGCTAAACATTGTTGGTTCATCAACAAATAAAAATGTTAGAAGGTGGTTAAGAAACATTCCAGACTTGCTGAAAGCATAGTTTATGGTGATGAAGAATATCTTGTATACACTCACATATTTTTAGATACACTTTCACCCCTCATGTTCATGGATAGTTTCAAAGCCACATGTCCAAATTAAAGTTATTTTCAAGTTTGGAGAATATTGAAAAATGTATTCACTTTTAAATGGCATATACTTCTTTATCATATGAAAAAAGAGAAGCCCAGCATAATTCTAGGTCTGGAGATATATTTCAGCCAAGCAAAATTACAGTGTTCTAGCTTTTTAAAAATTAGTTAAGTGATAATGGGTTTTGATTTAGGGTTTTTCCTTCCACTTAAGTCTTTAATTTATAAAAGATTATTTGAGCATTAAAAGTGTGCCTTACCTATTGTTTTTCAATCCCCATGCTCTCTGACCTGCTGAAGTTTTGCAGAAGTGCCCAATCAAAGGATTTGAACATTCTTTGCAAGTGTTCATCTGAGAAAATGAATGTTAAAGGCTAAGCTGGTATTCTTGTTTGAGATTCAAACTTTAAAATTTATTTCCCATATAAATAAAACAAATGAAAACTAGAAAGGATATAAATTCCCTGAATGTGCCAGAATCTTATGTGTTAATGAAAAAAATAATTTTGTTGTATCAAAAGCAACACATTTACTTCCTAGCCAGAGTACCATGGGTGGTATTCTTTTTTGAAGTAGAGATTTGAAGTACAATAGTTGCTTTTCATAATGTATATACTAGACATAGTGTTGGATTAGAATAATTTTCTTTTCTCTTATAGTTGTATTGAGAAACAATGGACTTATATCACTGTATAAGTTCAAGGTGTATAGCATTATGGTTTGATTCACACATATTGTGAAATGATTAGCATAATATGTTTAGTTAACATTCATCATCTCATGTAGTTACAATGTAGTTTGTTTTTGATAAAATAATGCTTAGAAAAATAATTATCCTAATTTCATTTTGTAACTCGAAAACAAACTAAAAATATTCTTGTTCCTTGGAGATCAAGTAACTGATAAAATATCTTCTACCATTACTGACATACCTGCCCTTTCATATTGTTTTATAATCAGTAAGACTCTAATGTAGAATTAATTTGGACTCAGTTGTCTCTATTAAGACAAAGCAATATCATAGTTTTAAAAAATAGAGATGATCATTTATGAGAATCTGGCTGCAATCAAAAGCAATAACTATTGTTCTTATAGGCTCATTTATTCAGTAAAGCATTATATTCTTTTTGCTAATCTTTATTTAACTTTTAAAGTTAAATATGTTTACCTTTTATTAAAAATTTCTATTTTAACCCAGCTCGCATGGCTCAGTGTTTGAGCATTGACTTATGAACCAGGAGGTCATGGTTCAATTCCTGGTCAGGGCACATGCCTGGGTTGCTGGCTTGATCCCCAGTGTGGGACATGCTGGGGGCAGCCAATCATTGATTCTTCCTCATCATTGATGTTTCCATCTCTCTCTCTCCCTCTCTGAAATCAATAAAGATATATAAAGAAATCTATTTTAAATGAATAGATACACATTAATACAATCAGATAAAATGTTAATAATAGTATCGAGGTGGCGGGTATATGAGGCTTCTCTGTAAAATTCACATTTGCTATATATTTGAAAATTTTCATAAAATTTTAGGGAAAAGCTTTCTATTTTGATTGACAGTCATTGCCAAATAGCCAAAACAACTTATTCTATTTAAAAATATATAATAAATACTTTAATTTTACTTATTTAAGCATAACGGTGCAGATCCAATATAATTTGTGTATTAATAGTATCACATATTTAACCAGTGAGCAAAACATAGAAATGACTTAAAATTACAATATATATCTCTTTACCCTATTGATATTTTGGTTGCTGGTTGAAAACTAATTTGAGCATTTTTAACTGAATCATGGAAGTTGCATCAACAGTACATTTTTTTAAGCAAGAATTATTTTCCATTTTTGTTGAAGGAGCCAGGATGAAATGAAGTGTTTGGAGAGTTTTAGAAATAAAATGTGATGTGGATGAGGACCTGAGTAAGTTTAAAATAGAATAAATTTTATTTTCAGTTTTCCAGTGTACTCTGGAGCACGAAGAACTTCACTAAGTAACCCTTATTCTCAGATTTTGGAGAGGGTATTTTGTCCTTAAACAATATAAATACAGTAGCTGCATCGATTGGGTATTTTCTCATTGTTTTCATTCAACTGTTTGTTGCACTAACAGTTGGTAGTGCCTGGCGTATTTGGTGTCTCATAGAAGCAAGGTTGCAATGTAATGAGTGTATGCCCCCCATCCCCTGCATTTATTTTATTACTAGGGCCCCAGTGCACAAATTCGTGCACTTTGAAAGGAATTGTGGGCACTGAGATAGGTCTTGGCCCATCCTCTTTGCCCCCACCCAGTCCCTCCTGCTGCAGCCCCTGGTTTCCTGTCTGCTGGCAGCCCTGCTCCCAGGTGCTGATGGCACCAGCCCTGCTCGCACCTGCTGATGGTGCAGAGCAATTGGGGCCAGTGCCAGCAGCATGTGTGAGTGGGGCCAGCACCGTCAGTGGGTGCAAGTGGCGGCTGCTGCCCCAATTGCCCCTCAGGAGCAGGGGGGAGGTGGAGAAACCCCGAGGGCCAATTAGGGCCAGCAGCCACAGCTCACACCTGCTGACAGTGCCGAACGATCAGGGAGATGGCAACAGGTGCGAGTGGTGGCTACAGTACTGGCAGTGGATGTGAGTGGGGTTAGTACTGGCAGTAGATGTGAGTGCTTGGCAGGATCGCAGCATGCAGGAGCAAAGAATTTTCAGTAACTACCAGAGGCTTGCCCTAATGATAGCGACAGGTACCACTCCTTAGTCTGGTGTCCCCACTCACCTGCTCCACCACCATCCTGCCGCGGCTGACACCCACCATGTTCCGTGTGCATCCCCTGGTGGTCATCACACATCATAGCTACTGGTTGGTTGTTCAGTTGTTCAGTTCAGTTGCTCAATTGTCCTGTTGTTTGGTCTATTTGCATATTAGGGTTTTATATGTATAGATACTAAAAAAAAATAGGCATTACTATTGTTCCTGTCCTGAAATCTTTTTATGGGCAGATTTGGCTTAGAGAGTTTTAATCTTGCTGAAATATTGGTTTATTTTACCTTTACCAACATTGGAGTCTATAAGTTTGTAATTCATCATATTTTTGATATTCCAAGGTAGTAATTTAGAGATGATTTTTAAAAAAATAAAACATATTTTTAATGCCATGAATATTATAATATCTTTTCACATGACTCTACTAATAGCTTCTGCTTACTAATGAAAATAAAGACATGTGGAAATAAAAATATCATTAATCTGGCCCTTGCATTCATTAGCTATATTTACAAATCATCTGTGATCTGTTTAGTTGCCATCTCTTTGATATTCTACAGCTATTATTGCATGCCTTTGGGGTTATGATATCATGCTGTGGAAGAATAGTTCAGCTGTGGGTTTTATGTGCTTTTTTTATAGTTGTTCACAATATCCTATGCTAAATTATATGGTGAATTATTATACATTAGCTGGTTAAAAACATGTCTAATTGATTCACTATGCTACAATATCAAAGACTCTATGCTGCAGGAGTGATGCTTCCAGTTAACGACCTATCTTGTATTCATGGAGACGACAGTGCTTGCTCACATATTGGCAATAGTATCTAATTTGATGTGCCCTGTGTTGTAATTCAATCATCTGTTATTAAAAATAGATATGACTATAAGGAGCAATGGCACATACAAACCCATAAACATACATATGTGCATGTTTATTTATACTAACACATACTATATTCAATGAGTTTTTTGTCTTACCTACTACTAATGCTTGCACAAGTGAGTCAGAAATGGAAAGTGTGTATTAGCTTTAAGATAAATAAAATAGATTTTGATTTAGTTCAAGTGAACCATCTCATTTAAAATTAGCCTACGGGTCTTGTAAAGAAAGCAAGTAATCTAAATATAATAATGCACATTGCCCAATTGCTCAGTGTATATCCAGGTTCAGTGCTGTGGTGCTTTGACAGCCCATTACTGAATGTAATGAACAGCTATTTTTAAACAGAAGAAATTCAAGTTGACAGCTTGGCAATGAAATTCAGTTAGTGAGATAATTTTTGTCATCTTCAGTATAGAGAATGGATTCAGTTTGGTTTTAGCAAATTTGTATCATGTAGATTAGAGAGCAAACATTTTTATTAAAAGATAATTTTGTTGTCCATTGGGGGTGCAGATGTTACTATTAGAGTGTGGAATTAGCTTTAATGAATATTTTAATGAATTACTGAGAGATCATCTCTAGAACTTAGGTTTAAAGTAAAATTTCCCCTTTTCCTTTCCTGCCAGGGATGAAATATTCAGTCTAGTAAATGCCTATAAAAGTGGCTATAAAAGGTGTTTTCCAGTGCTGCCTTTTGTTCTTTCAGTTTAAAATTAGTAGTTTTTTGGAAATAAGGAAGTTTTTAGAAATGGACATAAAGCTTCAGGCAGCGTTGTCCTAATGGAAGTAAAAATTAGACAGAATACTATGGAGGGGTAGAAAGAAAATATCTGCTTGATTATCTTTTTCCAGAAATTCTTTAACCAGGGATAACCAGATGGTAACATCTGAGTTTGATAACTCTTGGAAAAGTTGGAGAAGCTTGTTCTGCAATTCTCAAATAAAATAAATATATTGATAAACTCAGACCTCAAAAAAACAGAGTAAACCAGAGTGAATTGTTTCATTTTTTTCTAAATAAAGCAAACGTCTGAGAAATTTAATTGCTATTTTTCTAAATGTAGCTAATTACTAGGGATTTTTTCAGGTAGAATCCTTAGGTTTAGCATTAAGGATTTATGTTTAAGGTAGTCTGAAAAAAATATCAATACATTATTGAATGAAATTTGGGTGAGTTAAGTGAATGGATTATCTAGTGTCTAATCATGTTTCTGGCCCAACCGATAAAAGAACCCACATCTATAGTAGCAGTGGAAATTTAAAAATGGTCATAGTCATCCCCTTTCAAACACATTGCCAGAAACCTTCATTCATAGGTCTTTGTCACCCACCCTTCAATGCTTCCAGGGCACCTCCTCTGGGTCCCCAAAGGGCTGCTGACTGAGTGCCAGTTTTGCTTAAGGACTATGCCTTAAATAAAGGGGGGGGGGGGGAAACAAATTGTAGTAGCCAGTAGGCTTCTCTATTCCTGATCTATTTCTCTCTTCTTTTTGAAGACATAATGGCCCCAAACGTAATATAGCAATGAATCTGTGTAGAAGTCAAGCATTTTTTTGAGAGGCTTTCATGTTAGGCCACTCTGTAGTCTTTAGAATTGTATTATATCAGTGAATCAAAAGAATTTCTTGACATGAAAGAATTGGTGTACCTCAATAAACATTTAAACCTAAGAGGATATTGTTCATCGAACAGGATCTAGCTTATTTCTAGCAACAGTGCCATTAGCTTGTAGCCTGAACTTTGAGTTCTTGATTTTGTTGTGAAGTGACCCCTCTTGAATTCTTGGTTTGCCCATGGATAGAGGACCTTGTGTGAACCAGAAAGGCATTATCACAATAGCCCCACTTCTCTATGGCATCATGGGAGGATAGCTCAACTACCTGAAGAATATTTTCACTTTCTTGATTGCAAAATAATTTGAGAAGGCACCATGGTACCCAGGTGTGGGATTAATAAAATAATTTGTTACATTTGATTATATAAATTATGGGGAGGAAACCATTGGTAGAGTGAAAACAGGATTGGTGATGCCTAAACCAAAACTAAATATATATATATTAGAAGGAAGCTAAGCTCTGAAAATGGGCAGGGTGAAAGAAGTCACCATTATTCCAGTAAATGCTTTCTGTATCATCTGGCTTCATTTTTCTATCTATCTGTATTCTCAGGTCTGAGCAGGAAAAGGAAAAGAAATTGTGGTGCTGTGATTCACAGTGGTGGGATTGAGGAAATGGCAATGGTTTGCAAGATACTGAGAAAGTTTCCAACCCAATTATTATCCATCGCAGCTGGAAGAATTTCATGGAATATGGTCCAATGAAACACGCTCATTAAAAAGTTCTTTTAAAAATATATTTTTTTTATTGATTAAGGTATTACATATGCATTCTTATCCACCCATTCCCCACTCACTCCCCCACTCATGCCTGACCCCCTGGTGTCTGTGTCCATTGGTTAGGCTCATTGTATGCAAGTCCTTTGATTGATCTCTGAAACACTCTTAAATTAAACTCTAGTGTCTTGAGAGTCAATATTGTGTGGTAGTGAAGAAATATTCTGTCTGGAGCCTCACTGGCTGAGCTTGAACCTCATCACTTACTGGCTATATAACTGACCGAGTTATTTAACTGCATTGTGCCACAGTTTTCTTATCTGTAAAATTACAAAAATAATACCTAACTTCAAGATTATAAAAATAAAACCTAAATAATAGGTTTAGTATGAGGATCATATGCGTTAAATATTTAAAATTACTGCCCTGGCCAGTTAGCAGAGTTGGTTGGAGTGCCCTCCCCAGATACCAGTGCAGTGGGTTTGATCCCTGTTCGGGGCACATACAAGGAGCAACCAATGAATGCATGAATAAATGGAACAACAGGTTGGTGTTTTCTCTCTCTCTCTCAAATCAATAAAATAAAAATTAAAAAAAAAATAGAATTCTTAGAACAGTGGTTGGCATTTAGAAATTTAATCCACATAATCTACTATTATTTCAAAATTCATTTTCTGCTTACACTTACATTTTTATAATTTTTAAAAATAATTTTAGAATCAATTATAGATGGATTGTTCCTTGTTAGAAACCTGGGTCTCTGATTCAAGGCTAAAGTTATTAGGCATTCTAACTTTGAAACAAGAAAGTTAAAGTAAGAACTTCATTTATTTGATTAATATTGTATTTATCTATCATAAATATTAAGTAGCATGCGGTAGAATTTATAGAATATTGAAATCATGGCTTCTATCATTCTAGTTAGTTCATTAAGAATAGGGGACATGCTATATTCTATCTTTATAATCTAAACTAGAGGCCTGGTGCACGAAATTCATGCGCGGGATGGGGGGTGTGTGTGTGTGTTCCTCAGCCCAACCTGCACCCTCTCCAATCTGGGGTTCCACGAGGGATGTCCAACTGCTCATTGGGATCAGGCCTAAATGGGCAGACGGAAATTCCTCTCACAATCCAGGACTGCTGGCTCTCAACTGCTCCCTTGCCTGCCTGCCTGATTGCCCCTAACTGTTTCTTCCTGCCAGCCTGATCATCTTCTAACCACTCCCCTGCCAGCCTGAGTGATGCCTAACTGCTCCCCTGCTGGCCCAATTGCCCCTAACTGTCCTCTGCTGCCCTCCCATGCTAGCCTGGTTGCCCCTAACTGTCCTTCCCTGTAGGCCTGGTCACCCATAACTGCCCTCGTCTGCCGGCCTGGTTGCCTCCAACTGCCCTCCCCTGCAAAACTGGTCTCCCCTAACTGTTCTCCCCTGCAGGCCTGGTTGCCCCCAACTACCCTCCCCTGCTGGCCCTGTCACCCCTAAGTTCCTTATCCTGCAGGCCTGGTCCTCACCACTGCCCTCCCCTGCAGGCCTACTCACCCCCAACTGCCCTCCTCTGCTAGCCCAGTCACCCCTAACTGCCCTCCCCTGCAGGCCTGATTGTCCACAACTGCCCTCCCCTGCCAGCCATCTTGTGGTGTCTATCTTGTGTCTACATGGGGGCAACTATCTTTGACCACATGGGGGCGGCCATCTGTGTATTGGAGTGGTGGTCAGTTTGCATATTACCTCTTTAATATATATAGGATTGCACCTTTTTAAATTCAAATATCTGTTCAATGAAAGTCAGATAAAAGTTCTAATGTATTGCTAGTACATATTAGATACTGGATATATGCAGCTTGAGTGAGAGGATATTTATATGTCTCTTCGTGTGTGTGTGTGTGTGTGTGTGTGTGTATGTGAGAGAGAGAGAGAAAGAGAGATTGAGAGAGAGAGAGAGAGAGAGAAAGAGAGAGAGAGAGAGAGAGAGAGAGAGAGAGAGAGAGAGAATAAATGTTTACCATTTTCTCTAGTGATGTAGGACTTAATTACAATAGCAGAGTTTTAAGTTAGATATAATTAGAAGTATTCTAACTATAGGGTTAGGAAACATTGTAGTTCTTTACCAAGGGAAATAACAGAATCTATATAATTGTAGAAAAAATAGGTTATCAGTTGAATTTAACTCTTTATTTGCTATGTAAGAATATTTAGATCTTTCTTGAGAGATCAAGCCTTCTTACCTTCTAATTTCATATTTATTACATAAATATTCCTTTCTTGTGAAGGAAGAAGCAAAAAGACCTTAGAGTGAAAAGATTTAACTACTTGCCAAATTTACCTTTCCTGTATGCCACACCTCTCTCTTTGGGGAGAAAGCAACTATGGGAAATGAAAAAAATCATCACCATTAATTCTCTCCTTTTTTTTTTTTTTTTTTTTTTTTTTTTTTTTTTTTTTTTTTTTGCTTTGGTGGTAAATATGGAGAGAGGGAACTCATAAAGTAGTATTTTGACTGACACAGCCTACCTGTTTGTGTCTTCCTGATTCTGACTACAATTGGAACAGAACTCCTTATGTTAAATATTTTCCTTTTCCTATTTTTCTTTTCTTTTCTGGAAAATCTAATCAGTTATTCTATTTTCCTATCATAAGATTATTCTTTCTCCATCCCAAATATGTTTTAAATAAAGCTAGTATCTGAGATACTCACTCTAATTCATTAAGGCAAGCTTCTATGCTGTACTGTTAGAATAAATCCTATTTAAAATACTTAGTGAAGTACAGAATCCCTAAGACAATTATTGCTTCAGGTTGTAGTATCTATCAACATTCTTCATAAAGATTATTGAATGTGACTTATTTATGTCTGTGTGTATGCCTGTATATTTTCAGTTAGTAGTATGCTCATGTGATTCAAAGTTCAAAATGTGCATAAGAATTGGACTGTGAAAAGTTTCCTTCCCATCCCTGGACTTCATCAACCCAGTTTCTCTCCCTGGGAGGCAGCCACATTGTCCATTTTCTTTTGTGTCCTTCTGGAGTAATATTCTGGTTGGATGTATTTTTGCATAATCAGAAAGGGGAGATGACTTATTTTTTGTAAATGTAACACTTTCTGGGAAGCCAAGAGATGAATGCCAAGGAAGGCCCAGAGGTCTTTCGGACAGTACCAGCTTGTCTTAAGTCCTGTGGAAGAGTTTTTAAAAATGGAGATAAGTAATGAGAGAAGTCAAGGGTAGATGAGATTGTTTCAGCAATTATTTTCCTTTTGAAACTTTTCTTAAGACAAAACATCCAGATTTTACAAAGCTGAGATAGAACGTTCCTCCATGACTTGCTGAAGGCTGGCACAGTCTCTCTGGAAACGCAAGGTGAACCCCAAGTTTCCCTTGCAAAATTGGAGCTGCATGCACAAGGGTATAAAGAAGAGCATACCCCATTTTGGAGTCAGATTTATCTGGGTTTAGAGACCAGTGTGAAAATCTAGTAGTTATATGATCTTTAACTAGTGCCCGAGTCACCTTCTCAGATGGTAACTTAGGAGCAATCAAACCAAACCTTGTGGTGTACCTCAGAGGGTTTAACATAAGTGAAATAACGTCAGACACAAAGTAGGGTTTTAATAAACGTTAGCTTCTCTCTTTACCAGTCCACCATTACACTTAGGATGGAAAGCTCTGTTTTCAGCGGATTGTGGTGTTCCGTCTTACTGCATTTCTCAGAATTGAAAAGAGCATTTAGAAAAGTTGTGAGATGATCATTCATCTTGTAGGTGTCAGAAATTTTCTTTCACCTAACAACCAGCTTTTGTATCATGCTTGAATAGTTTACACTTGTGAATTTGTAATCATTAATCTCTCTCTGAGGGAGATGAGAAAAATGGCTGAAAGGAGATTATAGACACCTATATAGCTGTAGCAATATTTAAGATGTAAATAGTTTAAAATGTTTGTTTTCTTCCTTTTGCCCCAGTTGGTGTAGTACAAGGTTTCCAAAGACCGTAATGATAGACACGAAGAAGGAGAGTAGCTGGGATACAAACAGCGGGGCAAAAATATCACTGAATTTTAAGTGGCAGGTAAACAAATGGAAAATTCTCCACTAACTTTTTTAGCTTTATTTACACTAACTTGCCATGGGTTCCAGACCAGTCACTTCACCTTTGTTGTCCTTAGGAAACTTCCAAATAATAATAATAATAATATTTTAAAAAAAAAGATTTCGGAATGGTACCCTTTACAGGTTCCCTCAGAATTATAGCTGTAAGCATTATGTAAATTCATAAAAATAGTTTTGAAGACCAGCTTTAGAATTTCAATAGTTATTGTATATTCAAAACAGCTACAGAAGCACTTTATTTTCATTTTAAAGATTTACAATTAAAGTGATTTTATGTATACCTCCAATGCTCTGATTATATACAAACCCATTACAGGGTTTATGCACACATTAAATCCCTTCTTATTATGGGGTTTTGTGCACCTTAAATGCCTGGTTGTTATAGATTGTTGTTTTCCTTGTTACCGTTAAATGTAACATTTCCCTAGGTGATGAAATGTGTTATTATTGGAAACATTTATTTTAGTGTGTGTTCTGTACTTTAAAAGAGAAAGAAAGGTATTTAAACAGCAAAGATGTAGCTGTTATAAAATTTATTTTTTATAAATAGCTTTCAGCAGAAATCAGAGCAGCACTTTAAACTTACTGTTAAAAAAAACCGTTTAATCATCACAGTCCTTGTTGGCTAATAGGGTACTAAGTGACTCCCCACCCTCCATCCCCCATCCCCCGCCCCAGCAATAGGCTATTTCTGATGTGCTCACTAAATGAACCCAAGAGTACTGGTATATTTTATATTAGCAAGCCTTGATAGCAAAGTGCTGCAAGTTCAGGGGGCATTTGTCTCCTTTCTCACAAATTCATTTAAGTACCAGTCTTGCTGGAGCTTTAACTGGGGCAGACAACCATACAAATGACTTGAGATGAAATGAAAATAATGGACTGAGCTGGGTTCTGGGGATGGTAGTTATGCTGAGCACACATCAGTAAGCTTGAGTGTGATTCTATGCTAATGCAAGCCTGATGGATCAGCTTTCTCTTTTAGCCTAGAGGACCATTAAGCTCTGGAAGCTGGGTCAAACTGATAGAGTCTGCAAATACAGCCCATTGGTTAGCAGCAGTAGTTAACCGCCTGAGATCCCTAATGTGTGAAACTAACATTGTTCAAAATCCTCTATGATCAGGACATGGATCGGGAAGAAGATAATAGATTGTCTTACTTTGCATAATCAAAGCTCCTCACGTTTTTACCTGTAGATAACATAACAGGGAGTGGGTGGCGTGGAAGCTGTGACTGACTTCCATTATGTTGTTAATCTTGAATCACAGCAAATAATTTCCATAAAAATGTCAATAACTTGTTTCAAAAGAAAAGAGTATAATTGAAAGATTTTCTGTATTATTTTTTTTGGAATTAAACTGTAGGCACAGTTATGTAGGTTAGGTAATGAGAATCTTGGGGCTGTGAAATATAAAAAAGTTTTTAAAAAATGATATCTTTTTAGTGATTTGATTCAAACACTAAAACTTGCCTGTGATAAGTCAGATTTCTTTTAATGTGTAAGTTTTGAAATAGATGAAAATTAATACCCTGATTAAAGTAACAGGCAACTTGATCATTTCCTTTTTTCCCAAGAGAGAATGAATTTAAGCTTAATAGCAAAAATTAAAATGAACAACACCAGAAAGGAAACAACCCAAAATCACTGTTACTTTTATGGAGCACAAATGTTCAGAGGACTCTGGTATTATGAAGAAGAGGGTCCTCTACTCACACTACTCTTTATTGCTTTTTACCCCTTCCTTTTTGCATTTAAATATACTACAACATTGGAGAGCAGTCCTGTGTTGGACTAATGATTATTTTTATATATAATTGTAAAGTTCTATACTTTTTATTTGAGAATGTTAATGGTCTTGCAAACTTATCAAAATCACATTTCAAATTCTATGTTCACATTTTTGTGATGTGAGCATATCTGCTCTAGATATTTCTCAGTGGATCATATTAAAACGAGCTCTTATTGTATCCTTGAATAATATATATATCCTTCCTACCCTTGTATTCTGAAAGGATTAATTCATTTCCAAAATATGAGCAGTTTTCTTCTGGAAATGAATTAATAGTAGATAAAATGTAATCTGCCTTCGAAAATGTTTTGAGTAAAGTGGAGCAGCAGAGGCTTGCATAGCTTTACTTTCAATTTTGTTTCCTTAATCTCTGTGTCTTTGGAGAAGACAATAGTATCAATTTGATAGTAAGTGATTGAAAAAAGTGATTTGTCATGTACAAGGGAGCTCCTATGTAATTAACAGCAGAAACCTAGTCCAAAAGTTAGTTGGATGATATACTCAAAATGCTAAAAATATTGTTAACCAAGAATACTATATCTGGCAAAACTGTTCTTCAGAAATGATGGAGATAAACAAAAGCTGAGGTTGTTCTTCACTTGCAAGGATTACTCAAGAGACTCATTCAAACTAAAACAAAAGGACATTAGACAGCAACACAAAAGCATATGATAATTTAAAATATATAGACAAATATAGAATTCTGTAATACTATAATAGGGTAAGTTACTTTTATTTTAAAAACATATTTTTATTAATTTTAGAGAGGAAGGGAGAGGGAGAGAGAGATAGAAACATCAATGATGAGAGCGAATCATTGATTGCTGCTTCCTGCAGGCCTCACACTGGGGATCATGTGCCCTGACCACATGTGCCCTGACCGGGAATCAAACCAGGACCTCCTGGTTCATAGGCTGATTCTCAACCACTGAGCCACACTGGCTGGACTAGGGTAACTTACTTTTAATTGAAGTGTAGAATTTGAAATATCAAAGCATAAAATAAATATGAACTTAGTTAACTAACAGAAAATTTAAAAATATGTAGTTTGTGACATTGCTAACAAAATGGGGAGCAGGGTTTTTATATGGGATTGAAGTTATTAGTTCAAATATTGTTATCATGTTTCATATATTTGGGTGCTCTGCAGTTAGGTACATATATTTATAATTTTATGTCCTTATGATAAATTGACCCTTTTATCATTGTATAATGTCCTTCTTTGTCTCTTGTGGCAATTTTTGACTTAAAGTCTATAGTTTTATAGAAGTTTATAAAACTCCCAGAGCATGCATGCTTGTCCTAAAGGAATGCATTGGGGAAAACCTTTATTACATTGGATTTAGTAATGCTATCTTGGTTATGACACCAAAAGTAGAGGCAACAAAAGTAAAAATAGATAATAGGACATTTCAAACTTAAAAATTTCAGTGCAGCAGAGGAAACAATCAACAAAGTGGGGGGAAAAACAACCTATTGAATGGGAGAAGACATTTTTAAATTGTACATCTGATAAGGGATTAGCATACAGAATATATAAATAACTCCTATAACTAAACAGCAAAAATATAAACAATCCAATTTAAAATTCGGCAACAGGTTTGAATAGATGTTTAATGAAGATATACAAATGGCCAACAAGCATATGAAAAGGTGCTGAACTACACTGTTAATTAGAGAAATGCAAATCAAAGCCACAATGGGATATCACCTTACACCCACTAGGAGGGCTACTATGGAAAACAGTATAGAGCAGGGGTCTTCAAACTACGGCCCCGCGGGCCACATGCAGCCCCCAGGGGAGTCTGATCCTGCCCGCCAGGTTTTTTGGGCAGTGAGCGCAGCCAAGGTGTTACAGTAGGGATTAGTAGTTCATATAGTCCGGCCCTCCAGCTCTCTGAGGGACAGTGATCTGGCCCCCACTTTATAAAGTTTGAGGACCCCTGGTATAGAGGGTCCTCAAAAAACTGAAAACAGAATTACCATATGAACCAGCAATCCCAGTTCTGGGATTAGAAGCAGAGTTTTTAAGAGATATTTGCATACTCGTGTTCATTGCAACATCAATCACAGAATCCAAGAGGTGGAAGGAACCTAAATGCTCATCAATAGATGAATAGATAAAGAAAGTACAGTATATAAATACACTGGAATATTATTCAGCCTTTTAAAAATTAAGAAGTGAATTCTGTCATTTGCTACATATAATATGGATGAATCTTGAGGACATTATGCTAAGTGAAATAAGCTAGTCACAAAAAGACAAATACTGCATAATTATATGAGTTATCTAAAGTAGCCAAACTCTTAGAAGGTAAAATGGTTTCCTGATGTTGGGGGAAGGAGAAAGGGGAAGATGTTCAATGGACAGTTTTTCGTTTTGTGAGATGAAAAACTTTTAGACATCTGATGCATAAAGTTAGACAGTATTGCATTGTACACTTAAATGGCTAAGTTGATAAACTATGTTTCTTTAAATCACAATAAAAAAAAAAAAAATGACTGTCTAAACCGGTTTGGCTCAGTGGATAGAGTGTCGGCCTACGGACTGTAAGGTCCCAGGTTCGATTCCGGTCAAGGGCATGTACCTTGGTTGCGGGCACATCTCTGGTAGCGGGTGTGCAGGAGGCAGCTGGTCGATGATTCTCTCTCATTGATGTTTCTAACTCTATCCCTCTCTCTTCCTCTCTGTAAAAAATCAATAAAATATATTTTAAAAAATAATGACTTACCACAACAACAGTTTATTTTTTATTTATTTTTATTTATTTTTGGTAAGTTTATTACAGATATCCCTCTTTCCCCCTTCCCCATTACCTCCCTCACCTGGTTTCTGCCCTTCTCCAGGCCTTTGCCATCCTATTGTCTGTGTCCATAGGTAATTTATATATGCATATATGATCTTTGTTTAATCTCTCCCCCACCCCTCTTCTCTTTGAGTGTCATTAGTCTATTCCATTTCCATGCCTCTGATTCTATTTTCACCAGTTTATTCTGTTCATTAGATTTCTTTTCTTTTTTTTTTAATTTTTAAAAAATATATTTTATTGATTTTGTACAGAGAAGAAGGGAGAGAGATAGAGAGTTAGAAACATCGATGAGAGAGAGTCATCGATCAGCTGCCTCTTGCACACCCCCTACTGGGGATATGCCCGCAACCAAGGTACATGCCCTTGACCGGAATCGAACCCGGGACCCTTCAGTCTCCAAGCCGACGCTCTATCCATTGAGCCAAACCGGTTTCGGCTTGAGCCAAACCGGTTTCGGCGGATTTCTTATTCATTTATTTTGATTTTTAGATTCAATTGTTCATAGCTATGTATTTGTTGCCATTTTGTTGCTCATATATATATATATTTTTAATCTTTTTCTTTTTCTTCTTCCTTTTCTTAAAGAATAACTTTCAAAATTTCATATAATACTGGTTTGGTGGTGATGAACTCCTTTAATTTTTTCTTGTCTGTGAAACTTTTTACTTAACCTTCAATTCTAAATGATAGCTTTGCTGGGTAGAGTAATCTTGGTTGTAGGTTCTTGCTATTCATCACTTTGAATATTTCTTGCCACCCCCGTCTGGCCTGCAAGACCCCCTTTTCATTACTCCCATGTGCCATGCTTGGCTTAGGTTGGCTAGAAGTTTGAATTCAACTGGGACTGTTATCCTCAGTGCCTGCAAATGGTTTCTTTTGTGTGGTAGTTGTCAGTTTAGTCATATTTTTTTTATTTATAGGATGGGTACTATCCTCCCAAACAAACATCCAACACAACTAGCTAGACACTGCATGGTATAGAGTGGAACATACTATTGCACTAAGACTCATTGGCCACCATTGTCTAAATCTTATTTTTTAATAGTTTCTTCAAGAAGAGTGCATGGAAACATACCATGAGTTTTTGCATATCTGCAATGGTTTAAGAATCTTTGAAAGTTATTTTGGCCAGATAGAATATTATTAGCTCTTTTTTTTTTTAAATTAAGTTCAATTCTAGTCAAGGGCATGTACCTTGGTTGTGGGCACATTCCCACTGGGAGATGTGCAGAAGGCAGCTGATCATTGTTTCTAACTCTCTATCCCTCTCCTTTCCTCTCTGTAAAAAACGAATAAAATATATATTTTAAAAAAATCAAAATCAGTCGTTTTTAGGAATTTCTGAAAGTAAAATAGTCTGTGACTGCGCTCTCCAAGAACCATCTGTTTACCTTCCTAGTTCCTTAGAACTGAAGCTTGAGGATATCCAGCAAAACCCTTTCTTTCCTTTCTTATTATATAACGTATGGTGACTGAAATCTTACTGCATTTTATTTTTGTATAAAACAGGATTAAATCACTGTTTAAAAATATGAATGAGATGACTTTACTTGACCATGTGAAGAATAGGCTTCTTCTTAACATATTTAAGACATCTAAACTGCCTTTTGTCCTCAGGGTAGCACTGTAGTTCTTCAGTGCTTGAGTCAATATTGCAATTTAATACTGTACCTACAAAGAAAATTACAGTTTTTAAGCTGTTTATTCCAAGTGCTTTCAGAACGAAGACACTACAAAGTGGTAAAGTAGGTTGTAGAAAAAAAATGAGATGGGAGATTATTAATCCCTTAAAGATCAAGAATATTGCAAATCCCAATGATCCCACCCATTATCAATATGAAGTCCCTTTTCAGGTTTGCATATTGTAATGTGTTCTTTTATATTGTTGACAGTGTTACAGATGTCTCCCATTCCCCTTCGTCTTTCCTCCCCTCCACCCAACTCCTACCCATCATTTCAGGTCTCCACCACCGTATTGTTCGTGTCCATGGGGTATGCATATAAGTATATAAGTTCTCTGGTTTATCTCTCCTCATTCTTCCACACTTCCCTGACCCTCACCGCCCCCCCCCCCCCCCCCCCCCATGGAGGTCTGTCTGTCCCATGTCTCCATGCTTTGAGCCTTATTTTTTGGTCAATTCCTCTTGTTCATTAGATTCCACAAATGTAATATTTGTCTTTCTCAAAATTGGCTTAGTTTACTTAGCATATAGTCTTCAGGTTCATCTTTGCTGTCCCAAAGGGTAAGAGATCCCTCTTTTTTACACATGTACCATATTCCATTGTGTAAATGTCCCACAGGTTTTTTATTTTATTTTATTCATCCATCCACAGATGGAGTTTGGGCAGTTTCCAAATCTTAGCTATTATAAATAATGCTTCTATAAACATAGAGGTGCATATATTCTTTCTGATTGGTGTTTTGGGGTTTTAAAGATATATTCCCAGAGTGGGATATCTGGGCCAAACAGCGGTTTCTTTTTCTTTTTTGAGGAAACTCCATACTATTTTCATAGTGGCTGTACCAATCTGCATTCACACCAGCAGTGAGCTAATGTTTTCTTTTCTCCACATCCTCGCCAGCACTTGTTGTTGGCTGATTTTTTTTGATGATAGCCATTCTGACATGTGGGAGGTGCTATCTCATTGTGGTTTTAATTTGCATATCTGTGATGATTAGTGACTAAGCATTTTTTCATATGTCTCTTGGCCATTTGTATGACCTATATAGAGAAGTGTCTATTCAGGCCCTCTATTTTTTAATTGGATTATTTGTCTTCCTTTTATTGAGTTGTATGAGTACTTTGTAAGTTTTGGAGATTAACCCCTTATCAATGTATCAGTGGCAAATATGTTCTCCCATACAGTGAGTTCCCTTTTCATTTTGATGGTGGTTTCTTTTGCTGTGGAGAAACTTATTTTGATGTAGTCCTATCTTTATTTTTTCCGTTGTTTCTCTTGCTTTAGGAGATATATCAGCAAAAATTCTGCTAACAAGTGATGTCTGAAATTTTACTGCATTTGTTTTTCTTTTAGGATTTTTATGGTTTCATGGCTTACATTTAAGTCTCCTATCGATTTTGAGTTTATAATATGTTCTTAACATGCACTAGATATGACTTTGTAGCATCAACTATTTACACTTTCCAGCCACTGAATCCTTTCTATTTTGGCTGTGAGATGTGTTCATTTTATTGTGATAATATATATATATATCACTAGAGGCCCGGTGCACAAAATTAGTGCATGGGGTGTGTGTGTCCTTCAGCCCAGCCTACACCCTCTCCAATCTGGGACCTCTCGAGGGATATCTGACTGCCTGGAATTAGGCCTAAATGGGCAGTCAGACATTCCTCTCACAATCCAGGACTGCTGGCTCCCAACTGCTCGCCTGCCTGCCTTCCTGATTGCCCCTAACTGCTTCTGCCTGCCAGCTTGATCATCCCTAATCACTCCCCTGCCAGCCTGATTGATGCCCAACTTCTCCCCTGCCACTCTGTTTGCCCCTAACTGCCCTCCCCTGCATGCCTGGTCACTCCTAACAGCCCTCCCCTGCAAGCCTGGTCCCCTCCTCCCCCAACTGCTCGCCCCTGCAGGCTTGGGTACCCCCAACTGCCCTTCCTTGCAGGCCTGGTTGCCCACAACTTCCCTCCTCTGCCAACCTGGTCACCCCTAACTGCCCTCCCCTGCAGGCTTGATCGCCTCCAACTGCCCTCCCTTGCAGGCCTGGTCCCTCCCAACTGCCCTCCCCTGCTCACCATCTTGTGGTGGCCATCTTGTGTCCACATGGGGGCAGCCATCTTGTGTGTTGGAGTGCTTGTCAATTTGCATATTACTCTACCTAATAGAGGCTTGGTGCATGGGTAGGGGCCAGCTGGTTTGCCCTGAAGGGTGTCCCAGATCAGGGTGGGTGTTCCTTTGGGGTGTGGGGCAGCCTGGGAGAGGGGCCTGTGGTGGTTTGCAGATTGGCCATGCCCCTGGCAACCCAAGTGGAGACCCTGGAATCTGGGATTTATTTATCTTCTATAATTGAAATTTTGTAGCCTTGAGTGGAGGCCTGGCTGGCCAAGGTGTGCAAAAAGCTTGGCTTCCTTCATTGCTGGGGAAACCCAAACCTCCTGCTCACTCTGTGGCTGCAGCCATCTTGATTGGGTTAATTTGCATACACACTCCTGATTGGCTGGTGGGCGTGGCTTGTGGGTGTAGCAGAGTGATGGTTAATTTACATATTGCTCTTTTATTAGATTGGATAAATATAAGCACACTTTTAAATCTTGTCACATTCAGGTTTTTATGTTCTTTATGCATTTTTAAGAAATTTGAGTGACCTAATTTTGTAAATAAATTGTCCTATAAAAATTCATCAGAAGCCCAGGATTGGGTTATATGAGTATCTATCCTGAGAACTATCTGATATTTACAAAGCTGGTGTATTCCAGTACAATATTGTTTACATACAAATATAGTTCAAATTAATTTGCTTAATGCTTTTACAAATAGAAACTATCCTAGTTTGGATGTTGAAAAAAATTTAATGTTGTAAGCTTAAGCTGAACAATTTAAAAATAGCTCATGTAGGTAAGCTGGAAAAAATAATTATAAAAACATGAAAGTATAGATTTAAAGCCCAGCTATCTAAAATTCTTAGTTGCTAGTCATTTTTGATTGAGCACTTAGAGCTTCTTCTATTTCTCTACCTTGCCTAGCTGCCATTTCTCAACTATGAAAGGTATTGAATGGCCATCTTTTGTCAGTAGCATGGAGTAGTCATTTACAGAAGATGGTAGCAGGTCAGACACGTGAAAACATGTAAAGAAAAGAATTAAGGTGATAAGTCTGAATTCAGGACTATTAGCATATTCAAGATGGTAGCAGTATGGGCTAAGCCTTGGCACAAGTGGAAGATGGGAGTGTCAGAACTCCTAGGATTAATAAGTTACATCACACAAAGGAAAGGATAGTACTTCTGTGTAGTCTTCATTGGCAAATGTAGCCCTATATAAAGCTGCAGTGACAATTATTTCAGTGGCCTTAAACATATTGATAAAGTATTATAGATTTAAGTGTAAAATTAAGATCGGTGTGTACTAAATATTTTCTAAAAATCTCTGATTTTGTGACCAAAGATCTGAATAATAAACAAATCCAAGGTGTATTTTCCCCCCAGTAACATAATAAACATCTGGATAGTTGGCTAAATTTTTCAATATTAATCTAATAGTCAACATCAGGAATAGTCAACATTTTAATAATAATTTTATTTGCTTTTTATAGCCTTGGATTGGTTGTTTTATTTCTTTGTTTTGTCCTAAGTGCACATTTTTTCCTTACCATTTTCTGTAATTATTGATAGAGGTTTAGAGCTTAGCATTTGTAATATATTACTGTTGAATTAAATTTGTCAGTTGATGACATGTCTGTAGCAGTATAGTGGACAATGTTTATTTATTTTCATAGCTTGAGTGCTACTTGACTCTGACTGAATGGCTTTCTATTACAAGATTTTCTTTGGTTTATAAGCCTGCTTTACCTTGACTTCTGAATATGCTAAAATCCTTTGCTTCTGCCCTTGGTTATAACACCTTTTATTTTTTGAACATTTAAAATGCTCTCAAATCTTTACTAATAATAAGGGTGTTGGCTATTTTAATTAGTTAGTATGGACAAAATAAAGACAAAGGAAAGTCCTTTGTCTTGTCATTCGGTGGCTACAATACAAACATAGAAAAGTTAATTGATTTTCTTTTACAAGAAAATTATGCTGGCTTCTTTGGTATCTGTTACTACCCGTAAATATTTGAGTTTTTAAAACCTCAATGTAAACATCTTAAAAAATATGTAACCTTGCTTAAAATAACCTAAAGATGCCACGAAAAATTGTCAGCTTTATGGTTACTTCATTATAGAGTAAAATAAACACTAGGAAGGTGGAACTAAGTGTGGTAACTGGCATTCTATAATTTATAAACACTTTCCTTCATTTTGTCCCTTTGCAGTGAGTGTCAGCAGAATGCCTCTCTCTTTTGTGGCTTTGTTGGCAGTAAGTGACATCAGATTAGCACCTGGGAGATGACTTTGTGAAACTGTTCATGGAAATGAATTTGCAGAGTTCAAGGCTGTGGTTTTCTCTCTCTCAAGTCACCTAGCAACTTTAGATTCAGGCAGAAGTTGGAGTTTATTTTACAAAACAGGAAAAAGCTTTTAAACCAACGTCTTTGAGGTAAATCTGTAGCAAAAGTGAGGCCACCTGCTGTTAAGAAAAGTACTTACACATTCAGCACATTTCTGTCCCCAATAGAGGGTACTGCTGAGTAAAACCCTGCCATTATTGTTCAGATCCTATAGGTGGCAGCAGTTCCTGCAGTTTCAAAGCATAACAATGGCTTGATTTGTAGGTCTAAGAATAAAGCTGTCATGAACTCATGGGATCTTTATACTGCAAGGACTCTTCTTTGAAATGTGATACATGAGCAAATTACCATTAGTTTTAGTTTCCCTTTTAAGATTTAAGTAGCTTATCTTTTTTTTTTTTTTTTTTTTTTAAGTTCCATTTTATATTTTAAATCGTGTCCCCAAATACCAAGTGTTCATGGCCCTAATTTCATGGTGTTACATTATGAAGTATAAATCTTTAGGTTATCTGAGAGAAAGACATGATAGAAACTCTCCCCCGCAACCCACCCATTACAGGAATAATCCATTGTTAATTTTTCCTGCCACTGCAGTCTTGGGAAGGAAATCCTAGTTGCTATATAAGGGTCATTTTCCTCATGTTCAGTATCTGAGTGGTTAAATGGTTTAACATCGCCATTCAATTTATAGGAGGCATTGAATCAAATTGTAGCACCTATAAAAGAGTGATTTTGTAACTATCATTAATAAATACTGTGGTCCCTTTCGTAGAACCAGACGTGGGAAGGTAGGCACTGTTAGAGCTTTTCAAACACTTTTTGCTTCTAGGAACAGCAGTCATTATCAGTGACTGGTCACTTACACACACACACACACACACACACACACACACACACTTCCAATCACCCAAAAGAAAAGCACATTAGGTATAAAGACTGTGATTCATTGAATTTTAATGGTCAAAGTGATTATTTTAAAAAAATTTTCCTTCTGGGTATTTTAGTTAATTCAAAGAGTTGCAAAATCCTAAATGAAGCTAGTATTTTTTGGGTCCAAGTTAAACCTACATTGAAATGTTTATTCAGAAAGTCAGCAAACTTTATCTTATTGTTCAAATTAATTATTCATTAACTTCAAAATGATAATATATTGAATTATCAAAATCTGGAATTTTTATTTTTTTCATTCAGGGAAGACTATGTCTTTATTATTTATTTTTTAAGATAATAGAGTAGTAAGTTAATTGCAATGTATGGGAATCTAATATATTTCAAAGAGAAGAGGTTAAACTGTTGATTTTTGGAATTGATCTATTTTTATTAATTAGTACTCTTTTGACTCTTGAAATTTATTTTTGGAATTAATCTACATCTATTAAGTAAATGCATTATTGAACTCTAAAATTAAAACCATATTTATATGTATTATACATACTAGTATACATATAAATATACATATAATATACATTTCTTATAAAGGAAATACATGTAGGTGTTAAAGGAAAGTAGACAAAGAAAATATTTTGAAGGTAGGTAATATTTGGATCATGCAAGGGAAAATATCGTCCATATATAAAATATTTATTTACCTGTATGGTCAGACTGCTGTTTTTTATAAAGCATGCCTCGTGTTACATATACCTCCATACCCCATTTGATGGCTATGAAAGGAAACAGGATTGTAAAAGCAAAAAAGTTTGATAGGAACTTTCCATGCTCTTATTATTTATATTGTGTGTATTGTCTGCTGCTTTAGAAACCTATGGTGCTTCAGAGCAACTCCAGGAAGAAAAATACACACTAATTTATTTTTGAATACTTTTTATATTCTAAGCTTATATGAAAACTACTTCTATGGCATAATGATAGTTTAATTAATTGTAAAAAAATATATATATACACATGCATATTTATATTTATATATATTTATATATTGTCTTTATTGTTGTTTTTAGCATATTTAAAATAGCTAGCTGCATAACCAAAATTTAACAAGTAACATTTGCTTAAAGCAAGTCTCTCTCAGTATTCTGGGAGCATTGTGACCACTCTTTAAGATATTTCAAAATAAATCCCGGGTATATTTTTTACAATTATCTTTCAGAACCTTACGTTAAAATAAATTATAATGTGTTAGTTTCTCATATAAATTTTGAATATATAAGCATGATCATGTTGGTTTGTATGAAGTATTTTAATAAAAGGATTTATTTCCTTCAATGAATTTATATTACTAGCTAATAAGATATTCCCTAATATTAAAGTTGATCTGCTTTATCTGAGTAAAATTATTTTGATGTTGAAATTCTTCTGAAATGAAAAAAAAATAAAAAGCTTTTAGTGGGTTAGAAATGACAAATACTTGGAGTTGTTTTCACCAGTTGAAATGTATGTGGGCTTAAAATATAAAGTAAAAAATATTTTAGGCATATAAGTGAAGAAAAAAAATGAGATATTTGGTTTAGCTTGAATTGTTTAGATTCATTTAAAGCCACGTTTTGGTATTTCTTTGCAATTTCCTATAATTTAAAATTTTGGCAATCTAAGAATGATTTTGAGTTTTGTTTTCCCATATTTAATAATTACAAGCTTTAATATTAGTAAATATTACTTAAAAGCTGTTCACAGAAACTGTTTATATGTTTGATAGGACAGGATAAGATTAACTTGCATATTTGGAGGGGAATTTTAAGGCTAGAGATTAGTGTAATAGACTGATAGGGGAAGACTTTCAAGAGAGGAAACCCAGTGACTGATATGTTTGAATTTAAGAAAGCTGCAGGTAAAATAAAACCTTGATTCTATGTAATTGTTGGTGAATGGAATTTCTCATTATTTGTGTGTGTGTGTTTTCTGTTTAACTGATTATACATATGTATATCCTGTATTTGTGATCACTTTTATAAGCATTAGAATGTAATAGATAAATTTAGCTTTATACATATATTAAAAATAATTGCTCCTAAAACCTTTTTTCCCCTCAGGAAGCCCATTGGGACCTTTAGTCTGAATGATTACCATCATGAATATCTATTGCTATTTTAGAATATTGTTTAAGGGGGAAAATAATTTGATAATGATTGAGCATTTTGGTTGCATGGGCTCCAGATTAATGAGAGTTTGTTAATATTAATTGATACATTTAAGTGGAGATACTTATTTATAAACATTTAGCTAACACATTGTATAAGCATAGTTCTTTTCTGAGTCATATAATCTCTCTATATAAAAGGCTAATATGCAAAGTGTCCCCTTGGGAGTTTGACCTGGAGACTGGGAGTTCGCTCAAACTCCCACCATGTTCCACTCCCAGGGGGCGGCGTGGAACATGGTGGGAGACCAGCGGCGGTGGCAGGGCGTGCTGAGGGAGTGAGAGAAGAAGGAGGCGGGCAGGTGGGGAACCTGATTGGCCCTGATAGCTGACCAGGTCTAGGGACCCTACCCATGTACAAATTTCATGCACTGGGCCTCTAGTTTAAAATAACAGTTTTTCTGAGTGGCTTTCTACAAATCCATTATTCACCCTAGGAGAGCCATGTTCTTTTATGGGCCTGAAACTGTGTAGGATCTACCTTGGGTGTTATTAGTGAGTATGTTTCTTACTGTATCGGGGAGAATGTTGATTGGAAAAGTCACTAGGTATCATAAATATGCCAGGTATTCCAGTATATGGGGACAGTTGTTTTCTCCCTTCATGGATTGCAGATTGCAATGACCCACAAAAGAGACCGTTCCAAGCCACAGAAGCATATAACATCAGGTTCCACTTAAAGTTAACATTGTAAAAGGTACCACTTATCATTAAGACAGCTTTCAGTGCTCTCAAATCAAATCAGTTTGTACATAGCACCCAATTTGTACATATGCTTAGCCCTATATGAAAATACAGTAGAGACTTTGCAATTGATATTTTCCCATTCAAGCCTGACACACCAGTCCCTTTTAATCTTTCACCTAAATGAATATGCTACCCTTAGTCAGTATGGAGAGAAGAAAGTCCAATGTGAGATGTATCCTCCATACCTGACATTTGAAGTGGACATCTCATTCAATATAAATATTTTCTCTTAGTCTCTCTTATGTTTCTTCAGGAAAACAATGATGAGGCAAATTAATCTTTTATGAATTTAACCACAGTTAATGAGATATACTATTTTTTAGGGGTAGGGATCCAACCATCCTTATCCCAAGGCCTTTGTAGTCTAATGGACTATACTAACTGTATAGCCGTCACCCAGTTAGTGAATATATGAAACATAGGCAATTGTTCTTTTATGTCTAGAACGTATGTATACAGATAGTTATAAATACTGAATGGCACAGCCCTAACTGGGATCCTAAATTATTATTATTTTTTTTTGACACCAGAAATTTTTTTCTCACAGCTTTAGAGGCTGGAAGTCCAAGATCAAGGCAACAGCATGGTCACCTTCTAGTGAGGGCCCTCTTCTTGGTTCATAGCACCTTCTCACTGTGACCTCACATAGTTGGAAGCCTAAACTCCTGACTTCTAATTTTAGACCATGTACTTCTAAAGTCTGCTTGCAAGTTGGGGATTGAGAATGCAGAGCCATAAGAACATCTGAAAGTCATTATGTAGCTGAAATTCTAAGGGAGAATAATACTGTTGTAGTTCTCATAACACTATAAAACACAAATGATTATATGAGAAGTTATTCATTTTATAATAAAACTGGGTTTAATTCTAACAGTTTTGTAATTCCACTTGTTATTAAAGGTGATGTGAAGGGAAATTTCTGAATATACCCTGAGACTTTAGAAGTATGTGGTGCTGGCAGTTATCATAAAAATATTTTTGGAAAGGTCTGAATAGTTGTCTCTTTAAAAATTATATGTTTTCACAGAAAATCTTTTAGGGAATGAAACAAAAGTTTTTAAGTCTAAGAGTCAAGGGCTTGCTCCTCAAGCAGTCGATCTGAAACACCCCCTACAGGTACCTCACACTTTCTCTGCAGAACTTAGTGCCCCTTATAATACAAAGTCCTGATGGGGAGAAACATACTTCAAAGTGACCAAGGTTATTGGGAAGGGCACAGATGAAGTACTGTCAGCAGAAATTGACAAATGCTTCTGATATTAATATGGAAATGCAAAGGACAATAATAGTCAAGATGATCTTGAAGAAAAAGAAGTTGGAAGATTTACACTACCAGATATCAATTATTATTATAAAACTACAGCAGAAATTGT
This sequence comes from Pipistrellus hanaki, assembly GCF_964339955.1. Lineage (NCBI taxonomy): Eukaryota > Metazoa > Chordata > Mammalia > Chiroptera > Vespertilionidae > Pipistrellus > Pipistrellus hanaki. The sequence continues at coordinate 20,486,515 of NC_140514.1, forward strand.
CAATCTTATTCATCTCATGGCACACATTAACGACTAAAGTTCTGCAGCACACCAAAAATATAGTTTTCACTGATATGATAAAAAATAAATATAATTTTGATTTATTCACATCAGATGGCTATTGTTGCGTTGGCTGTGCTCATTTTTTTAATTTGACAATTGAAGGGAAAAGAGGTGCTCTCTGTACAAAATCAATAAAATATATTAAAAAAAAAAAAGAGGTTGGTGCCTCTGATTAAATAGTCGGGTATTGCATGTTTTAAAAATTCTGGCACACCAGTGTGCCACAGCGCACCAGTTGAATTGTTGAGCTATAGTAATTAAGAAAGTGGGAAGATGATTTAACTTGGAGTAGTGGACACACAATGCAATATACAGATATCATACAATAGCAATGTACACTTGAAACCTATATGATCTTGTTAACCAATGTAACCCCAATACATTTGGTAAAAAATAAATTAAAAAAAGAAATGATGGTATTGGTGTAAGGATTGATGAGAGTCTAGTGCGGTAGTATAGAGTTCAAACACAGACCCATGACTATGTGGGAACTTGATTTTATGATATGGATGTACTGCAGAACAATGGAGATGGGTGTTATTTTCAATAACATATCCTGAGTCAATAGGATATAGAAAAAAAGTGGATTATTGATCTAAATGTGAAGCACAAAGCAATAAAGCTTCTCTTTTAAAATTATTTTTTTTATTGGTTTCAGAAGAGGAAGGGAGAGGGAGAGAGAGATAGAAACATCAGTGATGAGAGAGAATCATTGATTGGCTGCCACCTGCATGCTCCACACTGGGGACTGAGCCACAGCCCAGGCATGTGCCCTGACCAGGAATCAAATTGGGACCTCCTAGGTCATAGGTCAACACCGATGCCACTTCCTCCTGAAAGCCTTTCCTGACCCATTGGGTATAACCACTTGCTCGTCTTCCATGCACTCCCAGTATTAATCCTGGGTGTGCCCACTCCTCACACTGTGAACTCCTTGAAGGAGCAACTTTTTCTTTTGTACAATTAAAATTCCAGTGCTAGCCTCGTGCATGGTGCTGAATAAAATAACTACATGAGTGAATATAAATCAGATGTTTATAACATGCGAGGTGCCTGTGCTTAACTATGTTATAGATAGATTTGATCATTTTAAAATACATGATTCTTGTCAGTGCAGAAAATTAGGATGAAGAATTTAGGACTATTTTTTTTTAGTCATTTGCCTTTTGTTGTTGTTGTAGTTAAGTTATACAGTAAAGTAGAAACTTGAAAAAGCCTGATATTACTGCTTCTAGAACATAGCACTTTGCTCAAAGCAACAGTGTGCTTTTCTTTCTTAAAAAAAATATTTTATTGATTTTTTACAGAGAGGAAGAGAGAGAGATAATTAGAAACATCAATGAGAGAGAATCATTGATCAACTGCCTCTTGCACACCCCGCACTGGGGATGTGCCTGCAACCAAGGTACATGCCCTTGACCAGAATTGAACCTGGAACCCTTCAGTCCGCAGGCCAATGCTCTATCCACTGAGCCAAACCGGTTTCGGCAACAGTGTGCTTTTCTTGAAAGTCTCTGGTTACTCTATAAAAATGTGAAATTATTTCTTTTTCCTGATAATATAGAGCTTTGTGATATTTTCAAATTGCTCTACAGTCATTTACAACTAAAAGAGAACTTTATAGCAAAGTTATTATAGATAATAGTTTCTCAACTTTTTAAATTTTTCATATTTTCTTTATTGAACAAAGTTGAACTATGAACTATAATTATAATTATAATTACAATACAATCAAATTATAATAAAACAGAAAAGCCAGGCTTGAATGTCATATTTTACCATTGGTATTCTTTCTGTTAAATTAACTGTTTTTAAAAAGTGAATTTTGACATTTGAGTCATAAGAACAGATGTCTATATTACACACAAATATGTTTAATAACAATGCCAAAACCAGATAACTTGAATGAAAACAAATGAAATTCTTCTGATTGTATTGGTTGTTGTGTGAAGGCAGTCAAGTCATAGACACAGTCTGTGTCCTGGGATGAGACATATGAAATCGAAGCAAGTCCTCAAATTTCATCATTTTTGCACATTCAAAGGGATAGGCCCGAAGACCAGGAGGTACTTTAATTTAGAAATTCTCACAGTTCTCGCCAGTGGTTTAGCTGTCACCTTATCTAAAGGCTTTGACTATGTCTTTCTCAGGGAAGTAATTCTGCTTCAAGTAGATTTTCATATTCCTAGCCCATAGGCTGATTTCAAATGCTTTTTTGGTATTTTCTTTATATCATGGAACACTTGGATTATAGATGGTTTCTGCTGCATATTCATAGTAGCTTGGTAAAAAATTGAGGTTTTCCACATATAATTATAAGAATTATAATTTAGATGCATGGAAGAATGCTACGAAATATACATATATCTCATACTAACATTAATGACATAATGGTCTCCAAAAGACATGTCTCCTCCCCCTTTCCCCCATGTATCAGTTGTCATTTTTAGGGCTATGGAATGTGTAGAGTTGCCAGTATATAATATACACTAATGAAAGAGTAAGATGCAAATTGACCGTACCTTCGCGATGTCCACCAACCAATCAGGAGCAAGTATGCAAATTAACCCAACAAAGATGGTGGGTTAATTTGCATATGCAGGGACTGAGTGGCTGGGGGCAGGATACTTGTGTCATCACCATGGCAACAACGCAGGCGTTCTGCTCTGCCCAAGCAGTTCCAGGCCTCTGGGCAATGTGGGAAGGCAGAAAGGCAGCTCCAGGCCTGAGTGAAAAGGCAGCTCTGGCCGAAGGGAAGGTGGTGCTGGCAGCCAGGGAAAGGAAGGCCCATTCTTGCACAAATGTTCGTGCATTGGGCCTCTAGTTCAGTAATATCTGGCTATGTTATTTTTAATAACTCATTTGTAAAGTGATATTCAATTATGTTGATATGAAATAAGGAATCAAGGCTTTAAGATATTTATTAGAAATTAGGAAAGCCTTAGTTTTACTAGGTACATTTAAAATATCAATATTTATTAATATGTTTAATTTAAAAAAATTTTTTTTTCTGCAGAAAGCTTTATTGTTTCATTTGGTCCAGTGCATGGGAGAGGGCTTCAGTGTGGTTAAAAGAATGGCTTGTAGTTTTGGGGAGAGGCTCAGGGAAAAGCCAGGCACCAGGGGATGCTGAGGCTTCTGGGCTCCACAGGCTCCTAGTGGTGCCTGAGGCTGAGCTGGAAGAAGAGATACTCGCCCAGCCCAGCCTGGGCACCAGCAGCCTGCACGGGGGAGTCAGCTGTCTCCCATCCTCTTGATGAGTTTCACCTCCTCACCCAGGAAGTGGTTCTGCAGGAAATCACAGAGGGGAGGATCTGCGCAGGTAGAACCCAGGGCCTGCAGCTCCAGGAGGACCTGGTTTAGGCTCCTCTCCAAGGCCAGGGTGGCTTCCATGCATCCTGACTTTGCCCACTCATGTTGTGGAGGCTTCAGTACCACCTGGAAGAGAATGCAGCTCCCGTAGCGCTGGTTTTGTAACGTACTTCTCCATCAGCTCGTGGAAGAAGTGGCCCACGCCCTCCTGAGCCACATCATCAAAATAGAAGCCAGAGGGAGGTAGGTGTGGGAGGCCCGCAGGTGCAGGTTGGCCAGGCGGTTGACCGCAGCCTCCACCTCGCTGGAATACTCCTGGTGAATTTGGAAGCTCATGGTTGTTTGGCAATAAGGAGTTGAGGTAGAAAAAAACCCTTGGAATATTGGCTGGTCTGGTAGGTGGTTCTGGAGGTGATGACTGGATAAGACGCAGTAGGGTGGTCAGAATCTTGAAGAAGGGCTGTCCCTGGGTCTGTTCCGTCTAAACACTGTTGAAGCAAGAGACAGATCCGGGACTGCCTAATTTTTCAAAATTTGAGTTGATTTCAGTAGGTGGTTTTCTTATTTTGCTATACTATTTAATTTTGGAAGCATTTTATTTTTCCTCTAGACTAATGGTTTCCAGATCTATTTGTCTATGGAATAATTTTTGTTTTTGTTGTTCTCCCAGTCATTGAATTTATTGGGGTTATATTAGTTAATAAAATTATATAGACTTCAAGTGCACAATTCTATAATACATCATCTGTGTATTGTATTGTGTGTCCACCTCCCAAAGCCTAGTCCCTTCCATCACCATATCCCTTGTTTACCCTCTTCTACCTGCCTCTATCCCCTTTCCCTCTGGTAATTACAATACTGTAGTCTGTGTCTGAGTTGTTGTTGTTTTTCTTTGCTTAATCCCTTCATTTATTCACCCAGTCCCCCGAAACCCCCTCCACTCTGACAGCTGTCAGTCTGTTCCCTGTATCTATGAGTCTGTTTCTATTTTGTTTGTTTATTCTGTTTATTAGATAAGTGAAATCAGATGGTGTCTGACTGGCTTATTTAGTTAGCATAATACCTTCTAAGTACATCCATGCTGTCAAAAAAGGTAAGATTTCTTCTTTTTTTCTTGATTAAGGTATTACATATGTGTCCTCATGCCCCAAGATTTTCTTTTTTTTATGGCTGAGTAGTATTTCCATGTAATAATTTTTATATTATGATGTCATGGCAGAACTCCAAAATGAATTCATAAAATATAATAGTGCATTGTAATACCTGGATTAAAATCGACAGAAAAATAAAAACCCTATAGACTATTTTCAGGGAAAAGTGGCAATTGTGATACTTATGCTTTAAAATTGTTATAAGACAATGGAAGAAATAATGGTACTATATTAGAAAAAAGGGTTTTATAAAGAACAAGAAAAACTCAATTTAAGATGAAATTTAAAAATGCTTTCAATGAGAACAGTTTTTATTTATCACATATCCATTTAATATAAGGATGTTTCATAGTTGGATCTGCATCCAAGGTTATAGCATTCAGTATATTATTATATTTTGTATTAATGCAGAGAAATATGAAAATCCTTTCACACAATATATATATTGTCTGAAAAGGAAAAACATACAGATTATTTAGCAACATCTAGCTGCTCTTGCATCAGACTGTTCTAAAGTGTTTAATTATTTAATTATCAACAGCTCACTGCTCATTTTTTTCTAGCAACTAAAGAGCTCCATTTGTCTTCATTTTGAAGTGGTTTAGATTTTTACTACATGGGTATTGTAGCTCACGTTCCAGGAGCCGTATTTTACTAGTTGAGCAGTATTTTAGTTTTGTTTCTTTTTATTCCAGCCTACTCATTGAATAAAATCTAAATTCAACTTTACTATCTCCTTTGCAAAATATTTACAATTGAACAAACTGTAGGAGAAAATGGAAGAGAAGAAAACAGTGATGAGGTCATTTAAGAATGATAAGTAAATGCAGAGTGTGTCAGGGATCAGGACAAGGTCTTTACTATTTACCTTTTATGAGGTTTCCAGCAGCTCATGCAAAGAGCTGCAAGGAGTTGTGGGGGAGGTCCAGTATAGGGCAATAAGGGGTGTTAGAGAACTTTAAAAAAAAAAATAGAATTGGAAGTTGACCTACTTTTAATTATCGCCATGTATCATCAGCAATTTTAAGAAATGCCAGTGATGAAGTATTTCTCCCTACTGGGTAGACCACTCCCACCAGGGCCTGCTCCATTGGTCTCCAGTGTATTAAGAAAAATTGAGGAAATGCTAGAACAGGATTACAAAAATTGTGAAATATTTTAAATGCCTTCATTTAATAACTTAATTCTTTTAATATAAAAATCAATCTAATTGAGCTATTCATAAGATCATTACATATTTATACAAGTATTAATTCACAGTGCATGATGATAAAATACCTTGTTCTTCAATCTTGTCAGCCTATCCTTTGTGACTATAATTCTGACCTCCTTTTGAGGTTCTTTGAAATTGTGTGTTAGGACCATACACTTTTCTTGCTGCTGTTTTGTTTGTTGTTTTTTACCCATTGCACCCCCTGAACCAGAATAAGCCTGTTTAATTAGTAACTGATTACCTTAAAGGATCCTTGAGAATAGACATTATTTAAAACTATAAAAAAATTATTAAAATCTTGGAGAGTATAAAATTCAGAAAACTTTCTTTCTTAAAAAAAAATAATAATAAAATGAAGTAGCCAGACTTAGTTTTACTAAAAATATTGATGCATTTCCCCTCTAGCCCAGATTTATTGACATATAATTGATTCATCTTAAATCCAGATTCCAAGCTGACCAACTTTTTGAAATAATGATGTGTTAGTTAGCAGTTTGAGAACTACAGATGTGTGACCATTATCATTTAGATTTTAATTATGCTTATTGGTCATTTGATCATACTACGTAAGATAGAGTATGTCTCCAAAAGACTAGATAACTTGGTACTAATAAAAAGGCAGGTATTAAACAGAAATCTGAGAGCAACTATATGAAGAATAATAAAATTATTTTTTTTATAAAGCACTTGAGATTTTATTTTTTGCAGAATACTGACATGTGAGAATAAAAAAGGATATTTATTAATACTGCCTAACATTTATTTGAAATGTTAACAGAAGCAGATAATATTTGAAAATAAAGCTTAAGCAACAGCTAAGAGTTTATTTTCTCTTAAAATTATCAGCTCTCATAAACTTAAGTTGTATTTTTTATTTCCTATTTTTTTCGTGGTTAGTCAGTATTTCTGTCCAACATGGACAATAGTATAAAGCTGTCAAGTTTCTAAAAGTGCTGTAAGTTTCTCAACTCCTTTTATTTCCAGATAAAAAATTAAAAAAAGTTTTAGAAGTTTAAAAAACCTGATCATGATAAGCAGTGTAACCAAGGTGTTTTGCATCTGGAAGTATATTTATTTGGCCAACATAACTGAGGGTTTGCCCTCAGTAATTGACTATTGTGATGACATGCCTTGACATATCTTCCTTGGACCCAGTGTCCCTGATGGTGTGGGTTTGTAGGTTGGCCATTCTTCACCCCTTGATCCCATCTTTCATGGTCATCAGTGATGTGTCACTATTTATCAGTGCTAAAAACCGGATACAATTCTTTATAGCGTATATAAGGGATAGGCCTTTCTTTAAGGCATTTGTTCATACTTTAAGGATTTATAATAGCAGAACATGCTTCTTTCATTGTATTTATTATCTTATCTTTTGGGGAAATACTAGATCTTATTTTTTGCTATATTAAACAAGGCTCAACAGAAAAAAATTGCGTCAAGTCCTAAATCAGTTATAGATAGGATCTTTGGAAGAAAGTCACCTGTGCCAGGGATCTTGGGCGTAAGAAACAGATTACCTTGGGATATGTTCTGTGTATTTAAAAACCAAGCAACAAAGCTGTATTTTTTTTTTTTTTTTAAGTTTTAGCTCTGAACTTCTCTTCCAGTCCTCTTTGAAAACCTGTCTTTTGCATCTAAGCAACTCAAGAGTATGTACTCTTCTTTATTTGTTTTGCAAAGTACTAGTCAAACAATTGATACTAAAAATAATTTATTTTAAAATAATGATTTTTTTTTGCTTTTTGTTGATGTTCTTTTTGATGAGATTTTTCCTGAGGCAAGTTGATGAGGACATTTTGACTCTTGATTTTTACCTGCTGCCATTGACTTTTCCTTTTTGAAGTGAGACTAAGCTTTTGACAGCTCTTTCTTTGATAATCCATAGAAGAAAAGCCTTCAGGAAAAAGAATTGTACTTGATTTTAAGGGGAATCTAAATTTCTTTGTTGTTTGTTTTTTGGAATTGTGTTAAGGAAAATTGAAATGTAATGACTAAATGTGTATTTTTGAAGGTTTTTACTTTGTTTATTTCCTTCATCAAAACAAACAAACAAACAAACAAGCCCTTGTAAGAAAACCAGTAACTGTTAACCCTAATTTATTTTTACTCTTCAAGGGACATTACTTTTAACTGGCTACATTTGGATAATAAAAGCCATGGATTTTAAACCACTTAGTAATTTGGTTTCATTTTTAACACAAATAACACCTTTTCATCCATTTTATTTAAACTTCAAACAACGTATGTTTTAACTTACTGCCAAATAAGAAGAAACGTGTTACATTAAAGTGCATGTTGTTTGCTTGCACATTTGGAAATACCATTCATTTTATAGCAATTTTGAGTTATTTTTCTGTCACTTTGTATTCCTATTCAAAGAGATATACAGAAACCCTCACTCAAAACAACTCCCTTAGGGTTTACTCCTGGATGTCAGTAGACATGAGCGGGAGGTACGGTACACAACAAGCTTAGGTCATAAAAATGTCAACTCTTGGTGACTTCATTTATTATTTTGAATTGTGTCCTCTTGAAATTCTGTGAATGGTATTTAAATATATATATATATTTATGTTTAGGTGAGCAAAGGAAAGATACTACCTCACTTTTTTCTTTCCTTCCCTCTGTTGATATAAAAATTTGAGATACTCTCATTCTCTAGGACTTGGTCCAGGTTTTAAAAATGCTTTTCCCGGCCGAAGCTGGTATGGCTCAGTGGTAGAGCGTTGGTCTGCGAACTGAGGAGTCGGGGGCATGTACGTTGGTTGGGGGCACATCCCCGGTGGGGGGTGTGCAGGAGGCAGCTGGTCGATGATTCTCTCTCATCGACGTTTCTAGCTCTCTATCTCTCTCCCTTCCTCTCTGTAAAAAATCAATAAGAAATATATTTTTTAAAAAAATGCTTTTTCCAAAAGATAATGCATATAGAACGTGAAATGTTAATAAGATAAAGACTAGAAGATAAAAATGGAAACTTTTCAATGTTAAGATGCATTTAAAGTGTTAAATTGTTTCTAATTTCAGAAGTAAAACAGGTATTAGAGAAATTCTGAGCAAAATAGATTTTGTTGTGTTCTTGTTCTGACTTTGCGGGATTAGAGGCAGTCTTTTTTGGGGGAGAATTTTGAGGGATAAAGGAATGAGCAAGTATAGATACTAATACCTGTTTTGCCTCTACTTAATTATGTGGCCTTGGAGAAGCCATTTTATTATAGGGGCCCAGGTTTTCAGACTGTAAAAGTTCAAGTTTTGATATGATAGCCACGATGGTACAGGAGCCCTCCAGGATGGTGCAGGTGATGGGGGGATGAGATGTCTAAGAAGGTGCCTCAGATTTAGTGTTATTGGGAACATCTATGGGAAAAGGTTGTTATTAAAAATAGTTGATAATATGGATGTTCCATCTTTTTTCTTTATCCCCTATAAACTGCAACAAATTCAATTTAGTAGTCATCAACAAAAGGTTAGGGTAATATTTTTCTCAGATGAAGAAAAACCATCACAGCTATTATATTTATGGCTGTGCCATTATATTTATGTATTTTTTTTATGGTAGTTTTTGTATTTTTCTACAAATTGAAAAGTTAGTTAGTGCTTTGAATTTTTTCTAGTGCTCTGCAGAAGATTATATGGCAAGCTCTTTGTCTGGAAAGGGTATGAGGTGGTTGGTCAGTTTGCCAGTTTACTCTCCACATTGCCTACTTGACTGTCTTCTGTATTTAAAACAATTGAAAAGCATTGTAGGATAAGATATAGAGGAATGATGGAATATAGCTCTTCTGAACCTTCATTGTGGTTCTAAAAAAATAGTTCAATGAAAAGTTAGAAAGGATTACTTCTTGCAGAAATACAGAAATATTTTAAAAGTCCTTTCCACTTTAAATTATATCAAGAGGATGTGGTTGTTGTTTTTTAAAGAATATAGTTTAGAGCAGCGTTTTTCAACCGCTGTTCCGCGGGAGATGTTGCCTGGTGTGCCGTAGGTGCAGACAAGACAAGAATTTTATAATTTTTCACTATTTTGTTTACTTAATATTTCATAATAAAGTAATTATAAAATACTTTCTTTGTGTTTATTTGATTCCTATTCAAGAGAATTACTTTATATATAGTCAATATAGGCACAGAGTTAAATTTTTTAACATTTTCTAATGGTGGTGTGCCTCGTGATTTTTTTCATGAAACAAGTGTGCCTTTGCCCAAAAAAGGTTGAAAAACACTGGTTTAGAGTTATGTAAAACATACTAATTAATATAGGAAAGAGAGCCCCGTTTACTGCAGATTAGGTTTAGATATAATTTATAATTAGTAAATTGGAAAATTGAAAAATAGCCCTAGCCAGTTTTGCTCATTGGATAGAGTGTCTGAAGGGTCCCGGGTTTGATTTTGGTCAAGGACATGTACCTAGGTTGCAGGCTCAATCCTCAGTCCTGGTCAGGGCCCATGCAGCAGGCAGCCAATCGATGTGTTTCTCTGACATTGATATTTTTCTCATCTCTCTCTTCCTTTCCACTCTCTCTAAAAATCAATGGAAAAAATATCCTCAAGAGAGGATTAACAAAAACAATAACAAAAAGAAAATCTAAAAACATCCCCAGGAGCTTTCTCTGACCTACCACATCTCCTGCCCCTGTTGAGTGAAGAGCTCCTCTGTGAAGCTCTTATGGACAATAATCTATGTTTTGCTCTCACACACATCATGACTAGCGATTAATAATTCTGCACCATAATTCAGCAAAGATTTCCCCCTCTTGCGTTCAGAATAAGGCTATGCTTATACTGGGCATTAATCAAATTTATGATTTTTAAAATATCAAAGCATTTGAAGTTTTTGCTATGAAAGTCCTCAGTATGATTTTACACTGTCCTTATATTGACTGAACTAAAGATTTGACTATTAATTTAACCAGCATTATTATACTTTTCCTCTAGAATAAATCAAAGCTCTTTATATTAATTGATCCTTTACTGTCTTATAACAATAAGGAGTATTCAGCAGTCATATTTTTCAGATATTATTGCACAGTATTGTCAATACTCAAAGAGAAGAACAGCTGTTGTCTAGTGAGTGAGGGTTAAAGGTAAACACTCCCTACTGATTCAAAGAAACACAGGAATCCTATTTTATTATATGTGAAAATAGAGCTCAGTAGAAAATATGGTCAGATTTCATGTATATTTTATAGAGTAACAACAGCATTTTTCACTTTTGGATAAGACAGCTTTTAGAGCCTACCCTTGTAAGTCGTGACTTGTCCATTGCCATATGCCCTGCAAGTACTCAACAAATATTAGCTGGTGATGAGATGAATATCATTACTTTCCAGTTTTGCACATGAGATACCCAAGTTTTTTAGGTAGAGTTAATATCTGGTGGTCTTCTACATTCCCAATGGGATATAGAATATAGACTTTGAATTATCACTCTCATCTTAAATACATTTGTAAAGTCACCAAAGTAGTTGTCCCAGTTTTGGTCTTGGGAAATGACATTTAAATAAACAATGGTAAGCCATTTAAGTGTATTGTGTGGGCATCTGGGGAGTCTAACATACTTATTCGCTTGTGAGAACCTTGGTGCTCTGACAGTACTATTTGTTTGCATCATTTTGTTGCATTATTAGTGGAACACTTATTATTAATTGATGCAGTATATCTGCTAGGGTCCCTTTGTTAAAAATGAGACAAAATACAAATTAAAGCCAAATACAATTTTAAAGGCTCCAAAGTAAATTAGAAAGATGGTTTCACACATCTTCAAACATTATGGTTTTACATTTTATTAAATGTTTAGTTATCTGTCAACATCCCCAATAATAATTAAAACCATAATAAATTTTATTAGGATGTGTTATTTCTAAGAAAATAATAAGGAAACAAGCAGAAGAGAAAGAGAGAGAGAGAGAGAGAGAGAGAGAGAGAGAGAGAGAGAGAGAGAGAGGCAGAGACAGAGGCAGAGACAGAGACAGAGACAGAGAAAGAGTGTGAGAGAATATTAAGGGCTATCAGGAGTCAGAGAACAGCAAGAAAATGAATACTCTACACATCAGAACCAGATTCTGATACAGATCAGTTCAGACACTTGCCGGCTGTGGGGCAGGATGGAGAAATCCTGTCAGAGGAGAAATCTGGAGCCTAGGCCAGTGGTGAAGAAGTGGAGGCCTGTGTGCCAAGGGAGCAGGACAGTGGAGAGGAATGTTGTGATGAAGATTGGAAAGGTAAGGTGATTCATGATGAAGATAGGTTGAAATAAAAGATACCAGTGATCATGGAGTGTAGTTAGGACATAAGCATTTTATAAGCGTTTTACCCTGGGAAGCCCTTGGGAATTTAAGTATGTGTATCTACAATATTAAGAGAGATCAGCCTTAGTGAGCCTTCATTTATTTATTAATTATTAATTGATCAGAAAATGAGTAACACTTAACCTCTCTAGGCTAGTTAATACAATGACATGACTTCAGGATGAAGAGTTGGCCAGGTTATATCAACATTCAGAAATATAGCTATTCAACCCTAGCCAGTTTGGCTCAGTGGATAGAGCAGTCAAGAGCTTATATCTCAGTTGCGGGCTCTATCCCTATCCAGCTCTGGATGGGATATCTCTCTCATATCAATGTTTCTCTCTATCCCTCCCCTTTCCACTCTCTAAAAAAAAAAAATGAATGGAAAATATCTTCAGGTGAGGATCAACAACAACAACAAAATAGAAATCTAGCTATTCATTTTCTCAGTTTTAGTGATGACTCATATACAATATTTTTTAAATTGTCTAACACAAGGTTTGGCTTTTCTTACATCTAGATGGTGAAGTACAAGAAGCTGTTTATTAGCTAATAAAGTGGGCTGATTAGTCCTTTGCTAAATTAGACGTCTGGAATTGCATCAATGTATATAGGCAGAAACACACACATATACATTATGTAAGGTTAAGATCTATTAAGCTAAATATATTCATTAGTATCACTGAGGAGATGCTCTGTCTTTTGTCACATCTCTGGCAAAAGCTGGCAGTTCTGTTAGCAGTGGTTTTGATGATAAAATCCTGTAATTCAAGAGGTCGGCTTATTCAATGAAATAACTGCTACCTTGAACAGTGTTGGACCAGCTGTGGGGGGTCTGTTTTCTTGAGACCTGGAAAGCTGTTCTGTTTGCTAAACAAAGGAATTGTTGATTTCAGTGATTTAATTCCGCTTTTGGCTAAAGGCTGCTGAATGAAAACAGTGCTTATTTGGGAAGGAATCTGTTGCTAAGGCAACTGATATCTCCTTAATTATTGGCCAATATTCCCATATGAGATTGGTCTCTTTTGATTGTTGGAAGTAACCACATTTTCCTGAGCACTTTCAAGTCTTGAATTTGGTGGAGATGCTGGGCTGTGGGGAAAGGATTTCTCTCTAATATATAATCAGAAAGCTGCCCCCTGGTTTGACATAGCGAAGGTACTATGTTTGGTGGTGGTGGTGGTGGGTGTGGGGTGTGTGTTAAAATACAGGTAACCACAGCAAATTGGCACAATATCCGGCATTTGAAGAGGTCTTATTACTTAAGATTAGTTGCAGAAATTAGTGACTCGGGTTCACTCTTTTTTTTTTTTTTTAATTGAATTATTTGCTATCTGTAAGAAAATATGTTCAATCAGTCATTTATCCTCAAGAATGGGCAGCTATAAAGAGAAACGTATACTAGTAAATATTCTTGAGTAATTATGCTAACCAAGACTGTTTGCTGCCATTTAGGTGAAGTTCATTTTTCGAATGTATCTAGTGGTGCCTATATTGATCTTGAAAAATGACCTCTTTCTGCCTGTTACTTTGTAGGATCATGTAAAAGGCTTTCTTGTCTCTCGGCAGTGCAGTTGCTTGATCATTTAAAATTAATTGAAGCTTTGACTATGGTCAGGCTCCAGTTCAAGTGTATTCATATTATACTTGTCTTAATAATTATTCTTCTAGTGTGAAGGTCATATTAAGAAATCAGTACAATTCTGACAAAATGGGAGTTTGTCTATAATTTCATTAAATACTTATTGTGGATCGTAGAGATCACACGTTATCTCCTGTCCTTACAACAAAATGGGAATTCACTGCACTCGTCCTCTGACCAGCCTGGTGAGCATAGATGAAATTCCTCTAATATTACTCCGGGTGTCCCAGGTCTTCTAGGTGAGTGGATGTGAGGTTCTGAAATGTGACTGTGATTTTTGTGCTGTGAAACAATCTGGATTTTGCAGGAGATTCATGTGAAAGGCTTTTGTGATACTTTTAGATGATTATGGTTATAGTTCTTATTCAGGACGAGTCTTTCCACGTGTCATTCATAGGGATGACATTGATTTTACACATTGAGTTGAGTATGAAAAGCTTGCACTATGTATTGGAACAATACTTGAGTTGCATTTCATGTACGTATTTGTGATCTAGACGTTCAGAGCTCCACTCTTCATTTTAAATAGTTACAAGAAGTACATACAAATAAGATTCATTTGATGAAATGATTACAATACATGAACATGCACAATAGCCTGCAACACTCTTGACTGAAACAAGTGTGAAGCGACAGAATATAGGTTCAAAGTGGTTGCTGTCCCTACGTGGAGCTTCTGTATCTATAGTCTAGTTCTCATGTGTGAGTTTTGCAGTATTTACCTAAATTCTTCCATTTAAAGTTGCAAATGTAAGCCTACAGCTAAATCTATGATGCATTTTGAATTAGCCTTCTTCTTTAATAGTTTTTTAAAAATATATTTTTATTGATTTCAGAGAGGGAGGGAGAGGGAGATCGAAACATCAGTGATGAGAGAGAATCACTGATCGGCTACCTCCTGTATGCCACCTACTGGGGATCGAACATGGGACCCTACATCTGCAGGTCAGTGCTCTATCCATTGAGCCAAACCAGCTAGGGTGAATTAACCTTCTTTTTAAAAACTCCTTTGAGCTTGTCTTATTTAAATATATTGACATCTGAACTAGCAGACATTTTCATTTGAAAAGTATTTTTTGTGCTTTAGTTTTCTATTCCATAATGCTCATAAATTTTTCAAAGATATTTTCTTTTAGTCATCTATCTTATTAGATTACTTTCTCTGAATTGTAGGAAAAATAAATTTTTCAAAGATTGCACAAAAAAATTGATTCTGTATGTTGATTAGATAGTAAAAGCTTGACCTAAGTTATTGCATATGTTAAATTCTATGCATATCCATCTATTTGTTTTGTCACATAATAGTCAATTCCATTTTGTAAAAAAAAAAAAAGGCATTTCATCATTTTCTCAAGTTTATTGAAGATCAAAGATGTAGAGAATATTTTGTTAGCATTTTCTTAGCTTTTAAAAAACATTTATTTTGTTTTCTGGGAACTTGTACTTATCACTAACTTTCAATTTGCATAATATATTCAATGTGAATTGATTTTATATACATATTTATGACAAATCTTAATCTTCATATACATATATATGACTGGTTTTTTTTATTTATGCAAAGGTAGTTGGGTGTTTCTTTCAGTCTATACCTAGTTAATTCTTTGGTAAGCTGTTATTTTTGTTTATAAGCATGTGTGGTATTTTTCTTTTGAGAAAGCATTGCTATCCTATTACTGCTAGGTACTTTCATTGGGTGAGATAGAATTGTTGACTGTACTAGTATGTGTACTCCAAAGAATGTAAAAGAACAGAAGAGAAATGCTCCATCACTATTCTGAAAGGCTCCATTAAAAATGCCACATATTTCTGTAGAATCTAGAACTATCATTTGAAGCAGGAGTAAGGAAAGAGACTTATAAAGTTTGTTTTCTATTCTCTGGTGCATATAGCACATCCTATTACATCTTTCTTGATACTTCTCCAGTTGATAGGATAACTTCTATATGAGCTTTAGTTCAGTCAAGACTTGGACAAATTAAACACTGGTTCTTCTCAGGGAATATTTTAAAGGCACAGTTCAAATGTCTGAATTAGGTCAGACAGAAAATGTAGAGGTTATAGAAGAGTTCTTTTGGCCAAAACCATCAAATATTTACACATTTATTTTTGATGTTTCCCAACTGCCCAGCCATCTGTCATCAATTGAATTGTCTTTTTCCTTCCATAAACCATATATGGTGCTTAGGTGTATCGTATGACCAATCAGGATCTATTCTCTGCACTTCCAGCCTGCTCTCATTCTTCTGTTCCCTTTCTGGATCCAAGCCTTTCTCATCTCCCATGTCTTGCATCCTTTCCACTTCCTTTAAAAATTGCCATTTCTTCATTTCAATCGCTCTGTTTCATTCTTCTAAAAATTAGTTCAATGCACTAATTACTGTTAAATTGATAATGGTTGACACTACTACTTTTTTTCTGGTTTCTTAGGTTAATTAGAATTGTAACTTGCTCAAGTTTTTTTTTTTTTTTTTTTTTTTTTTTGTGTGTGTGTGTGTGTGTGTGTGTGTGAAAAACCCTTCAAAGTTGTACCCCTCTTGAAGGCTGGACTTTGATGGTTAAGATATTATTTCAAGCAGGTTCTTAGGTATTTGGTTGAAAGAAAAAGATGAGATGCCATAGGAACTTCACTCTTGTTCACATCCATCAGCCTATAGTGAAATTACTGTTGTTGTTTTTCACCAGTTCAAAGAACCCAAAGATGATGTTAAGTGAGGAGTTACTGTATGAAATTTTGATTGCCCCTTAAGAAAAAATTATTTTAGAAGAGAGGAGGCAAATTTTATTCAATAATTACAATCCACAATAAAATAAATTCTAGATCCATATTCTTAGCCAATTAAAAGATAATTTTTAAAAAGGAAATACTGTGTAATAACAGGGTATGCAATTTGGGGAGATAGAAAGCATGTAATTGTTTTTAGTCTTTGTGATGATGACTGCTGATTTGTCCTGTGCTATTCTCTATCAGAGTTGCTTAGCATAAATTATAGGTAAACTCTCATTTGTTAAAATATAAAGGGGGCATTTTTATTCAGTTCTTGTTATTTTTCTTACCAAAAGAATGTAACAAAGAAAGAACTAAAGTCCACTTATGAAAGGATTATTTCATCATCTAAAAGATTCCTTTTCCCATAGTCTATACTTCGTTAGTGTAATAATTAAAAAAAATTTCAGGTATTTAATTAACTCTTCTTTGTGTCATCCAGTTTGACCCAAGAGGAAGCAACTAAAGTAACTTCCCACTTATCTTTGCTGGAAACTCTGAATTTAAAAATCAATACTTGTAGGAGTGTGAGGAAAAGCAAGAGTAAAGAAGACATAATATATTAGAAGCCCGATGCATGAAATTTGTGCACTTGAGACTTGGGGGGGGAGGGGTGTGCACCCATGTGCAATCTGGGAGCCCTTGGGGAATGTCCAACTGATAGCTAAGGCCTCTTCCCCAAGCCATCAGTCAGGCATCCTGAGCACTGCCACAGAGGTGGGAGAGGCTCTCACCACTGCCTCTGTGCTCCTCAGCGTGAGCTCGACCTCTGGCTGATGCTCTATTCACTGAGCCAAACCGGTTTTGGCTAATTTATTCTTTATTTGTTGGAGTTGAAATACTGATTATGATCTGGTCAGAAGTAAATCCCATTTCTCACTGCAGGGGAACAGTATAAATGCATATACCCACAAACCCAGAATTTTCATGCTAATAATGAGTAATAATATGAAGTAATTCTCCTAGTGTAAGTATAGTTAAAGAAATTCATTACCTTATGCCAATTTCTTTTACTGACTAATTTTCCTCCAAAATTAACTCTGTTTAAACCATTCTTGCTTTTTGTCATATTTCAAAATGTGTTAGCTAATTTTACTTTAAATAATCAAGGTATCATTTTTATCTTGCAAATTTATGCTGATCAGAAAATCTTCAAATTTGAAGTATTTATAAAAATGACTATCTGACAGAATGGCAAACATACTCTTTAAAATGTTTTAATTTTAAAAGCTCAAAGACATTTAGAAAGCTAGTGCCTACAAGAAAATCATTATCTTCAACATGTTCATTTTGGAATTCATAAAATTTGTTCACTTTTTTGAAATTTGAATATATCATCAGAATAATATATATATTTATATATTGCTTTCAGGGAGGAAGGGAAAGGGAGAGATACAGTAGAAACAACAATGATGAGAGAGAATGTTTAGCTGCCTCCTGCACAGTCCCTACTGGGGATTCAGCTTCAATCCAGGGCGTGTATCCTGACAAGGAATCAAACTGTGACCTCCTGGTTAAGAGGTGAATGTTCAACCACTGAGCCATACCAGCTGGGCTTGAGTTTATTTCTTATATGGTGTAATAAGGTGGTCTAGTTTCATTTTTTTTCACATATCTATCCAATTTTCTCAACACCACTTATTGAATAGACTGTCTTTACCCTATTGTATGTTTTTGCCTCCTTTGTCAAATATTAATTGACTATAAAGATGTGGATTTATTTCTGGACTCTCTTCTTGAATAGACGTTATTAATGAGATTAGCTTTGACTAAAAAGTGACTGATTAATGACTAAATTTTCTTCTGTAGCAAGTCTGCTAAAACTTCTAGCTTGCTTCAGTAAATTCTTTTTGTCATTATAAATGGAAGGCAAAGGCAAAGTAGTTTAATTTTAATTTTGAAATTCAGACCATAAATCTTTAGTGACCTTCCTTCCAAACAAGGACTGGTTATACTTCTTTGGAGCACTTTACAAAAAACATCTCGGACATTATGAATCATGTAACACGTAACATTTTCTTTTTTGTATTGGCTATTTAAAACACTGTACCAAATTTGTAAGCTACCTTTAGTTAGCTTACAAAAGGCTACCATGTGGTATGCCTTTTCGGTATCTATCCTGACTTCATCTAATTTTTTTCTTATGCTCTTTCTCATCAGTTTAGAAATCCTGTTATGATAATAATAATCCACATTTATTTACTGCTTTCTATAAAGATTCTACATATTTATGTTAAATTTAATGTTTAGCATCCTTTTGAGATATTCTCATTATGTCTCTTTTATTGATGAAGTGTGGAGCAGTGCTACTGAGTATCTAGACTGCAATGAAATTAGGCATTTGTACAGAATTAAATCAACTTACTGCTTCCTTCATCAAGAAATTTATACTATTAAAAAAAATTGTCAGTGGAACTAAACATTGTGATTAATGACATATTATATTATCTCGTAGATACAGAGAACAGATTGGTGATTGCCAGAGGTGGGGGGATAGGTGAAATGGATAAAGGATAGGTGAAATGAATATATATATATATAAAACTGTGGACACTTCGTTTTCTTCCATATCTTGGCAAGTGCATAGTAAGTCATGGGGTGCACTTGTTAATCTTCACCAGAGGATATTTTTCCATTGATTTTTAGAGAGAGTGGAAAGGAGGAAGAGAGACAGGGCGAAACATTGATGTGAGACGCATTGATTGGTTGCTTACACATGCGCCCTGACCAGGGCCAGGGATCAAGCCATAACTGGTATGTGCCCTTGGCCGGAATTGAACCAGGGACCCTTCAGTCCACAGGCCAACGTTCTATCCACTGAGTCAAATCAGCTAGGGCCATATTACTTTTGAATTACTAGTAGTGTTTTCATTTTCTTTGGGTAAATACCCAGAAGTGGTATTTCTGGATCATGTGCTAGTTCTATTTTTAATTTTTGCAAATATCATGTTTTAGCATCCTCCAATTCCGTGGCCTATATTCTTTTGTTTGTTTGTTAATCCCCACCCAAGCATATTTTTCCCCATGGGTTTTTAGAGAGAATAGAAGGGAGGGAGAAGAAGAGGGAGAGAAAGAGAGAAACATCAGTGTGAAAGAGATATATTAAACATGATTGGTTTCCTCCTGTAAGCACCTCGACCGACCTGGCTGGGGTTTGAACCTGCAACCCAGGTACGTGCTCTTGACTGGGAATCGAACCTGAGACCTTGTGGTCTGTGGGTTGATGCTCTAACCCTTAGCATACCTGCCAGGGCCAGGGCCTACATTCTTAATAATCTATTGTACCTTTGTAATTTGTCTGGAAGTGAAAAGATACTTTAGTGGAAGGCCTAAAGATCTGCCTCCTATAACCACCTGGGCTTTGCTCCAGCAGCCTCCTCCCCTGGACTGTTCCTTCTCTGTGAAGCACTGGCTGGCTCCCTCACTTCACGTCATTGCACCAATTGGACCTCTTCAATGAGACCGCCTTGACTGCAAACCACCCCCTCCAATCCCCTCACTCCCCCTGTTCCTCTGCCTTGCTCTTGTTTTCACAGTGCTTGTCTTCTAACATCACTGCACAATTTGTACTTGCCCTTGTAATTTCAGAGCTCAGGACAGTGAGATATGAATGACAGCATTCTGAGAACTTGGTCTGCTTGTCACGGGGAGGAAGGTGCACCCAGTGCTTTTCCATCTGCCTTCCTTAAGTCAGCTCTGGCACTTGTGGTTACTGCTGCTACCACTTCCCAAGGAGCTCAGACTCCAGGCTGCTACTACCTTGCACAACAAAACAACCATTTCTATGTAATTTTGTACACCAAACAAAATTCCTTCCTCTTCTCTTTGAGGAGGCTTTCGTGCAGTGGTTAAAAACAGGGCATAAAGTTGTTAGGGCCTTCCCTTAACCAACCTTTTGACTTTGGACAAATAACTTCACCTTTCTCTGTCTCATTTTCTTTATGAACTGAGGCTAATAAATCATAGGTGTGCTGTTGGGATGAAATAAGGAAGCACACATAAAGCACTTAGCATGGCGTGTTGTAAGCATTTAATGAGTGGCAGCTATTTTTATTATTGTCTAGCTTTTCTGAATGCATTTTAAACACGGAACAAAATTGTACTTTCTTTATCTCATTTTGACAGTGCACTACTTCTTCTGACCTATATGTATCTAAATTTAAAGAACATTTCCCTACTCTTTCATTATTGCTAGCCTTTCAAGAGGCTGCTACCTTTTTTGTATGGTCTCAATTCCTGGGATAGGGATGTGTATGAACTACAATAAAATAAAGCTGGTGGTTTTCCTATATTAGAAGGCCAACTGGTTCAAGACAACATAAAACATATGTGTACCTAACTCCATATCTGTATACAATTTTAGAGGGCATGATGGATAGTCAACTTGATATGGTTTTATTATACCTGCTTCATATGAATTTTTATTTCATTTATATTTTTGTTCCCCCCCACCCCCTTAAAATAAGTTTAATGTAAACAAACTTCCTTTCTCAAGCAAGTAAAATGAGGATCTCCTGAGGCACTTGCAATGGTATGTTAGTTCCCTCTGTGTGTGTGTGAAGCCAGGTCAGAGAAAACCTATTTAATTTCATTTGGTGTTCACAAGAAATCATGCATTTTCCTGGAATTAAAAACTATTCCGATGAGAACCTTGGCAATTGGTTATATGTGTTTATTTTTATGGTTGGTGCTGCCTCTTGGACATAATTTCCTCATCGTGCAGAGGGAGAAATGCCCGCAGGCAGCTCTCTGTGTGGCCCACTAGAGACAGCCAACGGAATATTCAATTCATTCATCTTTCAATCACAGAGGTCTTACTTCTAAGGAAAAATATGAAACGGAAGGATCTACACTGTTATAAGAGTCAAAGATATGACTTAAAAATGGGAGGAACTAATGAATGAGTCAGGGGATTTGGGAGGGGGAACTCCTTTGGGAGGAAGAGTGGTCATTCTGGTATTAGGAATTCTGAATTTAAAGCAACAGCATGGCACGTTGAAATGTGTGGTAGATAGCTGGGATGAACAGGGACACTTAGGTGAGAAGACAAGTTAGGGGTTGTTAGTTCTTTGTCCAAATGCACATTTTATCTGCTGTCACACAGGTTAGGGTGCTTTATCTGTGTGTAGTCTAAGAGCACCAGGACATTGCTGTGATGAATGAAATTGGAGAACACACAGCACTGGCTTCTATTTATTAGAGTGACAGTCTAAAGAACGAGAGTCACAAGTAAGCCATTTTCTTTTCTTCGTTGCTGTGTTTGTTTTTTTCTTGAGAACTTCTCATTATTTTCAGTGTTCTATCAGGAAACGTACGCTCAAAGCCAAACCAAAAATGTCTCATTGCTTATGGTGAAATGCACTAGGTGGCTGATGAATGAAAAAGAAAACCTCATATAGTGCAGCAAATGTTCCAATAATTCTACTCCAAACCATGTCGGTTTACTTAAAATTTCTTTCACAGTTCTCGTTAGACTCATGCAGTAAATAAATTAAGTATCTTTCCCACTGGGAGTTTTTCAGAAACACTTAATGAAGTAAATGCCACAGCATCGGGTCAGAGGGGAGCCATGCTATTGAATTATTTTTAGCATGCATTTCTAGTTCAGTGTTTGTTGGCTTCTTTTGCTATAGGCTTGAGACTTAGCCAGACAGTGTGGTTCAAGGGAAGAGGACAGGGTAGAAAGAGATTTAAGTTTAGTGTCTAGTCCACATGACCAAGAGAAGAGAAGCCTTCTTCTCCTTTTTTTTTTCCCAAAGCTTAAAAATATTCCATTTGATAAGTGCTTTTCTAAGTATTGAAATAGCTGTATTGGGTATGGCTAAAGAAACATGCTATTAACTCATTACCCAATAATTCTATATGCTTAATTTTAACTATATTGCATTTCAAGTATAGTATTGTGTACTATCTTAAAAAAAATAAACATACTTAACAACAATAAAATTATTTTAAACATAGCTTAATCTTTATAATTAAGAAAGCTTTTGGGGATCTTGAAGGGCCTTGAATCAGCATTATGAGAGTTAAATTATTATATCAGAAATGTACATGTGTTGTTAATCCAGTTTTTGATTACTAGAATTCCTTTAAAAAGCTATAACCACATTTTTTTTGAATAATTAAAAGCAGTTGCTAAAAAGATAAAGAGTAATTAAAAAAAAGCTTTTTTAAAACAATGCAAAAATGCACTAGAGACGATGCACTGTGTCTGGAACCAATCTGTGTCTGGAGGGAAATCTTCTATTTCAAAGAATATATTTCTGTGTACCTTAAGAGTTAATGAAATATAAAGTTAGGTAAATTACAGCAGTAATTTCCCACTGCTAAATCTCTTAACAGACTATTTTAATTTTCCAGTGGCGTACTTTTAGAAGTATGGGATTTTATTCTAGAGGGGAAAATAAAAGATGGCTTTCTTTTTGCACAGGATCTGTAACAATCCCTCTCTACATGGTCTCAACAGGGGAGTGGTTGCAGCCTCTAGTGAGCATGGCCCAGCCCTTTTGCAATCTCCAGGTACACAGGCAGCTTTGGAAGGTGTACTGGCAAACAAAGTGGAAACAGCAGTAGCCTAACTTACAGGCCAAATGGGTAACCCCAAAAGAAAGTCTATTTCTATTTGACAGCCAGAAATATTTCATCTCAAGGTCTCCATGCTACTTACTGTGTGAGAACAATGTAGCCAGAAAGATCATCAACAATTAGGTGACATCTCTATCACACCTATTACTGAGTTGAAATTTCACTGACATGAGTAATAAGGGGTCTTGGTTGACATTTAACAGTTTAATTAATTTGTTTCCTCAGTGAATGATGTTTTACACTGTGATTTTTCAGTACGCCCTCTCTATACACTTGAATTTTTTTTTTTTTTTTTTTTTGCTTTTGCTTTTTTTAGAAAACAATTTAGTTTTCCTTTTCACTTAACAAATTACCTACCCATCTCGGCTCTTGTGCTAGCTAGTGTTTGGTGGGGCTGAGGGGGTGGAGCGAGGGTTGGAAAAATGGGGAAGTTGCACATCTTTCTTCACTTTTCGATTTTAGAGACAGTGTGGGAGTTTGGCATATGGTAAAACTTTTTAAAATTCATATTTAGGAAATGTAATGCTCTGTTGTTGTTCTCAGACCAAAAGACCAAAACACAAGTCTTATCTCTTTGGTCACTGTAGTCATGGAGGGCATCGAGGGCCATTAAGTGTAGTCACACCTGTCATGTGGCATCACTATTTGCACTCTTCCTTCCATGTTACTGGCTTTATTGGTTTCTGCACACCTTCAAGATATGTTGTATATTAATGTGCTATTTCTGAAAATAAAACACATAGTGTTTGCTAAAGGTCACTTCTAACAGCTCCTGTGAAAGGAGGAGGAATTATCCAGCGTGACAATAGAGAGCATGCGTCTACTACATATTCCTGCAAATAGAAATAGACTTTGAAAAGTTAGTCAACTCCATTTATTTACTCTCATGGCACCTATACAAACCTCAAACCCCTTACCTTAAACTGTTTCCCTTTGCAAAGAGTTTTTAAAGACCAAAAATGTGTGGGGAAGCCGCTTCTCTATCACTTGAACCTGTAGGACTTTGAGGTCAATGATCCAAGGCTGTTCTCCGGTGTACAAGTGTCCTTAACCGTCTGTTATGCTGTATATTTCTGATGGATGGAGCTTAGCTGGATAGACGTGCCCAGATGAAATCATGTGAGTGATTGCACGTATGTGACAGGTGTGAGTGGGAAGACTGTCTTAGAACACATCGTCTTGCGGTGCTGAAGGGTTGCAGGTTGAATACTGAAAGTTGGGAGATAGGTTCAAGATTTGGGGAGTAAGATAGTCCAGGGCACACCTCCCATGTGATACTTTTTCCCTTGTTATCTGTTCTTATTTTATAATGGTGCCTAAAAAGTAAGACAGGTGCCACCGCTTTTCTGAGCTGACTTAGGGCCAAATATGATGAAAGTGATATGGAACGGATTTTTAACTATGAAACCTCTGGGATGGATAAGCTTTTAATACCATCACAAAACACCATGAGATGCTGCAGTATAATAGGGTGCTGGGAAAGGTGAAATTGCTGCTGTTGTGTATCTCAGACTTGTTAAAGCCATTCCAGACCTATGGTGAAATAGATTGCTTCCTTCTACCGATGGAAATTGAACTTTCTCCCCCTGCACATGTGTTTATAAATAAGCTGGACATCACATCTTCCTTTGGAACATATTTTGAAGCCGAGATGTGTGTTCTTAGAGGGTATTATGTGTATTACTTAAATGGTTCTTTTTCCAAAACAGCTGGTTTCCAGTTTGTAATTTTGAACCTGTGTAATTTTCATCATGATTTTCTCCTCTTCTGAAAAGTGAAAATACTTTATATTATTTTTATTAAGTGCTTTTTTGTCTTAATACATTCATAGCAAAGTATCAAGAATACTTTATTAACGATAATTAGCCAAAGCCCTGAGGGACTTTCTTTTACTACGAATACTTAAGAAATAAATGAGTTGAGTCAGCTTGATTTGGATAAAAAGTCTTTGATGTAGGGCACAGGAGATGTATATTTACTAAACACGTTTACTATGTGCCGGGCACTATGCTTAGAACCCAGCATACATTATCTCCTGCTCCTTTATAGTTCCTCTAAATTTTGCCTGAAAACTGAAATTTATTTTTCCATTCATCTCTCTCCTTCCACAATTTATCTTTGGCAGCAAGAAGAAGACAGGTGATACTTTCAGTGTTCTTTCTAGAGATCTCCCTAGCTAGATCACCAAGTTCCTATTTTTTATGCTACCTCAGGCCACATTATTGCCATATTTAAGCCACTATACAAAAAGGATCTCTTCTCCTCAAGGTTCCAGGAACATCCTTGCTACTTTCTTCCTTTAAGACCTCACTGCTAATCTCTAGAGTCCTGTTCCAGAACCAATGTCATTTTAGATTTTGTTACAACAGCATCATGCTTCCAGCAGCCAAATTTGTTCTACTTATCTTTGTTATATTAAGAAAATCATACCAATCTTAACACAACCATTTAATTATGCCCATAGGTTTGTTAGGTCAGGAATTTGGAAAGGGCACAGGAAGATAGGCTATTCTCTGCTCCATGATGTCTGGTAAGACTTGAATGCTGAGAGATGGAAGACCCACTTCTAAGATTGGTGGGGGGTGGGTTTGTTGTTTGTTTTTCTCACATGTCTGGTAGCTGAGCTGAGGTGGCTTAAAGGCTGGCTTAATTGGAGTTGATTGGAATACCTCTGTGTGACCTCTCTTTGTGGCTTATGCTTCTTGGCAGCCTCGCAATGGGTCTTGAAAGGGAGTGTCATGCTAGTAGGCCTCCAGAATGCAAGCATTCCAAGAGCAAGGATTAGGCACAGGTTACACAACTCTTTCTTTTACATCACACATCTTTTTTTATTGTTGACACTATTATAAATGTTCCCCATTTCTTCCCCTTTACCCACCTCCACCCGTCCCTCTCCCTTATTCCCTGACCTTCACCACACTATTGCCTGTGTCCATGGGCTTCGCATATATGTTCTTTGGCTAATCTCTTCACCTTCTTTTATCCAGTCCCCGACCCCTCTCCCCTCTGAATCTGTGTCTATTCCATGCATGACCTTTTCTCACCTAACCTCAACAGTTACACAGTATTGTTTACTCTGTTGTGAGAAGTTATAAGTCTGCCCAGATTCAAGGGAAGGGGACATAGAATTCACCTCTTGAAGGGAAAAGTATCAAAGAATTTTGGGTTTATGTTTAAAAACTACCACAGTGATGGTAAAATCCAGATGGTAATACTGTTTGGCTCCATGGATAGTAACTTCTCTCTAAACCTCCCATCCCACATCCACAAGTTTCTCCTCCCAGGGCCAAATTGCAGGTTTCAATATCTTATTTAATTAAGGATGGGAATATTTCTATCCAAAGGTGGTATTATTATTATTATTGCCTTCCTTTTGCTAATGGTCTTCTACTTATTTTTTTTCATCTTCCTCCTCTTTCTTTTCTTTTCCTCCTCTTTCTTCCTCTAGTTATCTTTCTCCTTCCATCTCTCTCATCTTCTTTATAATCAAGCAATGTATACTGGGCATCCTTTAGTATCTGCTTTTATTTTACTGTGTTTTTTTAAAAAAAAGTATATATACAATATATTTGGTTGTTGTTAGCTCTAGAGGCAATCTGAAATCTATAACATCTCAAGCTGTAAAATCTGAAAAGAGGACAAGAACACAATAGAGAAAATAAATAGAATAAAAAGGTAGATTGAGTGTGGAGAGCATTTTCGTCCTGTGAGTGCATTGTATCAGTAAGGAGTAAAGTTGAAGGAAATTATTTTAAAGCAATATAGTCTTTTTTTTTTTTAACTTCCAGGGAGATAAAATATGAGAAGCTGTTTGGACTCCCCAGTTTCCCAAAGGTAGCCAGTACATAGTATTTCCGGTACAAATGAGGGAAGGAAACTGTTAACCTCACACAGATCTTACACTGTCCGTGCAAACCACATCAAATGTCACTGGAACTGGTGGGGGAGATGTGTTGGCCAGAAGAATCTGTGAGTGTTACATAAGTATAGGAAAACACAAGTCCATGGTACCCATTTCTTAAGCTCTTAATAGAGTCATTTGTTAGTCATACATGCTGATGGAGTATAATGATATTGACACTCAAATATCATTGTTTTAGGGTTATGTTTTTCTTGCTTTATACTATTTGAGCTGATACTAATTTATATTGTAAGAATTAAACTAGGACTCATCTAGAATAATAGAAAATCGGTAATCAGCTTAATATTTAAAACTTTAAACTGATAATTCACTTAAACAGACAATGCCTTTGCAAACAAAAGGAGATACTAAAAAAATTTGGAAGTGAACTAAGTGAGTTAGGATGGTTCATGTAACTCAAAGAGCTTGTCTCAAAAAAAAATCCACAATAATTAAAAATGTCAATGCAAACTTACTGCCTTGAGAGTCTTCTGCCATATGCTCCCTTAACATCTATCATGTGCTCTTACTCTAACACTTTTAAGGTATTCATATAATTATTTGCATTGTTTACTTTCCCTGATAGACTGGAAGCTCTTTGAGAACATTCCGATGGCCTTGTTTACCTGTTTCCTCAGCACCTGCACATATTTGGTGAATCAGTGACCTAAGCACCAGAGCTTGAGAGTGCTGTCCTTTACCTTATCATCGGCTCTCCCTGGTAATGGAAGATTCCTTATTTTTGCAGTTAGTCATACCTTACTTTATGCTCCAGGAACACTTTGTATATTCCCCTATTAATATTTACCTCATTGTTGGAATTCTTTACTTACTTACTTGTGTATAGACTGGGAACTCTTAGTCAGCAAAATTCGTCATTAATCCATCAGGCCTGGCACGATGCTTGAAATTCAGCAAATGTTTATGGAATAGTTGAATGAATGATTTTCTCCCTTTGCTTTTCCTCTAAATGATAGACATTATGCCTCCTAAAATCTTTTCTTTTATACTTTAAGCAGTTTAGGAGCCTCTGCATGATTGCAAGGAATCATAATGAAATTGCCAACTTAGTTTGTTAAGCATACCTTTGTATTATTTTCATTAAATTTTAAACCATTTATTTTATATGTGAATGAGCAAGATTAAGATATTCAGCATATATTAGTAGTTAGTTATAATAGTGGTAGTGTTGGAACTATTTTTAGGCATTTATAAAAACATTCAGGTTAAATATACAAACATTATTAAATAGATTATTATTATTATTATTATTATTAAGTCTATTTATGGCTGGCTTGTTGATGACTAAAATTCAACTAGAACCATTAAAAATTATCCTAAAAAATGCTAATTAGATATTCTCTCCTGAAAATTTCACTGCAGTATACATTTTCACAGAAAAAAATTATAATTATTTCCATTTTTGAGCATTAGATTCTTTACACCATCCCATGTGATGCAATCCTTGTCATAATCTTATTAGGTAGAAATTCTTATACTCATTTTGTAGATGAGACACTGAGGCTGATGGAGGAGAATTCATTTGTCTGAGGTCAACAGCTAATAAATTACAAAGCTAGGATTCAGACCTGAGTCTATCAGATACCAAATCTGTTGTTTTAGCAATATGCCTAAGACTGTAATTTTGTCTCAACAAATTGAATGTAAATTTAAATAATCTTATGAAATCAGGTGCTAAGGACATTCACAGGTAATATTCTACATATACATATAAGAGCTTTATTAAGATAACTCACATGTCATACAATTCACCCATTTAAAATGTATAACTCAATGGTTTTCAGTATATGCACTGGGTTTTATAACCATCACCACACCAATTACATTTTTATCATTTCAAAAGAAACCCTATATCTATTAACAATCACTTTCCATTTTTTCCCAACCTCCATATCCCTAGGCAATCTCCCCAAATTTTTATAATGTTCTGAAATATTTAAAGGTTATTCATATTTGGGGACAACCATAGAGCTTTAAGAAGCAGCGGTATTCTGAATTTGTGCAGCATGATCATGCGTGTTTTATAGTTATTTTTTCTCTTTTAAATACTGTAGAATAGTTTTTAAGAGTCACTTTAGGTTCACAGAAAAATTGAGCAGAATGTATAGAGATTTCTCATATACCCCCTGCTTCCACTATGCACAGCCTTCTCTACTAGCAGCATCCTGTACCAGAATGGTACATTTGTTACAGCTGATGAACCTGCATGATATTATTGTCACCCAAAGTTCATAGTTTACATTGGGGTTCACTCTTAGTGTCTTACATTCTGTGGGTTTTGACAAATATATGATGACATATGTAGCATCATACAGAGCAGTTTCACTGCTCTAAAAATCCTCTGTGCTTTGCCTATTCGTCCCTTATAGAAAAAATTCGAAGTATTCGTAGTGGAAAAGGATGTAGAGATTATTTAGTTCAGCCAAATAATTGAGAAGGTTCTAGTAAGAATTGTCAGTTTCTCCAGCTAAATTTATTCTTTGCTTTCTTGTTGACTGTCATAGGTATAAACATTGTCTTTTTCTGTAGTCCTCCTCCCATCCTTCTCCACTCCCTACAATAAATGATCATTTTCTAATATACAGTGAGCCAGGCAGTACATTTTAGAATTTAACAAGAAGACAATATTTACTTAGTTTTTACTTTATGTGTAATAAAAACTTTTTATAACAGAAAATTTCAAAAATATATAACAGTAGAGGCATGATATATTGAACCTCCATATAGCTGCCCATTTCCAGATTATCACACATAGCCAATCTCTCTTCCTCTATCTTTTTACCCATTGCCACCCTCCCACTGAATTATTTATTTTTTTAAAATTTATTTATTAAATTGATTGGGGTGACATTGGTCAACATGAACATATAGGTTTCATTTGTGGGTTTCTATATTACAAGATCTGTATATTGCACCATATTCACCAGTCAAATATAAGATGAAAGGAGAAGATTTGACTTTGGGTACCGAATTATTTCTAAATGATTCATAGACATTCATTTCATTCATATGTATTTCAGTATGTATTTTAAAAGATGCATACTTTAAGAAAAAAAATTCTTATATCATCAAATACTTAATCATTGTTCAAATTTCCCCGAATGCCTTACAACTTTTCTTTTAACTGTCAGTTTGTTTGAATCAGGATCCAAACAATATCCACCCATTGCATTTTAACCTATGGTTTTAATTTATAGTTTCCTCTCCCTTCTTTTTCCCTTTGCCTTGCTTCTTCTTCTTTGTTCTTATTTTTAAAATTTTTTTGTTAATCCTCACCTGAGGATATTTTCCCATTGATTTTTAGAGAGAGTGGAAGAGGGAGAGAAAGACAGAGAGCAATATCTATGTGAGAGAAACACATTGATTGGTTGCCTCCTGCAGGTGCCCTAACCAAGGCCTGGGCCATGGAGAAGCCTGCAACCCAATCAAGGTAAGTGCTCTTGACTGGAATTGAATCCAGGACCCTACAGTGCAGGCTGACACACTATCCAGTTTGGCTCAGACTGCTTTGCTTCTTATTTGTTTAAGAAACTGAGTCATCTTTCCTGTTATTTCTCACATTCAGGGCTTGCGCATAGCATCTTTGGGGTATTATCTAATACATATTTCTCCTATAAACTGGTATCATGTTTTGGGCAGGAATACTTCATTTGGTCATACTCTGCATTTCCATTTCAACCAACTATCTAACTATCTGATTGCCTCTTGTTTTGTGAAATTAGTGTCCATTATTTCATTAGGGATTTGCAAAGTGGCATTATTCTAATGCCTTTATCTTTCTTCATTTATTAGCTGAAATACTTCTATAAAGAGAAATGTTCTCTTATCAATAACCTGAGGTACAGCTCCTTTAGAAAAGGCAGATAGATTAAATGCATGATTTCTTTCCCTTTGTCTATCAGTTTTCACAATAATGAAATTGTTTCCCAGCATGCTCCAAAGGAGACCAGCCAGGTTGTATTTGGTGTTTTTGTGTGTATATTATTATGAACTTACAGATTAAACCTATTTGATGTGTTTTAGTCCCTTATAGTTATTCTATTGATACTCAAACTTGAAAATGAATGTACAAATTAAAAATTGGATCAGTTAAGGGTAATTACATTACAAACAGTTTTCCTTCATATAATTTATTTAAATAAAAAGCTTCCCTGTATAATTACACTTGATTTTTCAAGAATATACCCAATACATAAAGTGGATGCTACCTGCACAGGGGCCTTATTATACATATTCGCTTAAATATGTTTGTGTGTGTCTTTGGGACTGTGTGTGCTATCCTAAGGAAATTTTATGTGTTCACCTTTTATAAAAGAGATCCAAAGGCATCTGCTTTGGGCTAGCATTGTTTCTGAGGTGGCAGCCATTCTGCGGCAGTCCTTCAGACCTTAAAAATGAACATGGCTTCCGAGTAAGATCTCGGGCTCTGGCCACAGGAGGGGAGCTAGGCGGACGGACACCCAGTGATTTGTCAGGTTTACCTGCATTTTCATAATATTCCTTTCAAAGAAATATGTCTTAAGTGTCAAATTGCTGATTTTTCCAGCGAGTGAAAGGCTTCATGGGGACTTCTGTTGTTATTTACGTGTACCTGGAGAAAATTGCAATCTGTGTGTAATTTGAGAAATTTCAACAGTTTCAGCAGTAGTGATCTAGAAATTGAATGGGTTTCAAATACAATATTCCAGTGCAGTGCTGCATATATAATGTATGTGCAGCATATGCTGAGGTCTTTTTCAAAATATTTACATTAAACCTGTCAGGTATTTATGAATAGCAAAAATTAATTTCCCCCAGTTCTGACATCAGTTAAAGGAATGGATTTTAGCATAGAAGATTGTCAGTGTTTCCTGCATGCCAGAACAGCTCACTTCAATGTCATAGTAGTACACCAGGTGGCCTTCTAAGAGTCAGCTTAATGTGATTTCAAATGATAGGGTAGAGAATGTGAGGGAAATTAAAATAGTATCATACTTATGATTTAAAAGCAAGTTAATTACAAGGGCTTGTTAATAAACAAAGAAAAATTCAGAATGTATTATCTGTTGTATAGCATATCAATAGCAAGTGTGATGATTTGAAAACAAAAAAAATCTACCACTCTGTGACTTTGAGATAACTTAAAAATATTTAATTAAATTGGTGACAAATGGCTTAGTCTACTAATGGCCTTATAGCATTTTAAAGAATTTTTAGATATTCATTTTAGCTCTTAAAGCACTTCTAAAAGCATTGTTTAACTAAAAAGATTAGCTACATTGTTGGCATTTTATCTAGAAAATCACAGATGATGTGTTTGATGTGAATGACTCTAACAGCGCTGTACTCTGTCAATATTCAGTGAGTGCATTTTCTCCAACTGAATACTTGAAGGTCCTTAAAGGGCCAGAGCACCTGCAATATCACTGCTGCTAAAGCACATTTCATTTGATGAATGCTTTAATATTTTTGATGGCCAAGGGTGGTATGCCTCCCTAGTGCTCCTGTCTTATATATTAGAAAAAAAGGAAAGGGGACAGTATCAGATATGTTTTAAGAATTATTTAAATTCTGATTTTAAAAAAATCATTCTGAAATTTTAATGTGTAGAAAGTATTGAAAATGTCTGTTTGTTAACTTCTGACAATATCACAATATTTCCAGGTCTATGTTCTTTTTAACAATTATTATTATTATTATTTTTAAATATATTTTATTGATCTTGTACAGAGAGGAAGGGAGAGAGATAGAGAGTTAGAAACATCCGTGAGAGAGAGTCATCGATCAGCTGCCTCTTGCACACCCCCTACTGGGGATATGCCCGCAACCAAGGTACATGCCCTTGACCGGAATTGAACCTGGGACCTTTCAGTCCCCAATCCGACGCTCTATCCATTGAGCCAAACTGGTTTCGGCTTTAATAATTATTATTAATAGTTTAATAATGTGGTGGCCTTAGAGGAAACAGGAGATGATGACCAGGGAATTTCCCATTGTGAGTATGAACTTGCTGGGAGCTCAGTAGATATATTAGTATGAAGAACAGGGACTGATTTCTTAAATATATGGCTTATGAAAAATCTCATTTTCTAGTCACAAGGTAACTGAGGATAGATTCTTCCCTCTCTAGATTATACCTATTCTTTTAGAGATTATTCCAAAGAATTTTAATAATTTTTCTTCCATTCTGTTTTGTTGGTTCCTTCCCCCTTCCCACCCCCCAAGTATATTTTTATTGATTTTGGAGAGGAAGAAAGAGGGAGGAGAGATAGAAATATCAATGACGAGAGAGTATCATTGATTGGCTGCCTCATGCAGGCTTTACACTGGGGATCGCACTCACAACTCAGGCATGTTGAGAGTCGAACTATGACCTCCTGGTTCATAGGTCAACGCTCAACCATTGAGCCATGCTGGCTGAGCCCATTCTGTTTTTAAGGTTAACAATTAAGTTCAATTCTTAACGTGTCTTCTTTTAAATAATGGACCCACTACAACAGGGTTACTTGGAGTTCAAAACCTAGAAATATAGCACTCTACTCACATAAGCTGTATATATAAAACTCTAATATGCAAATTGATCAAACAGCGAAATGACCGGTGGAACGACCAGTCACTATGATGCTCACTGACCATCAGGGCACCGATGCTCAATGTAGGAGCTGCCCTCAGCCCACAGGCCCTGACCAGTGGCAGTGGATGGTGGGGCTGGTGAGCAGATGGTATCAGGCCAGCCAAGGCAGGTGTGATGGGGGCTTATTGATCGCCCTGCTGGTTGCCCCACAAATCAACCCTGATCACCAGCCAGGCTTGGGACCCTACCCAGGCACAAATTTCATGCACCGGCCCCCTAGTATTTTTTAAAGTTGCCCTGTTTAATATACTGTGGTATAATTTTGAGACTGTAGAACCCTGTTATAAAGGATTTATTTGTAAAATCCAGTTCTTTTAAGGTTCTTTAGACATCTTGGCTAATATCTCACAACTGCTATGCTGATGTGATATAAGAAATTCGATTTAGTGAGAAAGACAACTGACATTATATTTATAGTTTATCAGAGGCCATAGCGTTATTAGTCACAAAATTAGTGGTGTGGTTCTAGTCAGATATTCCTTTTTCCATAGGACTTCTTACTTTATGTTTATAAACATCATGTATATCTATTTTATGTAAAATAAATAGTAATACTGCAAATTTCTTTGGTACCTATCAGCATCTATTTTATTTGAGCTTTGTCTATGTCATAGCAATTTTGATAAACCTTTAAATCTCATGATATTTACTTGTATATTTTTAGTTACATACAGTTTCATTTTAAGAAAAATATACTAAATGTTTTGGAGAATATTTTAAAAGAACATAATTTCTGCATTTTTTTTATTACAGTGTTATAATGCTATGCCATCACTCTGAGTCTAAGGTATTTTCTATGGGAGTTCAAGCCATAGAAAATAAAAGGCAGGAAAGGATATTTTTAGAGACTATTCAACTGACTTAAGTGATATGTCATAGTAATTGAGAATTAAGACTTTTGATTCTATTTCTTGAAGTCCTGTGTATAACATGTATGTTTGCACACGCATTTTCTAAATATGGCTTCTTGCTGATTCAGTGTCACTTCTATCAATATTTTAATCAATTCGTCATTAAAAATGGTACTTACAGTGTAGCAAGAGACTAGCTATTTGCTTTTGAAATGTCAATATGTTGGGACAATAAGATGTTTTGTTGATCAAAGTTATAATGTACAAATGTCTAAGAAAATGCAATTATTAATATTACCACATACAGATTATGTTGATAAATACATGGGCATATGAATTCAAAAGGAAGTGAACTGGATGATCTGTTGATGTATAAAAATGAAACAGTCGCTAAAATAGGAACCATGGGTTGGAAGGCATCCAGAAATACAAAACTTTGAATATTTCCTTGTGTACTATAGCACTTGGAATATACTTACTAGTAGACATGTGCCACAAACATTTATTGAATTCCTACTGTGTGTCAGGTTCTGTGTTTGGTACTTGAGATAAATATGACAATTTGCCTGCCCTCATGCAAATAAATAATGGCAATGCATAATAGATGTGATAGGAGGCATTCTTTCCATTGGGAGGAAAATTAATTTTTCTGTGGGAGCTAGGGAAGGCATCACTAGAGTACATTGGTTGGGTAGGCAGAAATGTAGTATTGAAGCTGAAAAAATTTATGAGGACTTTATAAGTTCATGTTAAAGAATTTTTCTTTTATAATAATTGCATGCCATTGAAGATTTTTTTTTGCAAGGTAACAGGTTGCATTTGTGTGTTAGAAATACAATTTTGAAATGACAGAGTAAATATGCCAGTTATCTCTGTATTTACTGTGAGGAACGAATCTTATTTTAATTAACTTTATTTGTTGACTGATATATTTTAAAATGAAAATCAATGTAGGTGAATAATCTGATTGAGTTAGCATTTATTTTAATTTAAAAAACAAAGCCAAGGGTCTAAGATAGGCCAAATGAAGTATATCAGATCCCACAAGTGTGCTAGACAACATCTGCTAGGCTCTTGTTGGGGATAATAATTTGAAATAAACATGTTTTGGCAAAGACTTAATATTTTAATTTAGCGCCCCCCAAAAAACGGGTATGAGAAAGCAATTTCAACTTAATATTATTTAATACATCCCATGTTTATTTTTAAAATCATCAATGAAATTCTTTTCTTCATTAAGCAATGATTTAACTGACATTTGGGAAACTTAGCAATTAATGCCAATAGTTATTTATTCTATTGCTGGTTCAGAAATGCCTGTTTATACAAATCAAGAGGGATTTTCATAAGCTTGAGCCTTCTTTTTCTCTTTAAGATGGCAGAGCCAAGGGTTCAAGGACAAAAATCTAAACTGATTGAGTTACAAATGAATACAGTGTTAATTAAGCTAGGCCATTGTCTTTAAAGTGGAGTCAGTACATTGGAAGTCAGATTTCTCTTGCTGTTCAGTCAAACTGCCTAAGGCTGCAACTGCTTCCTTATTAAGTTACTGGCTATAGGGAGATGGCATTGTTTGCGGCTGTAGCTGGGCTTTCTGTTAAAAATCACAGCATGAGGCTTAAACTGCTGCAACCATTATCCAGTGCTAACATGTCACTAAAGGTCTGCTAATAGAACAAGAGAAAAAAATATCAATCTTTAATTTTAGAACAGCTGAGTAACCTGTAGCACCTGTTCATTTTCTCTCATCAACCCATTTAAAACAAGACTAGAGTGATCCTTTGATGGGCAAGCAATAAGATCCTAATACCATTTTTCCTCTCTTACCAGAGGAAAATTTATAATTTAAGTGAGACATAAGAAAAGAAAAAAAATGATACACTATAAATAAATTTTGTTTTAAAAAATATTTAAAGGATAGGACAATCTTTTGTTATCCAACGATGACTAGCTTATTATGAATATTTTTTAAAGGATAGTTTTGCTTAATTTCCTGAAATGCATTTTGTAGATAAAAGCTAATTACTAAGGACATACTATAGTGGTCAAAAGAGCAAGTTTTCTATAGAAAGCAGAAACTCTTTCCAGCTGTAGGTAACAACCAGCTTACATTTACCTACTTAAATATAATAAACAGAATTAGAATTTAGCAGCTGCTAGCTTTCTCTTATGTGGAGCTCAAGGCTCCATCGCAGTAGGAGGCAAGATTAAAGAAGGCATTGTGGCCTGCTTTTAGGAGAGGTGAAAATAAATTCTGGCTTCTACAAACCTCCATTAGCCATACGAGTTCCCAAGCATTTCCAGTGATGCTAGACCCAGTAGCCTGTATTTGGCAAATAAATATATAATAACAAAAGCAACATATAATTTAGTAAACCTTTACAATATCAAAGTATATCTATCTTTTATTTAAATTACTGTTCTGGGCCAGTTACTTCACTAGGTATTGAGAACATCAAGATGAGTAATAATACATGTACCCTGCTCTCCATCATGAGATTTGTGAGCTATTATTGATCTGCTACATAAAATCTTCTTGCAGAAGCAGTACACATCTAGTTTTTGGTTTTGGTTATTTGTCTAAGGTCACAAGATAAATGGCAGCACAAGGATGAAAAGAAATCAGTATTCTGATTTCTAATCTAAGGTTTAAAAAAAATCATATTAAGATGAAGGTACATTTAAAAAAATATATATATATTATTGATTTTTTTTTTTCTCTTACAGAGAGGAAGGGGGAGGGAGAGAGAGTTAGAAACATCAATGAGAGAGAAACATCAATCAGCTGTCTACTGCACGCCCCCTACTGGGGATGTGCCCACAACCAAGGTACATGCCCTTGACCAAAATCAAACCTGGGACCCTTCAGTCCGCAGGCCAATGCTTTATCCAAATTGGTTAGGGCTGAAGGTACAGTTTTAATGGACACCTTGTGGAATAATACAAGAAAGGAGGAATGATATGGGAACATTTGATTAAAAAATTAATTCTAATGATGAAAATCCAGAAACCAGATATACAGGGTGGGACAAAGTGGATTTACAATTGCTGGTATTGAAAATAATACAACAATTAATAAATAACACAAGAACAAACTCTGTTTCATGTACTCACAACAGGAAGTTCATGCATGATAGGTTCATGACAGTAAACCTACTTTTGTCCCACCCTGCATTTTAAATATCTTCAAAAAGAAATGTCAGCAAAATAACAAATTGTACCTTTTATAGAACAAGTTATCTTTTGTTTGTAGCATTCATCGGCACCTGGTCATATTCTCTTGGACTTGCCTATCGGAAATACCTTAGACTGCTAAGACACATACAATCCTCCCTTCCTGCCTCCTCCCCACCTACCTCCACACACTTATACCTTTGACCAGTTTCGCATCTGCAATGTGACATTTAGCCCTAAAATCTCCTTAGCCCAAAGCTGCTGTTGTCCTTGTCTTGAGCGTTCCAACTTTTAGCATTTCCTTCCATGGTTACTCGTGTGCTGCATCTATCCTGAGGTTTACTTCAGAGCAGGCTCAGCCTTATTCTGCCACGACCATTTCCATCATCACAAGCACTTGATCTGTTTCACGTTTTATGGAATCGATAAATCTCATCCCTAAAGAGTCCAGCAGGCCTTTGATTCCTGACCTGACATTTGCTAATGCTATTCCTGATGACCTGCCACTACGGATCTGCAGCCCTGCACTCTGTGTTTGACAACACTCATAATATGAATCAATATTCAGCATTCAGTAAGTGAGCTGGGGAGTCATTTCACTGCTGCAAAAGGCAGCATTGCCCCTGGGCAGCTGTCAGAAATGGGTAGTTATTAATAGCCCTCTCTTTTCACTTAGCATAGTCAGTAGGGGTCAGGCATGAAATGATTTAATCAGTTTATGATATCTGTGACAGAGAGCACTTAAAATGTAATCACAAAATTTAGGTAGAAGTGTCCCTGGGCTGTTGTAATGTTCTTCTCACTTAATTTTCCCTAATGCTGATACAGTGCAGTGCACACTGCGAGACTGTCCAGACAACAAAATGACACATGCGTCGGTGTTGGTTGCATTTCTCCCTCTGTAAACTTGCCTTTTTAGCAGGGTTTTCCACTTTAAAAAATAGAGCGTCAGTCCCTAAGGGTAAGTAAGGCTGAATCTGGGTTGGCTTGCCTGGTTGTGCAAAATGTGTTTGGTGTGGAGGGGTCTTGTAGAGGGGGAAAAGAGAACCTGATTGGGCAGATGAGGCTCAAGCTAATAAGTCTCTGATTCCCAGAGAAAATGCAAATGCACTAGAAATAAGGGAACATGATCCAGGTATAAAAACCTCCACTCCAATATGGGTAATCTTATTCGGCCACGAGGTAGCCACTTAGCAGTTATTTTGGCAGAAGAATAAAAGCTGTTCTAGGCGGATGGTCTGGGAGAACAATGCCTCAGCAAGGATTGGTCAAGTTGGGAAATCAGGGTTCAGATTAGGTGCAGAGAATGAAATCATTTCAGGTTAATCATGCTGACTCTGTTGAATGTCATAGTTGGACAAATAAAATGCCACTTCTAGTCCCCGATCTAGAGTTCTCTGTGAATCCAGAGCCTTGAAAGCTCGGCCATGGCCTAAGACCATTGGTTTGCACGATTCTTTGCTTACTTTTATAAACTAGAAAGCCATGGTCTCACATGGAACCACAAGCCCTAATAACAGGAGTCTCCTGGGATAGGCATGATTCTAAAATGGCCCTTGACATGCACACACCTTCTTCCAGATATTTAGTCAATCCCTAATCTAGGTATTGCTGTGTGTGGAAGGATTTTGCAGACATAATTAAGACCCCATATCAGTTTACCTTAAGGCAGGGAGACTATCTGAGTGGATCTGACCTAATCACACGAGCCCTTAAAAACTTGGTCTAGATGTCAGAGACAGGAAGTCAGGTTGAAAGGATTTGTTGACTTGAAGATGGAAGGAGTCATATGGTAAGGAATGTGGGTCGCCCCTTAGTGACAACCTGCAAGGAATAGGGGACTTCCACCCTACAACAGCAGAAGCTGAGTTATACCAACAACAATGGATGTGGATTTCCACCCGCTGTGTCTCCAGATGAGAAAGTTTGGGCAACTCCTTGTTCTCAGCCTGTGATGCAGAGAACCCATCCACACCGCACTGGGCCTCTGACTACTGAACTTTGAACTAACCAGTGGCTGAGATTTTAAGCTGCTAAATTTGTTACAAAGTAATAGAAAACAAACACACCCTTCTTTGGCTCTTGCCTTGTTTCACATTAGTTGCCTTTCAGGTCAGAAGAAAACATGATCTCCTTTTTTTATTTGTTTTCACATCCTATGTCCATTTCAAGGTTATCCATTCACTTTCTGTTAGAGGAAAATGCCCTCAGTTCATTTGCAGACAGAGATGGTTGTGGTCTCTGAAGCTAGTGATTGACTAAGGTTTTCTTACTTCTCCAGCTCTGTCCACTTCTTTGGATTCTCTCTAGGACTGATTACTGAGGCCCTCCCCCTCCCCCAGGGGAATTCTTTGCCAGAGTGCTATGATTATAGTTACATAATTCCCAAAATACTGAAAATGCACGTTGAATGGCAAACATAATTCGACCCAAGGGAAGAGGAGAATCCTTCTCTCACAGCAGGAAGACTCATTTTTTTTTTCCCTGTCAAGTCACCTGCCACAGCCTCTTGAACCACTCATGTATTTTCAACCCATTTCTTGGCAGAGGATTGTTATCCCTTTGTTTATGGGCTTAACTTAAGAATCTCAAAAGCCTCAAACTCCAGTTAGCCTATTCCTGTGTGATATAGGCTAACTGGAGTTTGAGTTAGCCTATATATGCTAACTGGAGTTTGAGAAAGCCCACCTGATCCTGGGCTTTTATCTTAGAAGGACAGAATAGACCTTCTTGAACTTCTTGAACTTCAGCCATATATTTTGTCCCAGGTTCAGCTCTATCATGTTAAAAGTCATGGTGTTATGTGGAGAGCATCTTTATCCTTCTTTTGCTTATTAACTCTAGATTCTAGGATTTTTAAAATATGAGAGATTCATTCTGATCCACTTGACTTAGAACTAACATTAAATGTTGGGCAGAGAGGTGGGGGGAAGCTGTGGAGGGAAAGGGGTGTGCATGGGTAGTCACATTCACAGAAATGCCGTGCTAAGGAGATAATGTCAGTGCAAAGAATAATAGCATATTCATATATTTTAAGACTGACATTTAAAAGTGTATTTACATAGGAATGCATATATGAAAATTCCGTAAGTGGAGTTAGGAAATGACTTAAATCATTTATAGAATGTCTAATAGGAAGTCAACATTAAGCTGGGCTCTTGGGAAGACAGTGAACACAGAGAGCTTACAGGTACCTCATTATCTTTTTGTCTATCTCTACACAGTGAATATAGAAAGAACTCAGCAGCCAAATATATCTGGTGAACTTTCACTCACGGTCTTCTGAACCAAAAGAGCTCTCTAAGAGCTTACAGTATCTGGATGAGTTAAATTCTGTGGTTCCCTCTTTTCCACTTGTCTTATAATTTGGGAGTAAGCCAATGGTGTATTTATTGCTCATGCATTGAGGAAGCACCTAAGGACTGTTGCAAGATATAAAGGGAATTGTGGATGTTCTATGTAGTCTCTGAATATCTTCACAGGAAGATATTCAGAGACTACATAGGGCATGGGGCTCAAGTTTTAGACTACCCACCAGTGAATGCCCAGCTACTTAAATTCCTGTACATAATCTCTGACAACTTCAAAACCTGAAAGCCAATTATTTTTAAGTCAATTTCTTCAGTGTTTTGTTTTGAGGAAAGTTATCTATTTCACTGCTTCATTTATTCCAGGCAGTGGTCCAGGCAGAGTGTGTGACAATAATCTAATCACATGATTATTTAGTATTATTTAATTTGGGGGGACATCTGCAAAATCTTTATTCTCTTTCTTAGATTGTCCTTACAAAGAACCAGATGCAGGGCTTCACAAAGTGTCATGCTGTGGGTGGCATGCCCAATATGTCACATTATTGAATCCATAAATTAACTCCAGAAACCTGAGCACAAAGACCTTAAATTCCCATTGCCCAGGTGACTCTAAGCAGGTGGTTCAGGCATAATGTTGGCAGGGTTGGAAGTTCTGAAGGGAATTGTACTGGCTGCCCTTTGTATTCCAGTGGCCATTACTGATGGACTTTGAAGCTCCCTGGAGTTTTATGCATAAGAAAAAAAGGTGTCCGATTTGCCTTCTTGAGTAGTTTTATCAGGGGCACCTGTGGTCTGTATTTAACATTCAGTTGCAAGAGAGAGAGTTCCCGACAAAATGATGCTGGAACACAGCCAGTCCATTAGCATCGAGGCCATGCTGTCTTCAAACATCCTGACTGGGCTCCAAACTAAAGAATGCTTTTTAAATGGAAGCAATGGGAAGACTTGTTGAAATTTTATGTCATTGTAGATGAATTTGCATGGCAGAATAGAGATGATTACCAGCACGGTACGCTTGAGGTCATCACAGGGAGGCACTGTGCTAAGTGCTTTTGCACGTTCCTTCATTGGGTCTTCATTAACAGTCCTGGGAATCACATGATATCATTCTCACTTTACATAGGATAAAACTGAGGTCTGTAGATGACCTACCTTTGTATAACTATGAGGAACTATCCTTAAAGGTATGTTGGCATTTATATCAGAACTAGATTAACTTTATCGGGACAAAGTGCAATATGGTTTTCTAAACTATAGTGTGGATATATATTCACAGTGATTTTGTCTATAGTCTTTACTACTTCTGAATGTTTTTAATAAAATTCAGAAGAGAATACTTTAAAAAAAAACAAAAAACACCTCATTTTATTTCTGGCTTTCTCATTAGTAAGCCACAAAAACTGAGCCAAGTCAGTTTGACATTCTATCTAGGGCTTGACATTCTTCTCTAGAAATGGAAGATTTTACTTGGTGAGCTTTGTAGTTGATAACAGCTCTAAAATTCTGGAATTATATGCAATTGAGGTCCTTCCACACAAAATACTATAGCAATGCTCAGAATCTGGTATGAGGTGTGGACATATTTTCCACTTATTGAGCACTTATTATGTTTCAGGAACCACACTAAGCAATTTATATACATTATCTTATTTAATTTTTACTACTGTTCTGCAAATATTATTTCAATTCTACAAATGAGGAAATAGATGTACAGAAAAGTTAAGTGATTTGTCCAAAGTGGTGATGCAGTTGAGATATGAAACCAACCTGTTTGACCACAATACCTGCCTCTTAACCATTGGGTGATTATTCAGCCTTAGAAACAGAATACATTTATATAGTTTAGGCAGGACATTTCCCCCTGATGGTCATTAGAAAAGTCTACAAAGATTTTAGATGAAAGAGAGAATTATTTTAGAAGAAGGAGAGTTGGAAAGAAAGTAAGAGATTTCTCTTTTAAGTGTACATTTTCCTTACCTAGTATAAGGAATAATAATGTATTGTCAATGTTGGAAATATTAGTATTAATATTGAGCTGAAATGGTTGTCATACCTGCCATAAATTGTCAGGCTTATTTGTATCTAGATGATCAAAAATGGTTTTCCATTCTTCATTATTCCTCTGGATAGTACTGAGTATGGGCTGCCTGATGTCTTACATCCATTTCTGTGCTTGTACCAGGCAGGGCTTAGGATGACCATATAATGTATCATACAAATGGGAACACTTTTGAGAGTGAAAAGGGGGTGCTATTAATAATGGTGCTAGAACAACAGCTTGAACCAGGACTGTCCTAGGCACACCAGGCAGTAAAGTTAGTCACCTTGGGTTAAGGAGAATAGGTTTGTGGTCCTTAATCTTGTTGACAGGACAGAGGTTTTTAGATATTTAGACTAAAATACAAAATTCTCTTTTGGACTTAATAAAATTTAGTAAATCTTCATGGCAAACACTTGTTGGGCAATGTCCACATGCCAAATTCTCCTTGA
Organism: Pipistrellus hanaki; assembly: GCF_964339955.1. Lineage (NCBI taxonomy): Eukaryota > Metazoa > Chordata > Mammalia > Chiroptera > Vespertilionidae > Pipistrellus > Pipistrellus hanaki. The sequence continues at coordinate 20,529,896 of NC_140514.1, forward strand.
CATATAGTATACCTGAAGTCAAATGGTGTTTAGCTAAAATGTTCAAAGTCAGAATGGTCCCTCATCACAGAAATTAAGTACCAAACGTGCTATGATTTAAAGTTTTACAACACATCAAAGTCTTTTGTTGAAAATCTGTAACATCTTCAGCAAATAGCAGACATTCAAGTACCTGTATCTGAACAACACAATGCTCTACTATTGGCAATCTGTTGACCCAGAAGGTCATATATGTAGTTAGCACATGAACTTCTACTCTGTTCTCTCCTATAAGTGCTACCATTCTGGTGTAACTATATAGAAGTTCTCCTAAAAATGATACGTTGACTTTTAACCTTTGTTATATATCATTGTATCCCATTAAAAGGACATAGCATCCTTTTTTCCAGGGTCAAGACACAGTTTTTAAAGTTATAAATGCACCCTAAAAATGGTATTCCCTCTCTGTGGCCTACTAGAGTTGGATGGTAAGATACTTAACAGTTGTATCCCTATTCTAAGTGATACAAGTATTAACACAGCTTGGATAGAGTTTCTAAATACAATTTCATACTAAAATAAAATAATAAGTTACCAAATGAAGGTATTTTCATGAGTTTAAAATTTAAAACCTCCCTCTTACAAAGTAGCTTTCATCTGCTAGCATATTGGTTACCTCTGTAGTTTGGTTGGGTATTCTGGTACTTACTGTATACCACAAAATTTTAAAAATAGGTTCTGGCCATATGTTGAGTGACTTGAAATAAGTAAGTATGGAGAACCTTAAGAAATGGATATATGTTTAATTTTAAAAAAAATGTTTGTTTATCCAATATGACCATTTTGCAATCTTATCCACTGAACCAATTTCTAAGTAGCAGTTATTATATGGGATAACCGTTAGATATTCAAAGACGAATAAAATATAGTTTCTGCCTTCAAGCAACTGACTTTTCTGGAGGAGATGGACAAGAGAGTAGGAAAAGTCAATAATTCAGTAAGCATTATGATAGAGGTATGCACTGGGTATTGTGGGAGTAAAGTAAATGGAAGCTAGACCCAGATCACCACCTGGGTTTGAATCCTGACTTTGCCACTGTTGGCTGTGTGGCCTTGAACAAGTTACTTGATCTTTTCTGTGCTTCATTTTTTTTTAATTTTATTTAGGGTAAATAATGAGTGAATATTTATAAAGTGCTTAGTACAGTGCCTGCTACATATTAAGTGCAGCATTGTTGTCTATTAAATAAGTAAAAAAAAAGAACAGATGAGTAGGAGTTAACCAGATGAAATGAGCTTTAGATGGGTGGAAGTAGCGGAGATAGAATAGTTCTAGCAGAGGAAATTGCATTTATAAATAGACTTGACAGTAGTTGTCTTGCAACTACCAAAAAGAGTAGAAAGGGGGCAGCAATGAGAGAAGAAACTGGAGAGGTAGCCAGGAACCATATTACACAGTCTTATATAAAAGCCTGGCGATGCTTTGCATTTTCAGATTCTTGTTTTTATGATATTTACAAGGAAGATAGATTGGAAAGGGAGACCATTCAGAGGCTATTGACATTGTTCTGATAGAAAGTTGCTGAGGCCTTACACTAAAGCTATTGGTAGTGAGGTGGAGAGAAAGAGAACTGATTAGAGAGCTGTAAGAAAGTATTATTAGGATTTGCTGACTGTTTGACTGTGTGGTATAGTGGCAGCCAGATGGGACTCCCAGGTTTCTGGCGTAAGCAGAAAGTTAATGCTTAAGTAGACAGGCAATGCTTAAGCAGAGACTACAGGATATAAGAACAAATTAGGGTAGAGATGGATCAGGAGGGTGGGTTTCCCTTTAGGTATTTTGAGTGTGTGTGGAGTCCATAGGATAGTTAGGAGAACAGCTGTTGTTCAGAAGGTATAGAGGCCAGGAGAGAGGACTCAGCCGGAGACATGAATTTGGGGGTCCTCTTTAAATGCACGTGAGTTGATCGCGGGTGAGATTACATTAAGAAGAGGAATAAAGAAAGAGCAGACTAAAGCTTAGGGTAGATTCCTGGTGATCACTAATTTGAAGGGTGAACAGTAGCATAAAAACATGGGAAACAGACTGAAAAGGAATGCCCAGAGAGGAGGAAAACTGGGAGAAGGTGTTGTCATAGAAACCAAGAGAGGGGAAACTTTCAAGAGGGAGAGAGTGGTCAACCATGTCAAATCCTGCAGAGATGTTGGGTAGGATGAGGACAGAAAAGTGTCCATTGAATTTAACAACAAAGAGGTCATTATTGATTTTGGCCAGAGAGGCTGCCAGGGGGTAATAAGGAGTGGCAGCCAGATTGCAGAGGGTTGAAGAGTGAATGGGAGGAGAGGAAGTCAGGCTTGTCTGTGAAGGCAAATCAAGACACAGGGCAGCGGAAAGGGGAGGGTAGGGTTATGGCTGTCTGTGTTGTAAGTGGCATCTTCATTGAAAAGTGAAAAGACTTAAAAAATAGCTAGACATTAGGGGGATGTAATTTTACTTCAGGGAGAAAATGTACAGAAAATATCTATCCCACCCCACTCCCTGATGCAAAAGTTTATCTTTTTAGCTCTTGCCTATGTGGTTTGCTTTGCCTCTTTTCACTGAGGAAATGCTTTCTTCATTAATTTTCCAAGTTAAAAGAGTCGTTCATAATTAATGATAATGAGGTTTGTAAGTATTATTTGTCACAGAAATATTCAGTAGAAATGATATTCGTAATAACTGTTGTGTCCTCTTTTTCATATTCATAGCTCTGTTGAAGGACAAAAAAAAGCATTTGGAATGTTTTCTATTTTGTTTCTGAATTTTTTTGGGGGCTGGTGCGGGGGAGCTGTGTTCAAATGTTAGTGCATTTCCACATTTGAGGAAATAGGACCAGCACATGAAACAAAAGGAAGCAATAGTGAAGTGTGTTTAATAAGGCACTTAATTGTGAGGGCAATCCTTTTGTTTGCTTGGCAACCCTCTTTTGAAGAAGGGGAATGTTAGTGGTATAGTCTGGGGGGTTGCTCCAGATCTTGAGCTGAACTTTGGGAATACTTTGCATAAGTCATGTAATTTACTTCTGCTTGCTACCTCCCCTTCTCTTCCTTCTTCCATGTGTAAAATAGAAACAATAGCAATGGTAATAATCTCTTTAGGAAAGGCTGGTGAAAAAATTCTAAATAATTAACAGACTGGTTGGTACCATATTTCTGATTCATTGGCTTGTTACCAGCAAGTGATCAATCCCTTTATGTGGAGAGAGAATTTTTTAAGTGTCCGTTCCATTTTTTTCTAAACTTCTCCATTTTATGTTGCTATCTTAAAATTATAGGAGATAGACAAATGCCCTTTGTATTTAGTACACAATACCATATTAAGGGAAAATAATATGTGAAGGGATAGGAGGAATTTTAAGCATTACATTAGCTTAAAATTCTCTGCTTTCTATCAATTTAGGTTCCCCGATCCAAAATATCAGTGAATTTAAAATACCTATTAGCAGGACTCTGACTAGGAAACTTACGTGATGAGTTTCTTCTTGAGATAACCCAACTGCAGAATTGTCAGTGTTTTAAAGAGCTCTTCTGTACTGTCAAGCTTCCTTGTCACTTGCCAAATTTAGGCTTTGGGATGGGCCAAACTAAATATATGGAAGGATACAGGGGATGCTTTTATCTACTGTTGTAGCCTCAGAGGATGTTTTCTATGGCAGAAATCCACCTTCAATAGACAGGGTTTATTAGAGAGCTGTTGGATGAGAAGCACAACCCGGTGGGTAGTGTTGGTTTAAGTAGAATACAATATTCACAGTCACGGACTAATAGTGTTGGAAGGGGCTGTATTAGTCATCTATTCCATATACTCCTCAGTGCAGTAATCCCTCCTATAAGGATCTAGTGAATGATTCTATTAATAGGTTAAACTGTTGCAGGTGTGAGAAAGTGTATTTCTATTTTGCACAACCACTTTTTTTTTTAACATGATCCTCAGAATTTTCACATTTTTTCCTATCAAATCTGTTATCCATTCAAAAGGTATATCTTGCACAGGGTCCAATATAGCAGACTATCACCTCAGTATATCTGAACCCTCTATCTGCTGACTGATACCTACTTAAGGAGTGGGTGAAAGAGTCTAGCAAAGTGCCTGAAATAGTTGATTGAGTTAGAATTTCATAATTGGTTCATGGTAAAGCACTTTATGGCTATTGGAAATCACCTTATTTTTCATTTGAACTATTACTAACCTGGGTCCACTGTAATCTATACATGGTACTTGATTTTTTAAAGGTAAATAAGCTTTATATTTCTACCTGCCAAACTGCATTTGAATTGGAATAATATTGGCTTTAAACATTTTTATGCCAATCAAAGTTAACTCAAGTTTCTATTTATCAGATTATTAACTAACTTTCCTGCTTTGACTATTGGAAAAATAACCAAAAAATTGGCCTTGGAAGTCTTTTTCCAAGTTGTAGATAAAATTTTCAAATAGGCTAGCTCTAAACACACCATTCTGGGAATTTCTACTAAGGCACGTTGACATCCATCAACTAACTTGGTCTCTTGTTCTTGATCTTGTCTCTAAGGATCTTTCTGGGTCTTAGTTAAATGCTGCCTTGAAATTAAGAGATAATCTGTGGCATTTTTCCAATGACAGTCTGATTGTTCTGTTAAAAAGGCATGGGGTTGGAGGGGAGGGGATGAGTTTGGCATACTTTCATTTCATTTATTAATATGTAGTCTTGGGGGGAGGGGTTATAGTTATACATTTTGGGGGTTATAATTTTACCTTATCTTTTACCTTTAAAAACTCTGAACAAAACCTGTGCTCATCTCCATTCTCCTGGCACCTCTGGCCCTGTTATTTTGGATGTCTCAAAATTCTTAATTTTGATTCTGCATGCTCAACCTCAAACTCTTTCAGTACCCTGGAATGCAGTTGGTCTAAGTTTCAAGCTTGAATCCACTTGAAGTGACTTCATGCTCTTTTCTTTCTCTCTTCCATCTTAGATGGGCTTTGAGTCTTCCTTTTTGATTCCTGTTCTACCCTTTCCAGAGAGAAAATTAAATCAGAGCACAAAAGGAATTGATACCTACCATCTTCTTCCTATCACCCTTTGTTGTTACATTGCACACCCCAAACACTGGTCTTGTAGCATTCTTGTTTACCTTCTTGTTCCAAACAACCTTATATAATCTTTATCATTTTTTCTTTCTTCTTCCAATCCCCAGAATTCTTGAATTTAGCGTAAAAATAAACAGGAAGGCTGAATTCTTAAAAGTTGGTGTGGCTATTTTAGATCTTTGCACACAGAGGTATTATAGTTTGCTATGCAATATTGTTTTGTCATATAACAACATGTGCTTGTGTGTGGGTGCATGCATGGGAGTCTATAGCCCGTAAATCTGTTGGGTAAATTATGGAGGCTAAAAAGGAATTGAAGATTACAAATTATCTCTACTGGCTGTTGAATATTTCATGTCAATTAAACATTTGCAGAACCCAAGTATAGTATTATGATCCACTCAACCATTACGAGACTGGCACATCTCCATACAGCAATAGCCATTGCTGAGGCTACTGTACCACCCTGGCACGAATAATAATAAACTGGGGTCCCCCTAGTCATAATGAACAGTAATATAATTTTGTACTTATTCTCCTAGCATGATGAAGCAGCAAGCTAAATTGAGTTTGTAGATAAATTTTGACATATGGGTCTTATTCCTAAAGAAAAAGCGCTATTGTTGCTCTGGCTTTGTTCCAGAATTCTGCAGAAATCCACATGGTGGCTTATTGTTGTATTACAAAAAGGTACTACAAGTATTTTTATTTATTTATTTATTTATTTATTTTTTATTTTTATGAAAGAGAACAAATTGCCAAGTTCAATTAATCCTTTGCGGCAGATTTTGGAATTTCTTTTCAGTCTGACTGCCGGATCCTATGTGAGCTATTGTTTGACTCACACGGGGGCAGCCTTAAAGGCCTATGAACCACAAGGCCACTGTGAGAGCTTCCAGTTGATGGTGGAAGGATCAAGCAGCCCTCTTCATCACAGCAGTGAAATGGGATGTTAACATCAATGTGTTTTTTTGTTTTGTTTTGTTTTGTTTTTTTTTTTAAAAAAGTTTAGCCATAAGAGGGGAGGTTAAGAAGTTAAGGCAGAATCTTACCTTTGCGACAGCATGGATAGACCTGGAGATTATTATGTTAAGTGAAATAAGCCAGTCAGAGAAAGAGAAGTACTATATGATCTCACTTATATGTGAAAGCTAATGAACAAAATAAACCGATGAACAAAACAGAAACAAGGCATGGATACAAGGAACAGACTGACAGCTGTCAGAGGGGAGAGGGTAGTGGGGACTGCATGAAAGAAGAAGGTGAAGAGATTAGCCAAAGAATATACATATATATATATATATATATATATATATATATATATATATATACACACACACACACACACACACACACACACACACACAGACAACAGTGTGGTGACAGCCAGAGGGAAAGGGGGTGTGGGCTTGGTGGAGGTGAGCAAATGGGGGTGTGGGGGAAATGGGGACAGAAAGAGACTTTGCTTGGGATAACAGGCACATGATACTGTGTGTAGATAATATATTGTTGAGTTGTACACTTGACACCTGTATGGAATTGTGAACCAATGTCACCCCAATAAATTCAATTACAAAAAGGAAGTAGTGGCAGAATCTAAACAAACCTAGGCCTTTTGACTGACAATCTGAGAACTCCACTTAACATTTATGAGTAGATGCAGTCTGAGAAATTGTATAATAGTCAGTTTCAAGGGTGCTTTTAATTTAAAAATTCAAGATAAACGGAAAACATACACATTAAAACATCTCAGTTGACATGTTTCTTATGCTTATACCAAGGATTTGTAAGTGTGTATTGAAAAGTTGGGTCCTGATCTGTAAATATTTCTCAGGGAGACAAGATTCTGGGGTTAAACGTCTAGTAGTAGCAGAAAGCAGAATTGAAGTGTCAGAGTAGAGCCAAAATCAGAAGCTTGGAGGACTGTTACCATAGGGACCAGTATTCCAGAAGTAAATTCTGCCTATGAGTGTTACCAGTTGTCCAAGAGATTCCTGGGTGGGTTTGTAAACTATCCAATCTTTTGTATGTGGATTTATAAAGTATTCTCAGTATGGAATTATTGGGATGATGTAATGGAGGAAGAGCAATTTTCCTGCAGCTCATTTAGCTGTACTGGCTCAGTCTTGGGTATCCAAAGAACTCTGAGATCGTCCTAATTAACATTAATTCAGCACTTCTGTCAAATTTATATGACATATGCAATCCAGCCATCAGTCAGTGACATATTAAAATGCTCTCCACAGGACCACAGAGCTGTGGGTGACCACGACACGGACATGTTTGCTGAGCAGGAACACTCATATTTCTGCCCTAAGCATTGCACAGAGCAACCGCTATCAATTGTAATGGAAAAATTGTGTTCATTCAAGAGAGTCTTGAACATCTTACTTCTTTCTCATGTAAATTCTTTGTTGTAAAGTCGGGGGAAGAATACCACATACACAGTTTTGAGTAACAGTGTCTAAGCAGGTGCACTGATGGAAGTGAGGCTCCATTTGGAGGAAGCTGAATTTAGGTCTCAGCTTGTTTCCTGGAAGGAAAAGATTGCTGTTAGACAGAGGCAGACATGAGAAGGATGAGAATCGAAAGAAGATAAGAAGAGAGGCCTTCCCATGTCAGGCTTCTTCGTAGTTACATGTGTGGTCCTGGCACAACCCTGCTAGTACAACGTTTGACAGAATCCAAACTTTGGTAGCCCAACCAGGCATTCACTGGTTACTTCAATAGCACAGCCATAGAAGCTGTTTTCAAAGTTGAAGGTCACTGCTCTCTGTGGATCTAGGGTTATTCATCCCAGTGTTTATTTGACCCCTTACTTAGCATGAGAGAAGCTGGTGAATGAGACACAATACTATTCCTGTCCTCATGGAGTACAAGCAAGACCTGGGAAGGTTAATTGTTTACTTGTACTATGATAAATGTTGCTGTTAAAGCTTATAACTTTAGGTCTAACTTGCCATGGTGGGCTGGAGAGATCAAGGTATGCATTCTTGAGAAACAGTTCAGCATAAATCCAGAGGATGCATGTGAGTTAGAGGGGGGAAAAAAGAGTATATGCAAAGTCTCCGAGGCAGCAATGAGCTTGGTATTAAAGAAACAAAAAGTCTAAAATGGCTAGCCTGGCGTAGCTCAGTAGTTGAATGTCGACCTATAAACCAGGAGGCCATGGTTCCATTCCCAAACAGGGCACATGCTCAAGTTGTGGGCTCCATCCCCAGCGCAGTGGGGGAGGTGCAGGAGGCAGCCGATCAACGATTCTCATCATTAATGTTTCTCTCCCTTTCTCTGCTTCTCCCTTCCTCTCTGAAATCAATAAAAAATATATTCTAAAAAATTATTTATAAAATGGCCAGCCTGGCTGGAGCAGGTGAGCACAACAGGAGAGGAAAGAGAAAGAGCCAGATTTTTGCAGAGCCTCTTGGGCTATGGCAGGGGTTTTGGCCTTTCTCCTAAAAGCAGTGACAAAGCATTGAAGGGGCAAAGCTGGGGGGATGACATGCATAGCCTGGCACTTATGACAAAGCCTCTGCTTACAGAATGCACAAATGACAAGGGCAGGAATGGGGTGTGGGCTCTGAGGAGCCCAGGGGATGCCACTGCAGAAGCCCAGAACAGGAAATTGGAGCAAGGGTGAGGGCAGTGGAAGACTTAGAAGAAAGAGAAGGGGAAGCACTCAGGGTATATTTATAAGGTACAATGGTGAGGTCTTGGCTTAGATGCCATGATGGTGGTTGAAATACCAGTCTTTAGGGCAGTCTCTGAATTTCACTGAGCAGTCTGGCCATCTTACTTCAGTTTCTTTATTTAGATTAATGCTAGACTGTTAGAACCCCAGTGTGTGTGTTCTGAGAGACTCTGCCTCATGAATAAAATTTACTCTCTCCTGTTATTTTTATTCATGAAACAGTTGTACATACAGATAACTCAATAGGAAAACTATTAATAACTGGTGATAACACCATCTCACTGCTTCAAAATAAATGTTTTTCATTTTCCAAAGTTCTAAGTTCAGTTACTTGCTATATTTCTGCCTACCTGCCGAAGGTCTATAAGTCAAGATGCAAATATCATAGGCTTCTTACAGCTTATTATAGAAATGGGAATTTTCTTGGGAGATATTTTACAATATTTGCATGTGTGATCAAATAAAATATATTTCTTTCAAATGATTTGGAGTCATTTTCACTTTCCCTTATTTTAGAAATGAGTTTAATTATCTTACATTCTATACACCATTACTATTATTACTCTCCCTCAGTAGTTCTGTAAAATCCCTTCCAACTCTCAAACTCCATGATTTTCCTGCCTCTTCTTATCTCTCATGCCAGCTCTTCTCTCTTGTTTTCCATTTCTCTCTCTTTCTGGGGGTGGTGGCTGGCATGATCGATGTGGGTTAGAATTGTCAAGGAATGTAGTTATCAAGGGAATCTTGGGCCTCCGTCATTGCCAATCCTCTTTCCTCCATTTCCTCTGTGCATTAGCTTCAAGTGCAGTCATTACTCACTTAGTCCTCAAATAAAATGCTCTTTGTTGCAATGACATTTTCCCCCTGGTATAAGGTAAAACGACACATCAGTCTGATAATGTGAATTTTATAGCAATTGGCAGATTTTATTTGTATGGGAAATTTTTTATAATTGTTGGCTACCCTTTTTAAAAGTTGCCATTTGGATCAAGGAGGATTTTATTTCATAACTAGGATTATTTTTTAAAATCAGATATTAATTTAGAATGGTTTCCACCCCTCTAAATAACAGATTCAGAGATGCTACATGGTTAATTTTTTTTCTTTTTTAATTGGATCAGCCCCATATCAGGTATTTTATAAAGCCAGGATGAATGTATTTAAGAGAAAATACCCATCTTATGAGTGATATTCCCCCAAAAAACAATGAGGCCCATTTAAAGGAATACCTGCAATAAAAGTAATCCTAATGATAGCTCTAATGCATCAGGCCCATTGAGTTCCTTTAAACCTTATTCAATAAATGCCTGATTAATAAGTAATCCTGTTAAATGAATAAAACCCTAGCGTGCCAAATGGAGACATACAAAGCAATCATGATCAGACTTGTTATGGGAAAATGATAGATGAATAAGTCTACTGTGCAATTAATTTATGACTGAACTATGATGAACTCCCTGTGGCAATGCTAAATCTGTTAGAGCAATAGATTTATCATCTTCTTTCAAACAATTGCATTCCAGGAATTTAACAAAATACTATTATCTGAGTCTCTGTATCTATTTATTTACATGGGAGTAGACAGTTCCTTCTGTGCAGTCAGAACTAAGTAAACGTTTATTGTTATTGATACTGACCACAGCTGGAGCAATCTATGGTGGAAAGTACTAAGTCTGATAGCTATTCTTATCTGCTTCTATTTCTTCAAACTTGATCAAAGTCACCTAATTTTTTAGATAGTTTGGTGTGAATAATTCTACTTTTTAAAAAATTTTAAAAGTAAACCAATGAAAACAGGCCACAGGCTGTTTTGAAAACAGTCTATACTACTATATAATGTGGTTCCACTTAGCTTGTAAAAGCACAAATTTGGGGACCATGTTTTAAGAAGATCATCAGAGACTGACAGGATATCAGAGTGCTGTATATTTTATCTTATAAAGACAGCCTATATTATTTTATTTTAGTGTTATTTTATTTTTAGACAGGCACTCACTGAAACAAAAAATTAAAAAATGCTTGGAGCTGAAGGACAGATGACTGGAAGTTGTTGAGTGCTTAAATTCAGAGCATGGTGACAAGGTTAAAAGAACTTGAGGGTCAATAAACAAAACTGTTTAATGCAATCTTTTGTTTGGGGGAACTAGAGCTGATATTTTAAACTCAGTTCTTTTTTACCAATATAACGGGATTTAATAGAGAAGATCTGAATTAAAAGTTAGATTTGTACAGTTATATAGAAAGATGTGGACTTTAACTAGAAGTTTGTTCTTTTCTTTTCTTTTCTTTTCTTTTTCCCCCTCACATATAAAAATGGAGACTTTGTAGGGGTGAGGTAAAAGAGGAGGGGTTTCCTTAAAACAGGAGGGAACAAAGAATTTGTTCCATTGGGATGATATTTGAGGTCAGGTTTTAATATGCATTCAATAAACACACAGATATAAATCAGTGCAAATAAAACTAAAACATTATCTTTAAATGTACTCTTTTCTTTTCATAGTTAGTAGCTAGGCATAAAACATTTTAAAAATCAATACCTGTGTGCAGCAATTTTGTGTAGTCTTTTGTTTCTAAGGCTTAATACCAAATGAATACAAATACATATATGTAATGTATTTATTTGCACTATTTTTTCATGATCAATTTGTCCATATAACACTGTTCTAAGATATTCTTTGATATAAACTTGGTTATAAATAAAAAAGGAATATAATTTATGGCTCTTGAAGAACTTATACTTCAGAGACAACATTAACATAATGTTCATTAGAACATTGTATGACACGTCAGTCATTTATGAACTGTTTTCATGAATTATTGAGAAACTAGCGGCCCATTGCACAAAGATTCGTGCAAGAATAGGCCTTCCTTTCCCTAGCTGCCAGCACTTGGTTTTCCTATGGAACCTGGGACCCAAGCTTTCACTCAGGCTGCTGCCTTCTGCCTTCCAGCTTCTGCCTTCCATCTTCTGCCTTCACTTTGGCCGGAGCCTTCAGTGTTCATTCTGGCCATAGCCGCTCCTATAGCTCCCTTCACCTCTCACTGTCCCCCTCATAACAGGAGTCCTGCCCTGCCCAACCGCTCCACACTTGTGTATGCAAGTTAACCTGCTGTCTTTGTTGGGTTGATTTGCATACTCACCCTATTGGCTGGTAGGCATCATGGAGGTATGGTCAATTTGCATATTTCCCTTTTATTAATGTAGATAACCTGAAATTTAAGAATATTTTACTTTTTATGGTTATAAAATATGCATAACACAAAATTTTCCATTTTTAAGTGTATAGTTCAGTGGGATTCAATACATTCATATTGTTTATCTCCAGGAGATGGGGATGGATGAGATTAAGAACATAGAGAGGGGAGAGGCAGAAGCAAAAGAAGACACAGGGAATCTGAAGTAAAGAGGATAGAAGTTATGGGTTGTGGTGCTCTTGTGGCTTGGTAAGCAGTCATCTGAAAATGAAGGGTCAGAGGCAAGTCTGAATGGTGGAGGATATTTACTGTGAAAAATATAAAATAGAAAGCTTGTTGAATTTCATGAAGGTCCGGCATGAACGTGATCACTGATCAAAGTTAGTGTGGTTTTGTGACTCACACTGATAGTATTCAGCAGCTATAGGAGCAGGTAAGGAGGCTGTGGTTGGTGCACTTACTCAGGTGTGAGGGTCAGCGTGTTCAGGTTAGGGAGAGAAGAGAGTCAAGAATAATAGTCAGTGCACTGGTGGAGCTAGAGAGTGCTTATGGTTTGTTTAGAAATAGCCTCACTTGCACAATTTTAAAAACGCAACTCAGAAGGTAGCCATTGACACTTAAGTAGCTCCACATCTTCAATAGTCATCAGAACCAAAACAAAAATATTGCAAAGGACATTCAATCATTCAGTTTCTGTGGAAAGAACACTGGTGTTCAATTCTGGACCTGTTTTCAAGGAGTTTATTTCTAAATATTTACTTTCTTTGACCATTTATTAACACCTGTTCTTCAAAGGTATATTCAGATATGAAATATCTTCTTTGAGCATTCTGGTGAAATAATTCCCCAGAGCAGGCAAATCACTTTGATGCTGGTTGTACCAGGGCGATGCCACGAATCCCCAGATGCTTCTTTAATACAGATGAATTGGAATAACAAAAGTAATGAAACTTCTTGAATGCCTCATTTTTTATTATAGCTTTATATAAATTCAGCATATGAATAAAGATGAAACGTAAACATTGTTAAGGACGTACAATAACATAAAGTACTTAACATTTATAAGAGACCATTTGTTAAAGAAAATGGTCTTTTCTTTATATAATAATGAGGCTAATAATGTCACATGGAAATAACACTGTATTAGTTTGATGTATTCATACTAACAGTGAACATGATATTTTAAACTTTGCTGTCACATAATTATGCTGTACTTCATGAAATATTATCCTGTCACCGAGATAAACTCTTGAGTGCATATCTGTGCTCTTCAGCTTTAGATGGCAGATTGTAACATGTCACTGAGGTATTTTTAAGTGAAGAGGTGGGAAAACTCAGGGCTGAGTCATAGAGCTGAAGATTTTTTCTTCACTCTTCCACCTGGAGAAGGCTCTCTGGAATAACACTGGCCTTCAGCAAAGAACCGAAACACCTTTCCTAGTTCTACAGGGCAAACTGGGGGTACCTGGGTGTCATGTTAGCTTTGGAATGAGAAGGTATCTTAGGGTTGTGAGTCATGGCCTGTATAAATATTTGTTGCTTAAAAACATTCAGAGGGAAAGTGAGAGTTAGGAGGATTTGAAGACCAAATAATTCTGTATTCGTCAGCAAAAGTAGCCTTACAGCGATGAAGGATTATTTGATACAGGCCTCTTAGCTCCTTGACTCTCTTACTCACCTGTACTGTTTTAGGGATTATGTTTCTGTAAGGACAGTGAACACATATTTTTAAATTTACAGTGACTTTAATCTTTAACGATATGGATTACAAGATTAAAAGCTACAGCACTCTTTTTTTTTCCTTCTTGCTCCAATAAAAGGCATTGTATGGTTTTTTCTGTATCACAAAAGTAGAATAAGTCCAGATCTTTTTTTGTTTGTTTTGTTAATCCTCACCCCAGGATATTTTTTCCATTGATTTTGTTTGTTTTCATCTTTTTTGTTGAAGGTATTACATATGTTTCCCTCCTTTCCCCTATGGACCTCTTCTAGCCAGGCCCCGCCCCCCATTTATTTTTCTAAAGAGAGTGGAAGAGAGGGAGATAGAGGGAGGGAGATAGATAGATAGATTATATATATATATATATATATATGATAGATAGATAGATAGATAGATAGATAGATAGATAGATAGATAGATAGATAGATAGATATGAGGCCATCGGCCGCCTCCCACACGCGCCCCAAAGGGGGGTTGGGGCAGGGATGAACCCCACAACCCAGGCACGGGCACGCGCCCTTGATGCGACCGTTCAGTGCGCGGGCCAACGCCAACGGTCCAACCACCGGCCGGGGCTAAGTTCAGTTCCTAACGGAGGATCAACGGCAGAACTGAGCCTGCGGCCTCGCCGCAGCGGCCGGCGGCCGGCTCACCGTGGAATCATTAAACGGACCTCTTTCAGGTAGATGCCAAGGACCCCTCCCACAGGGAGCTGACCCTGTGCAAGGTTTTCTTGCCAAACAGCCGAAACTCATGTATAGGCCGGCCTTTCCCAGAAGCCGTTGTTAGGTCGGATGATGGATCGGCAGGTCTTGGTCCACGCGTGGGCATCCAGTAGGGACACGGTGTGATACTTCACGAGGTAGGCGAGGCGGAGCGCCGGGGACCCGGCTGCCTTTCCGCGTGGATGCGCTCAGCCATGGGGTCGAAGAAGTCACAGGGACGTGAGATGGGCGCGTCAGCCACAGGCACCTGTGCGTACTGGATGTCCTCATGTGAGGTGTTTACTATCTCCACCGAGATGTTGATGACCCGGTTGCCGGGCAGCACGAGTCCGTTGGCGGCCACCCCACTGCTGATATACAGGCTGCTGGCGATCCGGGAGAGGCCGCGGGCCGAGGGCTGCCGGAGGCTGGATCGGGCTGAATCGGGAAGGTACCTGGGGAGATGCTATCATCAGGCCGGTGGGTCGGCCAGTGAGGCAGAAAGGCTGCATGTTTCGGCGAGGCTGAGTCCACGGAAAACCGGTTATCCGTCCCACGATCACACGACCACAGCAGTCCTGGTGAGGTTGATGCATTCAGAGCTGCAACACCAGGCCACTGGTCCAGGCCACTCAGCGGTCAAGGACAATCCTGCCACGTCCGGAAAATAAAGACCTATGACAGCAACTCATTAAAAAGTGAAAAAGTTGAAGTACTGGTGCATGGGGATACATAATGCCTCAAACTTGACTCAATGGTGGGAGTGAAACCAAAATCCAAAGCCACGTCTTTGGCTAAAGTTTGCTAACATTTCAGGAAGTAGGCTGAAGTGACAGTGGGTTAATACAAAAATAGCAAACGTATTTCTTGCGGGGATATTTTATAGCTGTCACTGGCAGTGTGTTTTCTTAAACAGATATCAGCTACTATTTATACACTTACAATTTCTGGCCAGTTTTGGGTGGAAGGTTGTGGTACCCACGTATATAAAGTAATGTGATAATGCTCTATCCTTTTTTTTGGAACAAATTTGTTACATAAAGTGTCAGATGAGTCATTTTGCTCATGTCAGGTATTTGAAAGTAATGGAAAGATGCCAACGTGGAAGCTCAGTAATTCATGCACTGGTGTAATGGAGCAAATGAAATGCAAAGCTCTTGCACAGGTCCAATTTCAGCACCAAAAGCTTACCTGTCAGTCAGCAAAATTGTCCCTGAATAAAAATGAACCCCATCTGAGAGGCAAAGCATTTTAATATACAGCACATTCTCTGACTCTATTGCGAGGTAGACGCTGCATGGAAAGAGAGAGAAGAATGCAGCTGAAAAAGACATTTAGCAGCAACCCCTGAGCATGCTGAAAATCCTGCTCGCACTGCTGACCACAAAAAGGTTTTGGTTTGCCCCTTCTCTCCTGAGTATTGACAAACTCCTTAGCGTTGCTCTCCTCTTCCCCTCTGCCACTCTTATCTTCAGGAAGAAGTGGTGTTTTACTCCAGACAGTGAGAGATTTGGCCACTCAGGAATGTGGGGACCAAGTTTTAGACAGGTGACTTCATTGCTGCCTGGGGGCAGCTGGGGGATGTTTTTATGAAGGTGACAATGTGTGCCGCACAAATCGAAAGTCAGACATACCCTCGTAGAAATGATTATTGTGGCTCAAAGTGACTGCCATTCTTTTGAAAAGCCTTTGGTTCCCACTTTTCTATATGAGTAAGCACCTTACAGAAACGAGGTGTCCTAGTTTTTATTTTTATTTTTTAGACCCAATTCCTTGTGGTTTTTAAAAAGCAAATGGGAAAGTTAAGAATTTGTATGCTCCAGTGCCCACACACCCAGAGCTTCTTGAATCCTACCTCTAGGAGTCTTGATTTGTTCTACCTTTGAAATGTCTGTTTTCCGTTTCTGTGTTTTAAGACGCTAAGTACTTATAGGAACCCAAGCAGCTATTGAAAACCAGTAATGACTAGTTCTTCTAAATGTTAATGATTGAGAATGAGCTAGCAATCAGGGCTCAAAAATAAAAGAAAATAAAGTGTGCTGTATTAGACACGATCATAATTAAATCAAGCCAAGGTGCTCTATACTTATGACTGTACTAATGCTTGAAAAATTACGAGTACGGGGAAATTTACATAAATCCTCTTTACATGGTGTATGTGAAAAATGGAAAGAAAGAAAACCGTGTTCACAGGACTAAATTTATTTTAATCCCCTGGTTCAAGTGGTCCTAGAAATAATCATACTTGTATCAATCTATATTGCATGACTTTTGTAAGATGTGAAAATAGTGTTTTTCACTAAATTGTCACTTATTATTGTTCATTTAGGGCCACTAACGTAGAAAGATTTCTCAGCTACAGTGTCAAAAGAATAGGGACAATTTGATGTTTTCTTTTGATGCTGTTTGTTGATATCTAGACCACTGTAGCTTGATTGCCTAACATTAAACCTATAATAACAGTGCAATCATAGCAGTATCATCACGAACGTTGTTACAATAGAAACAACATTTACACGGCTTCAGAATGGTAATTATCAAACTTTTTTGTCATGAAGCGCTTATTTGCTAGCATTGATCTGCCCCGGTCAGCTGTTAGCTCTTCTCATCTGAGGTGTATTGATTGTATAATCAGTAGATAGAGGCTGTGGGCAGATGAAATTCAGTGTTGTTGGGCAAATTATCGGCTGCTTGCCTGTTGACCTGGACCCTGCTGGTTATACCTTAGACGCTGGTGGGATTATTACTCATTTCGGTGATCCTACTTTACAACGGAGCACTCTGTATTATTATACAAGATAAATGCCATCCTGCTTGCTGTGGTTGTGGTTGACTACACAAATGTCAGAAAATAGCTAGTTCAGAAACTTGGCAGTACAAGCATGTTTCCGAGGAGGTTAAAAAGAGACATTTTCAAAGACTTTACCTTTTCTGTATTTGTCATCTTTGTGTACCTAGCTGATGGTGATAATGAGACCTTACATGTATATAACGCTTTATCATATCCTAAGGGTGGTGACAAGTCAGTTAATATTCTTGTTTTACCAACGGGAACACCGAGACCTGGATTAAGTTCAGCAAAGAAGCTCAAGGAGCTAGAAATAAATCTATTTACTCTGAGTATAAGTTGAATTTATTATGTCCTGTTGCTCTACCGTATTAAGTTATCTGTCCTGACTATTTTTATGTGTGCACTGAAAAATCTAATGTTTCATCCAGTTGGATTTGTGGGACAAAAGACCTTAATGTGACTTAACTAAATGATTGCATTGGGTGACTTTGGAGACTACCTTGGGCATTAAATATAACATTCTAACATGGGAATGTTTTTAAAGACAAAATTGTTTTATGTAAAATGAACCAAATAAACTGATGATCAAAAACTTTTGCAGCAACCTGGATAGAACTAGAGAACATCATGCTGAGTGAAATAAGCCTGTCAATGAAAGAGAAATACCACATGGCCTCACTCATTTATGGATATTAAAAAACATTATAAACTGACAAACCAAAAGATAGATATAGAGACAGTAAAGCAACAGGTAGACTGTAAAATTACAGCGGGGAGAGTAGGGAGATCTGGGGGAGATAAGAGATCAACCAAAGGACTTGTATACATGCATATAAGTACAACCAATGGACACAAAACTCTGGGGAGGGAGGGTATGTATGGGGGGGGCAATGTTAAAATATGTACACAGATAATAATTTAATAATAAAAAAAAAACAAAAAAAAAAAAACAAAAATAGACTCAGAGACACAGAAGCATGAACAGACTGTTGAACTTCAGAAGGAGGGCAGGGGCGGGTGGGTGGGAAGAGATCAACCAGTGAACTTGTATGCATATATGCATAACCCTTGGTCACAGACAATGGGGTGATGAGGGCCTGGGGTGGGGGTGGGGGGGGGGGCTGGTGGCAGGGAGCAGGACAGGAGTGAGCTGGAAGAAGTTAATGGGAGAAAAGGAGGACCTGTGTAATACTTTCAACAAAGATTTTTAAAAAGTAAGTTAAAACAAAAAGAGCAGTGTGAATTTCTTAGCTGGTAGCTATTTAAAATCTAAATGTTTCTGGAATGTTTTATTATGTGGGAATATTTTTTCAAGGTTATTTCTTTTGCCATTTCTTACTTTCCTAAGTCTGGCTTCTCTTATAATTTGGAATCTTTCTATTCTTCAAAGGTAACTCCCAGTTTCATATTAGCATTGTATCCTAATACCTAGTCTGGGCCTTTCTGACACTGTGTGGAAACCTATTTTGATATGAAATCACCCAAACATATATTTTTTAAAACCTGGCAATGTTCACAATGGCATATTGACCCTTTCTCTCAGAATGGGGTATAAAAAGGGTGTCCTTTACTAATAGTGCAATGCCCTAAAAATATTAACATTGTTCAACTGATACTCTGAATCTCCAAATAATACTCTACCCGTGTTTCCCCAAAAATAAGACATCCTCTGAAAATAAGACCTAGTGCATGGAAAGATAAGACATCCCCTGAAAATAAGACCTAGCGCAACTTTGGGAGAAAAAATTAATATAAGACACTGTCTTATTTCCAGGAAACAGGGTAGATGAAGGGACTCTTACCTATAGTTCTACATCTCTAAATGCTCTCAGTTGTCTCATTCTCTCAACCACTGAATCATCTATATATGTAGAGGTAATATGCAAATTAGCCAGGATGCTGTAACAATCAGGAGGAGGCTGCCCGCACAGATGGGTGGGAGGGGACTGTGTGACACCCCCAGCCCCAGCAGTGGCTGTGGCGTGGCTGGGGCTGGGGGTGGGCCCAGAGTAGAGACACATCACACAGGGGGGCCTTCCCCTGCTGGGAGAGAGTGCACTAGCAGTCCTGCCTCTGCGTGTGAGCTGCAGAGGAAACACCTTTTCTTATCGCTCGTTGGCTAAGCTCCCGGTATGCCACTCGCAGTGTTCTTGGTAACTTGGGTAATAATAATCCAAGAAGGTGATCTAGGGTTTTTCCACCTCATTCCTGGGGGGAAAAATGGAGGTCCATTGCTGGAGGGGCTAAGAAATGTCATATCCTGCCCTAGCCGGTTTGGCTCAGTGGATAGAACCTTGGCCTGTGGACTGCAGGGTCCAGGTTCAATTAAAATCAAGGGCATGTACCTAGGTTGCAGGTTCGGCTCCTCCATGGCTGGGGCCCAGGTCAGGGCTCATGCAGGAGGCAACCAATCAAAGTGTCCCTCTCACATTGATGTTTCTCTCTTTCTTTCCCTCTTTCTTCCATGCTCTCTAAAAATCAATGGAAAAATATCCTCAGGTAAGGATTAAAAAAAGAAAAGAAAAAAGTCATATCCTATGAAAGAGACATCTTGAAAATGCCTAAAGAAAGTTATCATTTTTTCGTGGTGAAGGGACTGGAGTCTGTGTTGATGAAAATACCTTGGTGGCTGCAGTGGCTGGCAGTGGCAGCAGCAGTGGGGTGATGGGGGTGGCACCTTTCCCTGATCAGCCTGATCGCTTCCTGCAAAGGGGGCCCTCACTGTGGCTTAGGCCTGCTCCCTGGGCAGAGCGGGCCTAAGTCAGTATGACATCCCCTGGGGGCTCCTGGACTGTGAGAGGGGGCAGGCTGGGCTGAGGGACACTCCCCCTATGCATGAATTTCATGCACCGGGCCTCTAGTTGTATTATAAAGGTCAGTGGTTACCTGCGCATTATATTTTAAAGGCATACTAATACTCACAGCAAGTAGTTCTATAAGCAAGTCCAGTAGTACCACATTCTTCTTTGGTCTTAAATTTTGCTGCTGTTGAGTCATGAGTAGGCAATGATTCCCCCCCCCCCCCCTGAAAAAGATTATCTCTTATTCTTAGTTTTAAAAGACCAAATGAATCTTATTATAGGAAGACAAATATCATATGATCTCACTTATTTGTGAAATCT
Source organism: Pipistrellus hanaki (assembly GCF_964339955.1). Classification (NCBI taxonomy): domain Eukaryota; kingdom Metazoa; phylum Chordata; class Mammalia; order Chiroptera; family Vespertilionidae; genus Pipistrellus; species Pipistrellus hanaki. The sequence continues at coordinate 20,550,205 of NC_140514.1, forward strand.
AATGAACAAAATGAATTGACCAACAAAATAAGACCCAAAGCATGGTGGTATGAAACAGACTGACATACCTCGATATGGGGTTGGGGGGATGAGAAGAGATAAACCAAAGAACTTATATGCATAGCCCATGGACATGGGCAACAGGGTAATGAAGACCAGGGTGGGGGGGTGAAGATTGGGAGGAAGAGGTAAAGGTGGGTGAGAAATGGGAGATATCTATAGTGCTATCAACAATAAAAAATATTAAAAATAAATAAAAGACCAAATGACTGCTCTCTTGCCTAAAATACTGCAGGAGATAATGGGTGAAGTATGTGACAGTGATATGCAGAGGTGGCCAAAGTTGAGATATTCTGCATTTATATCTTTGTGAGCATAAAATAAAACAGCTGTGTACTCCTCTAGTCTTACCTAATCTAGGCAAATGCAATAGCTAAAAGGTAACTCCCAGTTTTAGAATTCCAAGCCTTTAATTAAAGAGAAGCCTTAATTTGTGTGCATATTCCTCTAACTATGGCTGCTGAAATATTCACTGAGTACTGAAATATTTAAAAGAAAATAGTTATCTTTTTCAGATTCTCTCCCCACTCCCCAAAAGCTAAAACACATATAATATGTGTATAGTCATTATTTGTGTATTGATCCTATAGTACTGTTAGTCCTTCATGTCCTTCCTATTTTCATGTTTCCTTCATTGCTTAATGCTATGTTTTGTATGTAGAAGGAACTTAAATATCTATTGGAATGGACTGGACATTCAGTCAACAAGTATTTATTGATGCCTATTATATAAGAGACATGGTGGGAGATATCAGATACAGCAGTGAGTGAAAAAGACACACACATTCCTGCTCTCAATGCTTGTGATGGAAAAGAGATGAAACAGACATAAGAAACTAGTACATACTTAATTGTATAATGCAATTTTTTTTACTTTAATATTGTATACTTGAACAAAATTCAACACATTGGGTTTTTCTCAATAAAAAATCAGATCATTTTATGCTTTTCCAATACAGGCACTTTTAAATATCAAAATTTAAAATTCTATTGTACTTTTAAAAAATGTTCACTTTTGGTAAGTTTGGTCAAGTTTATAAACATACCCATATGGAAGTGTATATCTAAGTATATATGCGCATCTAAGTTTATATGTGTATAAGTAAGTGTATATATATACACTCATATATGTATGTATGAGTGTTTAAGTATTTTGGTATATAATCACCACCTCAATCAAGGTATAGTATATTTAGATCACTCAAAAATGGTAACTTTGTACTCTTTTACAGAATACAACCCGTGACTTTCCTCAGGCCCCTACATTTGTCTTTTCTAGAGTTTTAGAGAAATGGCATCAGACAGGGGTAGGCAAAAATAGGTTTCCAGTTGTTTGTATAGTAAAAGACATGCAGGTTATGAGTATTGTATAATTAGCTGTATTTTGTGCAAATATAAGATCCTGGAGGACCGGGACTATGTTTAATTCATCTTTCTCTCTTGGTATCTAGGGTCTTGCTTGGCACATAATAGGTCCTCGGAGTAACGAAATGGTCTGCTGACTAAGTGCTTAGGCTCTGCAGTAAGACAGACAAAGATTTAAATCCCTTCTCTGCTAATTAGCCAGCTTTCTTGCCTGTTATTTAATCACTTTGAGCCTCAATTTCCTTATCTGAAAAATGGAAATAATTGCATTGCTTTACATCATAGCGTTGTTTTGAGGATTAAAAGAGCTAATTGTGATAAAGAATTTATCAATATGCTTGTTACATAAACTCTCAATAAAAAGAGCTATTATGTTTTTAAACTTGTAGTTCATAAAATATTTCCTTAAGCTGACCTCAGATAATTGCTTAAAAGTTCTTCAGTGATGTTTGTTTATATCTTTTTTTAAATATATATTTTTTATTGATTTTTTATAGAGAGGAAGAGAGAGGGATAGAGAGAAACATCGATGAGAGAGAAACACCGATCAGCTGCCTCCTGCCCACCCCCTACTGGGGATGTGCCCGCAACCCAAGGTACATGCCCTTGACCGGAATCAAACCTGGGACCCTTCAGTCTGCAGACCAAAGCTCTATCCACTGAGCCAAACCGGTTTCAGTGTTTGTTTATACCTTATTTGAATATCTTAAAATATAATCTCATCCAGTGAGATTATAGACTGGATGGTGCTACTCCTAAACTTATTGCCCATAGGGTGAGATGAAAGTAGGAGCATTTTTAAATTTTTATTTGTGAGCTGTGGAAATGTACCAAAGGACCTGTGATATTACCTTATATTTACCATATGTGAATAATGTTGGCCCACATTGAAATCATTTAATTCCCAAATGAAAGTCTGTTATAAAGACAAGCCCCACCTTTAGAAAACATTGATTCACTGATAATTTAGGAACAATATTGAATGTTCTCTATGTTGTTGAGTAGAATGCTGAACCCAAATGTGAGACACTAAATTAAAATTAATCTGATATAATGCACGGTGGGGTACTTGTGGAATGCAACAGTAATTTTGAGAATTAAAATTCAAGTCAACAAATATTTATGTTTTTTACACATAAGGCATAGTATTCAGTTCTATAAGGAATAGAAGATAAGCAAGATGGAGTTCCCTTCCTGGAGTTCCTGTGGTCTAAAGTAGGAAATTTGGTATCTGAATGTAATGGTAAAAAAAAAAACCCAAAAAACACTAAAAAGGTTTGTTGATTAAGTCAAAGCAGTTTTAGTGCCCGGCTTTATAAAAGTGGAGCAAATTATACTTCCTCTAAGCCAGGCAGGTTAATTTTGATATCTTTAAAGATTCTGTGCTAGATAAAGTCATTGAACAATCTATTAGTTACCACATAGCAGAGCATGAAGCACTAAGTAGTTACTATCTTGGCTTTGCAAAGAGCAAATTGTACCAGATAGATTTAATTTCCTTTTTCAAGAGATTGACAGCTTATATGGACATTTAGGAAGTAGGATATGTAATTTTTCTGAACTTCAGAAAGGATTTTGATTCAGTCACACATGACATTTTAGCACTAACTCAACGGATGTGGTCCAGTCCAGACCATATTCCTGTAGGAAGGGGCCAAATTTGCTGACAAGTCACAATTGAAAATAGTTATTAAGGGCTTGGTATCAACAATGAATCTTGTTCTATAAATGCATACCCCAATGCTGAAGTTATTCTGAACTTCTGCCTGTGTCATAGATAAATAATTAGAATCATGCATACAGATTCCCTTCTAATTTATAGCTAATAGGAAACTGAACATTTGCTCAAATCTGACATAAAAGGAAAATTTCTAGAGAAAAATTACATTTTTATAAAGAAAATGAGTTATTCCATGTGAGTAATTAGGCTTTTATTAATGTTTGGGATGATTCAAATCTTTTTCAATAATTATGAAATTTCTCCCAATAAAAGTCACCTTAGAGATTGTTTATTATGCATTAGATTCAAGTCAGTGCTTTTCTGTAGAGCAGCTCTCTGTCTGGGGAAGTCAGTAGTGGCAATTCCCCAGGAACATGCTAATTGATGGGCTTATTTATCTGTAACATATTTGATAAACTGTACTGTGACAATTTTCACAGAGGGCCAACTTTTACACAGATTAGTTCAGATCCTAGGAAGATGGTACTAACTTGTGAATAATAGATGTCCATTCACTACCTACATCCATCTATTTGGTTGACTAAATATAGAATTATTTAGCCTATAGGCTAAATATAGGACATTTAGCCTAATGTCCATAATTCTTTTCAGTAAATCTACAATCAATGCTATTAACCAGTCAGTGAAATCGCCACTTCATATTGGAGGCATGCCACTTTATGGGCACTTTGATCATCCTAATTTTATGTTCCAATAAAAAATAGAAACAATATTATGTGGTAGACGTTGTGTAAATACATGTATTATAATCCTTCTAGCTCAGAGGTTAAACTTTATTTTTATGCCATGGCTCCTTTAATATCTGGTGATGCTTATAACTCTTTTCTCAAAATAATGTTTCAAATGTATTAATAAGATTATAGGAATACAAAGAAGCCAGTTACTTTAAAATACAGTTATCAAAATATGTTTAAGTCACAATTGTGATATCTGTGCTTTCTTATTAATACAATAAAATAATCAGATCTAGTTGCACTCTAATAACTATTATAATTTTTCATTGAGAATCAGCTCCTTAGTGGCATTTTGAAATACTGCAACAACTATAAGGTTACATGAAAATATCATTGTTCATATTCTACATTTGTAATATAAGGGAATGCTAAATTTCACTTCGTTTAGTAAAAATAACATATTTTTTTCTTTTAAGTTCATGGACTCCCTGAATTCTCTCCATGAATCCTAAGAACCCCTGATTACCTTCTGTTCACTTTAAAATCTTAGTTTTTGAATCACAAAAACTAATTTATGCAAAAATAAATTGTGAAAGAATATGGGAGAAAAAAATGAAGGTCCAGTTTTCTAGTGGAATTGGCTGAAAGGCTTTATTCAACATTTCGATATACATTTTTTCATTCCATTACTTCCTGCTGGAATTAGCATTGTCCTCTTCAATGAACCACTAATTGAACAGCCTGCTAAGTATGACTTAATCATACAGCACTTCTAATCTTTGAAACCCATTTAGAATGTTAGCACAAAATAGAAATATAATGATATAAAGGAGGGAATTATATACTATAATGAAATTTCAGCTCAGAAGAACCTAATTGGCAGCAAACTTGGGACCCTTAACTCAGAAGTCCTTTAGATTTTGTCTTAGAAAGTTACTTTTTAAAGGCTCTGGGGGCAAGGTGATGGTTAGAGGATCTAAGCAAACAAAAGGAAAAAGCAGGTAAAGTCATGTTTTCAAAATATTATGTTCAGAAGAGTTGCATTCTATCACAGGTGTTCAGTTCATATTGCAACCCTCATATTTGCAAGTTGCTAACTGGCATTGCATTATTAGATTGAGTAATTGCACATGTCAGTAAAAAGCCATAATTACCTAAGAAAAATGTATGCATTTTGTCTGGGTAGGACTTGGGACTCACCCATTTAGCATGGCTTTTAAATTTTGACCAATTATAAATCTGTTAGCAACACAGACAGTAAAATCTTACATTTCCTGTGGATCCTGGCACAGGTGGGTTCTTGAATATTGTTTACTAAACAATTAACTTTAACATTTAAGATGGAATGGAAAAACATTTAAAGTTGGGAGAACTGCCTAGCTTATGAAAAGCTTTGGGACTTAGTTAAATATTGTGGTTGTTCTCCATTTCTCAAACATGTGACAAGAACTCATAGTTTATTTACAAATAGAAAGTAACACTTCATAATACCTGATGGCTTTCAGAGCTAGATTATATCTGTCCTTGTCTGAAGGGCTCCAATAACACTATTGTAAGATATTTTCTTCTGACCATCTGGCAGTTCTTAGGAACCAATCTCTTTCAACATTTTATAGCTACTGCACTGGTTACAGCTAATCCTTTCAATGAATGAGCTGGAAAATGTAGATACATCAATATCATATTCTTTTAGAGTCCATTTAATCCATGCCCTATTATTATTTCCTTTAATAGGGCCATTATCTTCTGTGAAAATGAAGAGTAATTTGTCAGAATCATTTTTTAAAATTTAAAGATCAATCTATGTAAATTTTTTTTTTAAATAAAAGAAACCATAGATTTTTTTAAAAAAAGAATCTCGAAAACACTTATTAAAAATCTCAGAAATGGGAATCTGGGGCTGAGATTCCACACATGTCTTTGGTCTTATTTTTCATTCTGGGTTTTAAAATGTCTAGTGTAATAACTGAGCTTGTGTTGGGCTGACAGTATTCCTGAGAAAGAGTGCATGTTAACAGTGGAGTTGAAACCTTAGCAAGGCCGATAAAAGCAACTAGTATGTGTTTCTCTGTTTGTTTGTTTGTTTGTTTGTTTTAAGACACTAAGGAGAGATTCATTCCAGTATGAGAATTTTGTGAATGTTCCTTCAAAACAATTTGGTACTCAATGGACTTTGAATAACTAATTGGTTTTTAAACACCTTGCCTTGCAATTTATGAATATGCCGTGGGAAGTGTTTGAGGTTCTTATTTTAACCTAGGTTTTACTTCAATATTGGTTGAAGACTTTTGTTAGAAAGGCTGTTACTTATTTCCACATTCTGAAATTTATGTTTATCATTGAATTGAAGTGAAAATAGTGATTGATCCTTTTTTAGATTGAGTTTTAAGCTGTTTACAGCATTCTCCCCAGCTTCATTCCACTATACACCACCACCATCACGAGTTCACATCTTTCACAGAAACATTTTCTCCCCTAGGGTTTTGCACTTTCATATTTAGGCACTTTAACCTGGGCAAGTTTTTCTTACTCTTGTTCACTTAAACACACACACACTCACACATGCATGCATCCAGGTGCTAAGCCAACTCTTCATAGGTTGTAGGATGATATTGATTTGTTATGCCCATAGTTTTTTTTTGGTATCAAAATTGATTTTCAAAATTTCTATAGTTTTATGGTGACTTCTAAAATATATTTTTTTAAATTTTTATCAAATGGGAATTAAGTTAAGGGAAACTAAAAGTTGAGAAATCATTATTTCTCATATCTATATTTGTTATATATAGTACATATTGCCTTCTTCATTCTTGTTATCTTAGCCCAACTCTGTTGCTATTGCTCAAAGCATTTTTGTTATAGCTTTTTCAAACTGTAGCACATTTTCTTGAATATACTTGGTTGTGGCAGGTCTTTCTTGAGGGATAAGGTTGTTTTGGAAACAGGTACAGGTTATTTACAAACACTATTGATGGCTTAAGTGGGTGGAATCACTTTCCCTAACATGTCTTCATATATTAGTACATATACATTTACTTACACAGAAATAAAATTACACATATATAAAGTAATGAGACTACTTAATATTGGTCTATCATTAAAAAGTAGTTTACCAAGGTATTTGTTTTTGTGGTGTTTGTTTAGGCACTACACTTTAGAATTTTAAGAATCAGAAGATCATAACTAAAAGAAGGCTCAGAGGTTATTTAATAACCTAAGGCAACTAATAGGGATGAGACAACTCATCTGAGATCTCATGGTTAGTGATTGGGAGCTCTTGAGCTAGTCATTTCTTCATCTAGGATCACACATCTTGCTTGTCCTAATTCTCCAACACGAGAGTGAGTTCTGATGGAGTAGAGCCTTGTATGTAGAAATTTTTAAAAAATCATGATGTTAATGATTGAAAATAGCCACCTTTATCGTAGAGCTTCTTTACAATATTTTAGTAGCAACAAATTCTATTGATAGAATTATAATAATCGATAAGCAAATTTTCCTTTTCATCAGAAAAGTATAAAAGTAAGATTTCTACATAATCATTTGGAGGATTTGAGCTGTACTCAAATACATGAGAATTATTCAAAATAAACTTCATAATCATCAACTTTTGTGTTTTCTGAGTTTTTGATTCTACCATTTCAAGCATAAGATCAGCTAGCTACTTACTTTAAAAAATCTGGACCTTTAAACTGGTCTCTAAAATATTAGCCAAAAGTGATTCCCTGGCTACAATAAACTATGTATATAAAGTATCTATTTCATAAAGTGATTTGGAAAGGAAAATGGCTGGTGAGGAAATTAGATGATAATACATAATCATTCAGAGAAATAGATTGGCTGAAAAAATTGCCCCTCAAGATGACAAATATACTTTTCCATTTAAATAACCTAAAAGATCAGCTTCTCTAACATTTTGAGAATCCAAAGATCTTAGCCTCTATCATTCCCACTCAAGATGGGAAGGGATGGTATCCAAAGCTAATCCACAGACTGATGCTAGCCCATGACACGCAGTCTGTGATAGCACTTCAGTAGTGAAATGAGAAAGAGGAAGATAATGTGGTGAGTTTGTCATAAAGCTAAATATACCCAGCTTTTTGTTACTGAAATGTCATTTTTGTAAATGGTAGTGAAAGTTGGAATCCCCAAAATTAAAAAAAATTTAAAAAAAGTTGCATCATTCAGGAAATTACAAAAGTCTTAGTGGCCATCCAGTTCACTTACCTACTCTTTCAGAATATAAGTAAAGTGCCTGTTATAGAATTTCAATTATTTAATAAAAGTGGAATAAATTAATGACACAGTTCTTGATATGACCTCCTCAAGATTACTCTGAGAGACCAGTCTTCTATCATTCATCATCAGTAGCTTGTTGCAGCTGTTTCTAAGCAGTGATTCCACCGCCCCCCCCCCCAACCACCATTTTTTATGGCCATCCTGAAGCTTTCACTGAAGCTCAGCCTGCTTATATAGATTCTGATTTGTTTGTCGGTATTAGTAGCTCATAATTGCGATGTGTCATACAGCACCTCTTACTATTCTTATAACAGTTCTGTGGTTTTAAAAAGGTATTTTGGTTCTTTTATCATCAGAGGGAGCATTTTGCCTCAATAGGAAATTCATTCTGTGCAGATAGGCTGCAAATTCTCATGACATGGGAGGCTCATCTGTCAAAGGATATTTTTTTTTATTCCCATTTACCTCTTTGATTACATTCAGAATATGCCCCAGTAATGCTTGATGAGATTATTCTAACTCTTACAAACATTTTCCTCATGTTTTCCATCATCTTCAATAGTACAAAAAGGTTTAATTCACAGAGGAAATAGTAGAGAAGTCTCTATATTTGTCTTGGGAAACTAATTTTGGGAAGGAGCGTTGATATATGAAACTTTAAAAATATTTTAGAAATTAGCAGTACCTGTGCTTATTTCCTAACTGAATGCTAAGTTGCTCTGGCATGCATCATATTTGCATATGCTATGGGTTCTAGCCGTGAACATGAAAGCTCTAATGATTTACAGAAAAAATATATTTTCTGTTTTTATTTTTTGTCAATTATATTTATAATGTATTGAAAGTATAGGAAATACTATGAATTATTGATACTTTTAAAAGTGAAACATGGTGTTTATGTACCATAACGAGAACCAAAATAGAAAAATTCTTGGCTATAGTGATTTAAGAGCAGAAATGTATAATTGATGCAGTTAGATAGCTAATTGGCATTTTAAATGTAGTCTATATTTATGCATATGTAAGTCATTATATTTAATTTGAAAATATTATGACTATTTTTATTTTTAACAACTTTTTATGATAAAACATTTGTAAAAGTAATGACAATAATATGAACTTAGTATATCCATCACTCCTAGGGATTAGAGAGTTTGGTTCTGTTTTATTCTTATACTGGAGGCCCGGTGCATGAAAATTGTGCATGGGACGGGGGGAGGGCCTCAGCCCAGCCTGTACCCTCTCGCAGTCCAGGACCCCTTGGGGGATGCCTGCCTGCCAGCTTAGGCCCGATCTCCCTAGGGATCAGGCCTAAACCAGCAGTCAGACATCCTTCTCACAGTCTGGGGCTCTTGCAGTCTGGGACCCCTTACTCCTTATCGCCTGCCTGCTCCTGTCACTGCCACTGCGTTTGCCAGCTGTGAGCCTGGCTTCTGGCTGAGCAGCACTCCCCCTGTGAGAGTGTACTGACCATCAGGGGGAAGCTCCTGGGTTGAGCATCTGCCCCTTGGTGGTCAGTGCACATAATAGCAACTGGTTGTTCCGCCGTTGGTCGATTTGCATATTAGGGTTTTATTATAATAGGATGTCAGAGTTCTAAAAAATCAGCTACCAAGAATCCCAGAATCCCTGAAATATGTGCAAAGTTCTATATGTAAAAGTGTTTTTTCAGGCTCTATAGCTTTCAGCAAGTCTTCATAAAATTCCCAAATTGTATAATAACTTTTTATAGCAACTTCTTTCTCGTGAGGTTTTTGCATAAATAGATTGTTGAGAGTTGTTTTTGATCTGTTTTCCATTCTCAGCATATCTGAGAGATGCTTGATGAATCACCAGTAGCAGGGGTTCACTATAACAGTAGTCTTCAACTCTCAGGAGGGATGAGGTATGGGTGTGGAAGGTCTAAGGAATAGTGCTAACGGGCAGAGTGAGGAGAAGGAGGTACAGAAGGGCTAATCTGAGGAAAAGGGGGATGAGCTTAGGGAGGGTGGTGGTCCTAGGATATTATCTGAGGCTGGGTTTCCATATGATCCTGAAGGCTTTTTGTGTGTGTGTGTGTGATTAGGTTGAATCCACCTAAAACATGTGTACTTAGGTACTTTAAGGAGAACATGGGCAAATTTTGACTAAAATTAATGGTGGAAAATGAAGAAAGTGAGAAGTAAGGTACACTACCCCTAGTAGATTTGCTTTTAAAACGTGGGCTCTGAAGGACCTATAAATGAGGAGTTTAAATTCTCTTCTTTAGCCCAGTAAGCCTGGGTAACTTTCAAATAAACGTGACATCTTTAATGTTACCTCGTACAATTTTTAAAGCACATTATTTAACTTTTATGCACAAGAATTGTGTTTGAACACTAATAGAAAAAGAAAGTTCATTCATGGGAATGATCATTCATGAAATAGAATAACCAGACTATTTTGCCACTTTAAAGGGGGACTAGCTATCCACATACACTATCAATAAAACTTTCCAGAAAATTTCTAATCTCTCCCTGCCAATCAACAAAGATAGCACCATAGTTGAGGTTGTCAGGAATGATGTATTTATTGACCGAAGGTGGTACTTGTAAAAAGCAGAGAGGAGAGTTAACTTTGAGGAAGTACTGATTGTGGAACTTTAGTAGCAGTAATTTCATGCTACCCTGAAGAGCATCACAATTACAAATATATCCTTACTTTTAGGACCAAATGCCTGTTTGGTAGTTACGTAACTATGAAAGTACAGCACAGTACTTTATTAGTTCCCATTATAATAAATTTCATGAATAGATGACTTACTTGTCACTGGAACAGTCTATCAAAAAATCAGTAACAACATTGGCCAACGGCAGGGGAAAGATTGACTCAGGAGTTTAAATTCCAAGTTAATTAGGGAACATGTTCATTGCAATCACAGACCTCGAATGTGCTATGAAAACTCATTGAATTGATGACTAGTAAGACTACTTTAAATATTGTTGACCTAATTTTTCAATCTTTCTTTCTCTCTCCTTTCTGCACCCACCATTAACATTACTGGCTTTTAAAAACCTAAATAAAGATGATTCTAAATATGACCAAGTCTTTGCCAACCTAATATCCCTGCTGATTGCATAGAAATTCTATGTACATTATGTGGCAATAGGGGTAATGGTGAAAAGAAGAAGTTGGTTGAGTATAAAAATATAAAGAATCCATGGTTCTTCTTTTAAATTTACACAATATTTCAATGAGCATATTTGGGAGCAATATAATGTATCTGACATGATTTTTGGTAATATGCAGAGTCACTGTCATGAAATTTTAACTCATGTATTTGTTTTTTATTTGTTTAATTAGTATTACAGGTCTACTCTGTGCAGTGTGGTCAGCTTATAGACAGCAGAACAAGCATATCAGTTGTTAAAATATTGAAATATTTCTACACAACTTGGGGAATAGCACTGCCCTGGGAGTCATACCCCCACCTTCCATGCTCTGGAAGTCTGAGATCCTCTTCCAGAAACCTCGATATCTTGTAATGATCCAGCAAATAAAAGGAAAATGAATGGCACAGTCCAGGTCTTCTGGGCCCTAATTGAGTGCCAAGGCCAGCATCATTCTGATCGGCAAGGACCCTGTGCTGCACCAGGTGTTTAAATATTCAACAGTGAAGTCCCCGTTGGCTGCAGAGCACTGTGCTTAACTCACTGGAAAACAAAAAGGTGAAAAAGTCACATCCCTGTTCTCAAGGAGCTCCCAGATGAATCAGCAGTGCTCGTTCTAATAACGGCTGACACTCACCGAGCACTGTTCCAAGTATGTTTTATGTATCATCTCATTAACCCTTAGGAGTTTATTTTCTCTCTTTTACAGATGAAAAAGTTGAAGCACAGAGGGATTATGTAAGTTTTCCGAGGTCATACAAACAATAAGTGGTGGGGCCATAATACATATCAGGCCTGGGAGGGTGCGTGTGGAATTCTATTCTGTGCCTAATTTCCAGGTACATTTAAGAGACATGCCAGAGAACAAAACGGACCAAACTCTTCACCTTCATGTAGCCTACATTCTGATGAGCAAGATAACCAGAAAACAAATGAATAAAAATGTAAAGGGAAGCAGGTGGTGAGGAGTGCAGCACAGAAAAACAAAGCGGGGGAGGGCATGGGGTCTGCTGGCGTTGGGCAGCATAGCTTGCAGTTGTTTGCAGGGAGGTCGGGAAAAGCTTCGGTGAAGAGACATTGGAATGTCATGCTAAAGCCTTGAAAGGAACAAACCCTGTGACTCTAAGTGAAAGAATATTCCAGGCGGGAAGAATACCAAATGAAAACGCCCCGAGCTGAAAGTCATTGGCACGTTCATAGAACAGCAGGAGGACAGTAGTAGCAGGTTGATGGGTAAAAGAAAGAGGGGCAAATTGTTGGTGTATGTCAGTGGTCGGCAAATTGAGGCTTGCGAGCCACATGAGGCTCTTTGGCCCCTTGAGTGTTCTAATGCCACTTCTTCAAAATAGACTCGCCCAGGCCGAAAACCGACTTCTGTGTATGGGCCGCGAAGTTTTAATTGCATGTACCTGCACGCCCACACATGGTATTTTGTGGAAGAGCCACATTCAAGGGGCCAAAGAGCCGCATGTGGCTCACGAGCCGCAGTTTGCCGACCACTGGATGTGGAGTCATACTGAGACATGATTATGGAGAAGGAGGTAGAGACCAGATTATACGGGTTCTTGCAAACCAATTTGGTGAGCTTGATTTTACCCTATGGCACTGTAGGACTGTTGAAGAACTAAGCATGGCGGTGACAGATCTGGCTGCCATATGGGGAATGAATTAGAGAGAGTAAGCCCAGAGTCAGAGACCATTCAGGCTGGGAGGAGAGCAGGAATCAAGGTAAAAGATGACTTAGCGTCTGAGCTAGAGCTGTGGCCGGCCAAGGAAAAGTTCAACAGTAGGCAGACTGTGAGTGATTTAGAAGGAAAAGAATCACTAGAACTTGGTGATTGCTCCCCATGTGGTAACCGAAAGAGGGTGAAGATTCCAGGTAACTCCAAGGTTTCTGCCTTGGATAGCTGGGTGGATGATGATGATAGTCACTGAGGAAGATAAAGTTCTGGAGGCACGTAGGTGAGATGATGAAAATGGGTTGAGGCATAGCACGTTTTAGAGGCAATGCAGCCCTGACCAGTTTGGCTCAGTGGATAGAATATCGGCCTGTGGACTGAAGGGTCCCAGGTTCGATCCCTATCAAGGGCATGTACCTTGGTTGCGGGCATATCCCCAATAAAGGGTGTTCAGGAGGCAGCTGATCGATGTTTCTCTTCATCGATATTTCTAGCTCTCTATCTCTCTCCCTTCCTCTCTGTAAAAAAAAAATCAATAAAATACATTTTTAAAAAAGATTTAGAGACAATGTGCATATTCTGGGCAGGTTATACATATAGCTGAAAGATGATAATGTCCACTTTTGTTCTTGTTGGGATTTTAAAGTGCTGTAAAGTGTTTTTATAAACATGCCCTAAGATGCCTACTTACATACCAATTTATTTTAGACCTGTACAAAAACTGCATTTATCTGCCAGACAGTTGTTCCCCATGGAAGTAGAGCTCTAGTGACTGCTTGCTCCTTTGTTGTCTCTAATTCTAATGTTTTAAATCCCCCTTTTTTTTTTTTTTTTTTTTTTTTTTACTCTTGTTAGATGACTTAAAAGCTTTTCTATCACAACCCATATGTATACTAATAGGACAACCTTCAACAATATTTTTTTTTGATTCAGCAGAAAGGTGATCATTTCTTGATCACAGGCTATAATATTTCTTGTGCTCGGCTCAACCTCATTATAACTATACATTTGAGCAAACTAAGATATCCTCTGAAATGAGTCACCTCATCCCAGGGTTCAACTGACATGGAGAATTACCTTATTTTAGTCAGGAAACCTTAATTAGATTAGGCTGGCCTTTCTGGACTTTCTATGTTGCTACATATTCAAGTTAAAAACCTTGATCTATGCATATCACACAAATCAAGAGAAAACAAATGAAAGCAGGAATGAACCCATGTTTCTGTATGCGGCTGCTTTGATGAAGACATTTCAAGTAGAAACTGGAAAACCGGAAGTGCAAAACTAAGGAGATAATAGCCAATGAAGGGGAGAAGTGATTAATTCAGATCAGGAAAAAGCTGCAGAGTTCAAAGAGACTCTGATGAAATTATTAGGAGCTGTTGGAGATACAATCCATATCTCCCTGTCACATATGTCCTATGTGATAGTACCGTGAATGTCATGGGAGGAAATTAATGCCTTGCAAAATAAACATGTTTAAACTTTATGGAAAATACCCACACAAGAGAATGATATACATACGTTCAGAGAAGGGCGCATTCATCACAGGGAAATTCATTTGCTACATGGTGAGGGCAGCTGAAAATCAGGAATCTCAAAGTCATGTTCTAGCAGTAACTTTTATTAATATTGACCCATAATTGTAGCTCTGCAGAAGTTTTAAAAATAATCTTATTCTATTTACATATGGTCTTTCGTTCTGATATTGTATGACAATGCATCTCAGTTATCATTGTTGAATTGTAAATAAAACACATCCTAAACATATACCCCTTAGACAAGGGAAAAGGCCTGTTCTATGCTATTTGCTGCTCTTGAAATAAAAAATAATTACACAGTTTTATTCTTCTTTAGAAAATCCTCAATTAAATTTTAAATTCTTCACTAAAATTTTATAAAATTATTTTATTAAAATTCTGAAGGAGTTTTAATCATCAAGACGAGAGACTTGAATATGGGATGTAAATATAAATATTTTTTACTTTCCCCCAGTAATTTATATGGCTCCCTGAGCTATATCCCTTAATTTTGAAGTTCAGCCTCATCTCAATCTGACCTGATGCACTAGTGTGTGGGTTGGGTGAGGAAAACCACTTAAAAAAAAGTGTTGTGACTTTAAAGAAGAGAATGCATTTTCTTGAATGAGCATTTATGATTTTTCTGTAGAAAGGTAGATGACATAGGACAATGGATTGCTTTGTTTTGTTACAATACCAATGCTTGGTCTGTACACAGACAACAGATAAGTGTGCAGTTCTGAAATGCAAAAGTGGGATAAAGGTGGCTTCTATAAGAACCACATAGAGCGGCGACATACACATATCAAACTTTATCCAGACATCAAGAAAGTATCATATCTGAGCCAGTTTTTTAAATTTCCATTCCTGTTCCTCCCATGCAACGCTTGACATACACTTTTAATAGTTGTACTGCTTTTAATGGATGAATTTTCATTTAAAAGTACAAAAAGATGTTCTCTGCTTCAAGCAGCAGGTGTGTTTTTAATCTTTAATAGGTCACCTTCCCAAGTGCAAGCAGGCAAGCTGTTATTGATCAAAGAGGTTTTGTTGGGTAGCTCTCAGATTATTGAGTGACAAACTTTATTGAATTTGACTTAACAGAAGTCAGAAGGCAGCTGAAGCATAAGAGCTTGCACTGCCATCAGAGTCATTTCACGACAGCCAGGGAGCAAAGCTCAGAGATGGATACTGAGCTCTTTGCTGGCCCTTGGAGATTAACTGAACAGCCTTCCTACCAATTCCCAAGCCTGTCAGCAGAACCAATTAGATTTTCAACCAGTAGACAAGAAGGGTGGCACTTGGGGACCTTTTTGCTTTAGGTCGAAGGCTTTTCAGACTGCGATGAGATGACATTGATGATGACACGTTGAGCATTGGTTGGTTTTAAGACAAGTTAAATTAGCAGTCTTGAAATGATTCCAACTGTCTCCTGACTTCTCACTGTTGCCATATTCAGTGGATCCTGTCAGGAGCAAGTTGATGACTTAATAGTCTTTCTTGAGTGGATTTGAGCACTTTGGCTGTGTGTTTATGTGTAGTTGTCATGCTTAAAATATTCATATGAAGGTTTGAAATATTTATTTGAAGGTACCTTCTGCAGAGTTCAGCAGTTAGGCTCTCGGTGCTTCTACCTGCTCTGTATTTTATTTATTTTTTGCTGCTCCAAGCAGTTATTTTGTACAACTACCTTTTATTCTGTTTCATATATAATTGATGACAGTGTTTCATGTAGTTATTGATCATTTCTTTCATGATAAAGTTAAAGAATGTTTTTGACAGCTTGCTTCTCTCCCAGATTAGTGAAAATTCAGATCTGCTTCCTCTCCTATTAGTTTGGGAGTCCTGGGGATTAGGAAGGGTACCCCTGCTTTCACTCCATGACCTTTTATCCCAGAAGAGCAAGGCAGCTCTGAGTGGAAGGCATATAAATACAAGGATGGAAATATGATGTAATACTAATGCAATTAATCTTGTCTTAAATAATGGAAGCAGAGTATCTCTGAGAAGCTTTATTTCTGATGCTGAGAAAGTTATAGAGGATACTTGTGTGAGGTATTAAAAATACTAATACTCAAGTCTCCATTTGCACTTAAAGATGAATGAACAGTCTTAATATCTACTAACCTTAGAAAACTGTTATGGAGTGTACTTCTACATTCTATAAATCTTTGATATTTCTAATTTAAAGTTTTTTATATTATAAGTTACCTGGCATAGAACTCATTTATAATAATTTGCAATTTGTTGTATCTATTGTAATTCTTCTACATTTTTATACATGGGAATTATTTTAACTGAGATAGTGGAAGGGAGGGAGAGAGGGAAAGAGAGAGAAATAGCAATGTGTGAGAGACACATTGATTGGTTGCTTCTTGCACACACTTTGACAGGGGCTGATGATGGGACCTGCAACTCAGGTACGTGCCCTTGACCTAACACTACCCACTGAGCAAACAGCTAGGGCTAGCTGAGTATATTTGTGTAGGTGTATTTATATGCATCTGGAAACACATATGTGTGTGTGTGTGTGTGTGTGTATACACACACATATATATGTATATATATACATATATATATATGTTTTTTATTTATAATTTATGTATTGTAACAGAGTGCTATAATTTCTGGTGCTATTACTTGGTAATCTCCGATCCCTCAAAAAGGGTGAAAATGAAAATATTTTACATGTAAAATAAACTTTTTGGGGGGACTACTAGAAAGTATTCTCTTGCTGAACTGGACTTAAAACTTTGTAGCTTGCACCTTGGTGATGTATAGTGGTTATATCCTTTTTGTAGACCTTGATTTACAAATGAGGTATCTTTGATCTATGTACTTAACATTGGTTTGGAAATCTGACCTTATGGTTTATATTTATACATTGGTTTGAATAGCGATTATAATATGTAGGAAATAAATCTTTTAACACCAGCTCATGTATTCAATTGAACTCTCCTTGATACTTTCAAAGATAAACCATGTTTGGTCAGAACCCCATGTAATTCATCAACAAGCCCTAACAAGCAACAATCCATGGTCTGTCTTGCCCATCAAAATGCCTGTTCACTGCTTCTCTTGTATAATTTTGAAGTAAATCCAAGTTAATGTAATTCCATCCATAAATATTTTAGTACCTAAGGATGACATAACCACAATACCATTAACACCTCTAAAAAGATTTAACAATAATTTATCAGCATCATCAAAGATAGTCAGATGTCATTCATTACTATATCCAGAACAATCCTTAAAAATTAGATACATTGCTTTCCTTTTTTCTAAAGGTGCTCACATTTTCCTCCTCAAAGCTATTTCATACCATCCTTTGTTGCTTATTTTTGACTTCTCCTGCCCACTGAGTTAAGCATTTCAAAAGCACTCTCATCAGTACCTTTAAAACTTTCATCCCTTGACCTTCTTTTGTGCTTACTCATCTAATCACCAACCACATATAAAGCTAACAGTTGGTTTTCTCTACTCCTAGACTACTAACTGCTGCTGAAGAAAAATGCATAGCTGTTGATGGCACCATTACACATTTATGATTTCCAGCCTCAAGTGGCCCCTTGGTACCACCTGGTGGTCATTTTCCTCATTCCCCACAGGAGCTATTGCAAATTCATACCTCTCCCCTCAGTTCCCCAGCCTTGCCTCTAGCCAGAATCAACAGGACTTCTAGTTCTCTAAGAAAGGACAATAGTCATGAGTTATTTCAAAATTTCCTTCTTTCTCCTAACTTAAATGTATCTTTACTCACCTTTAATTCTTGTCTCAAAAGAAGATTCCTTCTTCCAGCAAGGTTACTGTTTAAGGCCTAGGACTCTGAAGTCAGATTGCCTGGTTTAGAATTCAGGCTCTACCCTTTCTTTTCTGTGTGTCCTTGGGCAAATTATTCAACTCCTCTGTACTTCAGTTTCTCCATCTGTAAAATGAGAATTATAATATTTCTTAACTTTATGATTGCAAAGAGGATTAAGTGACTTATTATATGTTCTTTTTAAAAAAATATTTTTTATTGATTTCAGAAAGGAAGGGAGAAGAGGAAAGGGATAGAAACATCAGTGATGAGAGAGAATCATTGACCAGCTGCCTCCTGCACTCCCCCTACTGGGGATTGAGCCCGCAACCAAGATGACCCATAATTGAACCCAGGACCCTCTAGTCCATGGGCTGATGCTTTATCTACTGAGCCAAATTGGCTAGGGCTGTATGTTAAGTTCTAATAACAAAGCCTACCACATAAGAAATCACAATATATAAAGTAGTTATTGTTATCTTTCCAAAGCTCCACCTTTGTTCCTGATTTTGATAAGTAGCATAAGGAAATTAACAGGGGCAACTTCTTTGCATGGGGTGATCTGGGAAGACTTCTCTGGGGAAGTGACATTTGAGCTGAGATATAAAGGAGGAGAATAGGCTAAACAAGTGAAAAGCTGAGGAAACATATTCTAAGCAGAGGAAACTAGCGCAAAGGCCCTGGAAGATGGAAAATGTTCTGTTTGAGGAATGAAAGGAAATTAGTTAAGGCTGAAGTGTAGCAGGAAGGGTGAAAATAGCTGAAGATGAAGTTTGGGACATGGCTGGGGCCAGCATCATAGAGAGACTCAGTTGGCTGCCATCAAGGGTATGCATGGCTTTTATTCTAAGTGAAGGGGAAGTTGGATAGTTTTAATAAGAGGAACAGTATGATCTAATTTACATCTTACAAAGATTACTCTTTTTGCTTCATGGTGAATAGATTTTTAGAAGGGCAAAAATAGAGTGAGGAAAAGTTGATTAAAAATTATTGCATTATGCAGAAACTGGTTTGGCTCAGTGGATAGAGTGTCGGCCTGCAGACTGAAAGGTCCCGGGTTCAATTCCGGTCAAGGGCACATACCTTGGTTGCGGGCACATTCCCAGTGGGAGGTGTGCAGGAGGCAGCTGATAGATGTTTCTAACTCTCTATCCCTCTCAATTCCTCTCTGTAAAAAATAAATAAAATATATTAAAATTATTGCATTATTCTAATTGAGAGATGATGGTGATTCAGATTATGGTGGTGTATTTATTTAATTTTTGATGGAATTAATAATGGTGTGAAATAGATTCAACCAGCCAGTGTATCTATTATACATTGATGTTTTTCTCTCTCCCTCCTTCTTCCCCCTCCCTTCCACTCTCCCTAAAAGCCAATAGAAAAAATATTCTCACTCCTCAGGTGAGGATTAAAATAATAAGAGGCCGCTTGCTTTGGCTCGGCAGAGTCTGTGCAACCACTGAGGCAGGCTGTGTAGGTGGAGCCACGAACCTGAATAGAGTGGGACATGAAAATTCTAAAAGAATGATGCTGTGGAAGCAGAATTTAATCTCTTGAAACATTTCTATTGCTTATTTCTAAGCTCTCACCAATTCCATTTGTGCTTTAAACAATATGTAGAGCCCCAGTCTACTTACAGTTTTTAAAAATGTCAAGAATAAATAAAGAGTTCTTCCTAAATTATATGAGAATGTATTGACCACATCCTTCTCTATACACTTCCTATATAGTTTAAGAGCAACGATATAGAGACTTCCTTTGTGAATTGGAAAGCCATGTCCAGAAAGCCTATGTGTCAATCAGCTAGGAAAGAATTCAGTTTCCCTTTTCCAACTTTTTTCCAGCTTTGAGTTTGTTTCCTGCCTAAATAATTGTTGAGGCAAATGTGTCTACCTCTGACTCCATTTCACCTAACCTATCCAAATGAGGTAGCATCATATCTCTCCAGAAGTGGAAGCCAAGAACATTTTCTATTATGAGTTGACCAGGCAGTAGGTAGAAGAGCACTCCAAGTTGACAGGCATTGTGGTTGGTTAGAAGGAAAAATCAAGGCTGGTGGGTGTTTGCTAAAATCAAAATGGGCCAAAGTCAGGGGCACCTGTAGCATGGTCGATGGCAGTCATTTTGCCATCATTCTCAGAAGACATTTTTTCACTGAATGCTTTTTGGTATTTTATTACTCATTAAAAAAAAATCAGAATTTTCCCATTGTTAGTTTAGTTTTAAATAAATCATTCAGGTCTCCATTTTTATTAGGAAACTAGTATTTTCTCTACCCCCCTCCACATGTTACGAAAATAACAAATTTCCCTTTAAAAATTTAAAATTATATGTAAGCTGTTTTAATTCCTTTCCCGAGCTATCCGATGGCCTCTTTTCCTTAAAGTGTATCAGAAAAGGTGGGCCTCTTCCTACTTCAGATTTGATTGCAGTGTTGAGAAGCCCATTAGTAATCCTAAACCCAGAATGGCAGTGGTTATTGAAAATAATACTGTCTCACATTTATTTACAGTTTCCTTTGTATTTGAGAAGCCACCATATGAAAGTATTCTTAAATTTACATTTATATTTCTGTGTTTGTATGTGAGACTGTGTAAACTTTTATAGTTTATGGTTTTATCTTCTGGAAAGGAGAAACTCTGTCTTTGACAGATATTTCTCTCTTTCAGCATTCAAGGCAGTGTTATGAAAGTTAGGCTGTCAGTCAATATTGTTTAATTTCTATTTGAAGTAGGGTGTTCCCCCACCTCCCCAAGATTTGAGGAGAAAATACAAAACTCCCCCTCCCGCCCCACATGGCCCCTTGAAATCTAAAAGACTGTCTTTCTTCAATTGCAGTCATTATTACAGGATAAAAACAGGAAGAAAGAAACTAAAGTTACTTTAGTGTATCATGGGAAATGACTGAGAAGCCTGCCATCTGCTTCATATGAAAACTTTCCTGATGAGAATTCAAGGCAAGTCACTGTGTGCTCTTCCAGTTCCCCATAGAGTGTCTATTAATCTTTCAGATGGAGCCACAGCCTCTCAGGGGAAAGAAGCTACTCCTCTAAAATAGAAGCACAGGTGCAATATAATTTGTGATTGTTTTTTATTTTATTAAAAAACTAGAGGCCAGGTGCATGAAATTTGTGCACTCAGGGTGGGGGTGGGGGGTGTTTCCTTAGCCCAGCCTTTGCCTTCTCGCAGTCTGGGAGCCCTCAGGGGATGTCTGACTGACGGCTATTCTTAGCGCTGCCACGAAGGCGGGAGAGGCTCCCGCCACCATTGTACTTGCCAGCTGTAAGCCCGGTTTCTGACTGAGCGGTGCTTCCCCTGTGGGAGCTCACTGACCACAGGGGGCAGCTCCTCCATTGAGCGTTTGCCCCCTGGTAGACAGTGCACTTCATAGCAACCAGTTGTTCTGCCCTTTGGTCAATTTGCATATTAGCCTTTTATTATATAGGATTGCGTGCCCTCTTAGGCAGCTTGACTGCCCACTTATTAATTGGGCAGGTCCTCTCAAGAGGACTGTTGTGTGGTCCATGAGAGCAGTAGAGGAGTAGGAGATATGTTCTGCTTCTTTCAGTGCCAGTGGATTAGTCGCCCTGACATTTTCTGACCTCTGCCTCATCCAGCCCATGCGGTCAGTGGCAGACGCCTTGGACAGCCAGTTTTGCTTTCTTACCTGGCAGAGGGGTAGAAAGAACACATATGTAATCCCTGGCAAGATCACGCCCTCAAGTGGTGAAGATTATCTCTGGGTTGTCTAAACTGTCAGGTTGGCTCCTCAGACAGTTTGTTTCATAGCAGGTTTGACCTTTTCATTACATCCTGAATTACAGTTATTTGGCTTTTTGACACGGGGAAAACAAGACACGAGAAAATTAACCAAGACCGGTTCTTTGATATTTAAGGAATATGCCAATCAAAACTAAATAGTCTGGGTATAACAACAAAGCCAACTTGGGAAATGAACAAAGCTAATTCAGGTAAGGATGCCTGACTAAAGTGACTGACTAGTTGGTGGTTAAACTGTTGGCTTATTGTGTTCATCTGACCTTCCAGAGTGTTTCTGTGATGGCCATGGGTGGTACTAGTTGATGGTTTGCTCATTGCACGAACAGCAGTACCATCTTGCAGACTTCTCAGGGTTTTATTCGATTTTTATGGACAGGTTCACATAGTGGTTAAGAGCACAGATGTTGCCAAAACCAGTTTGGCTCAGCGGTAGAGCGTCGGTCTGCGGATTGAGGGGTCCCGGGTTCGATTCCGGTCAAGGGCATGTAGGAAGTACAAGAGGCAGCCGGTCGATGTTTCTCTCTCATCGACATTTCTAGCTCTCTATCTGTTTCCCTTTCTCTCTGTAAAAAATCAATAAAATATATTTAAAAAAAAAAAAAGAGCACAGATGCTGGAGCTAAGCTATATGTGTTTATATCACAACTCTGCCACTTTCTAGCTAGGTAAATTGGGGCAAATTCCTTAATATCTGTGCTTCAGTTTCACCATCCATAAAATGGGAATAATTGTAATACCTATTTCATAAGGTAATAATGGCTTGGTGGATAGAGTGTTGGCCTGTGGACTCAAGGGTCCCAGGTTCGATTCTGGGCAAGGGCATGTACCTTGGTTGTGGGCACATCCTCAGGAGGGTTGTACAGGAGGCAGCTGACTGATGTTTCTCATCGATGTTTCAAATTCTCTATCCCTCTTCCTTCCTCTCTGTAAGAAAATCAATAAAATATATTTTTTAAAAAGAAAATAGGATTTTACCAAGTCTCCTATCTACCTATTCCAGGACTTTTGCGAGGATCAAATGAGATGAAACATGGGAAAATGCTTCACAGATATTTGGTTACAAATATACAAACTATAAAATGTTTGTACCTGGCTATAAAGCAAGTTGGGTACCTAGGCTGAAGAAACTCTAAGGAGACTAGTTGCTAGGGAGAGGAAGCGGGGCATTGCTATGTGACGTCATTACCTGGCTCCCATAGCCACCATTTCCAGACTGGGCTATGGGCTGCAGTTTGCGCCATGGGGCCTTGGCAGCATTAGCTGCAATTTGGAGGGGTGTCTCTCCCGGGTGGTGGTGGAGCCTGTGTCCCACATGGGGGAAGCCGAGTGTTGGTTTGTCAGCGCCAGGTCTGCAGTGCTGTTTATTTTCAAACTAGAGGCCTGGTGCACGAAAATTCATGCACTTGGGGAGAGGTTCCCTCAGCCCGGCCTGCCCCCTCTCTTACAGTCGGGGAGCCCTCAGGGGATGTTCTACTGATGGCTTAGGCCCGCTCCCCATGGGAGCCTGGCCTCTCTCTGTGGGAGGTGACTGGGCCCATCAGGGAAAGGCACTGTCTCCATCATTCCGCTGCTACTACCTCTGCCAGCCACCATGGCAGCTTGCCCTCAGCCCTCGCAGTCACTGCGGCTTTGTCCGGAAGGATGTTTGGCTGTCTGGTCTAATTAGTATATTATGCTTTTATTATTATAGATGGTCAGTGCATGTCATGACAGCTCTTACATTGAGTGTCTGCCCCCTGGTGGTCAGTATATATATATATATATATATATATATATATATATATATATATATATATATGAGCATATTGAAGTTATTCAGAGGGAAAGAATGTTGTTATGGGCTGGAGAAGTGAAGGAAGGCTTAATGGAGGGAAGAGACTTGAGTCAGTTCTTAAAAGATGCGTAGGCACTAGATGGGCAAGGATGAGTTTTCCAGCTAAAGGAAATAATAATTAATTTGAAAAAAATATTTTAAAAATGTCCAGAAAGACATGCTCACTTTTTTATTTCCTGGAGGGAAGGAATAAAATATTTCTGGGGGAATTTAGTAATTTTTAAATTGTAGAAAATTTCTATATTTTTTCTCAAAAAAAAATAAATATCCTTCTATTTAAAGGTAATCTTTAACCTTTCTTGTAGGATTCAGAAATGTTTCTATATTTGAACATCACTGTGACTCTGTAGTTTTACCTTTTCCCCATGAGCCTGGGAAGATAAGATACTAGTATAGTACTTATAAACAGTTAACATTTCTATATTGTGTAGGTGTTATCGATATTACTACAATTGATAAAGTAAACTAACGAGAGATGGTGACAAAGTGTTGAGGTGGTGGCAGTGATGAAACATTATCTCTGCCCATTTCAGAGTTGCAGCAATTCTCTCATATAGTGATTACCTTTTATGACAAAAGATAAAATGTAAACAGAAGTTTGTTTTTCATTTCTTTGCATTATCAGAATTATTCTGTTTTTGGTTGGCAAATAAATAATTTAAATGTAATCAGCACAATTACTCTATACACACTGAACAACTTTATTCTGAGCTTCCTGTCATGTCACATTTTTATGCTGGTAGGTTTCTCATGATGTTTTAAATTGTGCAAAGAATTCTTCTGAAATATATAATTACCAGCTCAGCCCGGAATTAGAGAAGCAGGAGTTCCTGTCGTTCTCTCAGACAGTCTTGTATTGAAAGATATAGGAAAGTGTGCTTTATTCTAATATCCTTTCCCCATCAATAAAAGGAGTTAACATCTGAATGTTCGTGTTATTTTTACATCTTCTGCAATCCCAGTCTCACGCTGTTCTAGTAGAAGTTCAAGCCAACAACCGAAGCTTGGCCCAGATCTGATGTGGTAGAGACCAGAAGGTTGGGGTTAGGGGATGGACAGGTAATTAGGAGGCCAGGAGTAAAGACTGAAGGAAACAAGAACATAGTGAACAGTGCGCTGAACGTGAGCATCTACCCCTGGTCCTGCCTTCATGGACTCCCTGAGGAGGGCGAGGAGCTGGAAGGTGGCAGATCCACTCCAGCTCCACTTTCCCTTCCAGTGCCAACCAGCACCTATTGGGGCCACATGCAAACCACAGCGGAGGGGCAGGGGACAGGGTTCAGAAAGGTGAGCGCAAGGAGAAGGGAGAAAGTTGCAGAGCTCTGGGCTTCAGGAAGTTTTCTAAAACCGTGGAATTTCAATAGCCTTACATTTATTATAATTTGATGACACTTTATTCAAATTCCCTTAAAGGAAACCAAGACCAAGCATCAGGTTCCCTTAGTGAGAAAACTTTAGAGATACTAGATTATAAAGAAAGGTATAGCTGTGGTTTTTAAAGTGTTTTTTAAACATATATTTTTATTTATTTTAGAGAGGAAAGGAGAGGGAGAGAGAGATAAAAACGTCAATGATGAGAGAGAATCATTGATTGGCTGCCTCCTGCATGCCCCCTCCTGGGGCATGTGCCCTTGACTGGAATTGAACCTGGAACCCTTCAGTCCGCAGGGGTTCTGTCCCCTGAGCCAAACCAGCTAGGGCTTTAAAGTTTTAGATTAAAGAGAGATGAGGACCAGTGAGTCTGTGCTATTGTGCAGCTGGGAGGTGAGTGGCACATGAGAAGACTATTAGAAAAAATATATATTTTCGGTTATTTTTCTTACAAATGGGATATTTAAAAAATATCCCTTGAGTTCTCGTATACTTTATTGCAATGACAAGCTTATCTACACATATATTAACCACTTCATGCCTCTTACTGTAAATGATATTTGCCAGTGAATTTTAGGTCAGGAGGATTATCGCAGCTTTTACTTTCTATCAGGAGCCTGAGCTCTTGGGGTCAAGACAGACCCGAGTTTGAGTCTTAGAGAAAACTGACCTTGAACAAATCTGTCAGAGCCTTATATTCCTTCTCTTCCCAAAGGAGAAAATAATACTAACCAGCCCTGGCTGGTGTGGCTTAGTTGGTTCAGTGTCATCCCGTGTACCAAAGGGTTGCTGGTTCGATTCCCAGTCAGGACACATTCCCAGTTGTGGGCTCTATCTCTGGTATGTGGTGTGCGGTAGGTAACTGATCCATGTTCCCTCTCACATCAATGTTTCTCTTTCTCCCTCTCCCTTCCTCTCTCTCTAAAAATCAATAAAATGCTTTAAAAAACAAAAAAGAAAATAATATTAACAAAATGTTGTATAGAGTTTTAAAATAAATGATATAAATGTAAATACTTAACACGGTGCCTGACTCACTAGATAGTAAATTTCTTTCTTCCTTTTCATTCATTCCATGAACATTATTGAGCCCCTGCTCAGAGCTGAACTCTGTGCTCTACACCAAACGTGAGAAAGAGCACATATTGCAGCCCCTTAGGCACTCACAATAGAGTGAGAAAGGTGCTACATCTGAGCAGCATGCAAAGGGCCAAGTGAACTTTTGGGGAGGGGGGAGGGGAGGGAACAATTTCCTTTCCTGGGAATCTGGGGGCGGCTGTGCCGAGGGGGTACACAGGCTGGGTTTCCAGGGGAGTGAACAGGTGGAAAAAGGAAGAAAGACATTCCAGACAAGGACATAGACTCAGGAAAGTTCAGTTCAGTTGGAGCTCCAGTATATGGTCTGAGTAGAGAAACAGCATGGAATGAGTCTGAAAAGAGATGTTTGGATCTTGAATGCAATGGGTTTTCAGTGACGTGACGTGGTTAAACCTTTCCTTGGAATTCTCCCTCCATTAGCCATATGGAGGAGAAATTATAGGAAGCCCAGCAGGAGGGATGCTGGTAAGGAGGTGCTCTCCCTACTCCAGAGCAGAGGTGAGGCCTGACCTAAAGTAGGAGTTCAGAGAGAGGGGATGAGCAAGAGGCTCAGAGGCAGAGCCTGTGGCACTTGGTGACTGGTTAGGTATGGCAGGATGAGAAGGAGATGGGCATCACAAATGACAGCAACTGTACTCATCCCTTCGTCCATTCAGCAATCACTAGTGAGTACCAGCCAAGTTCCAGGGAAGAGGCCTTCCCACAATTTTCTATTTGTATCTCTTTAGACAAAACTGAGTAACCCAGACACCACACACTGTGAGGGAGGCTGGAAAATTATTCTGGAAGAAGAAGGTAAAGAAAAAAGAGGTTGTGAATGGCCTTGGCCAACGTACAGTGTCTACCAGAACAAGAACTTCCTTTTCATCATTCGTAGGTGGTTTGAACTTATTTTTTTTGCAGTTGTTGCCATTTGTAGTAGTTTCTAGTATTGCTGTACCAATGTACCACAAACTGGGTTACATAAAACAGCGGAAGTTTATTGCCTCTCAGTCCTGGAGCTGGAAGTCCAAAATCAAAGCGTCAGCAGGGCCCCGCTTCTTCAGAAACCTGTTGGGGATTCCACCTTGCCCCTTGTTCGCTTCTTGGTCATCTTTGGCATTCCTTGGTTCAGGAGTTGCACAGCTTCAATCTCTGCCATCTTCAGATGGCCAGTCACATTGCATTAGGGGCCCATTCTACTCTAGGATGACCTTATCTTAACCCAATTAATGGCCCTATTTTCAAATAAGGTTACATTATGAAATACTGGGCATTAGCATATTTTGGGGGGGAGAGGATGTGGTATAAAAATAAGAAATGCTCTTTTTACTTGGTGTAAAAATAAGAAATGCTCTATTTCCAAATTGTTTTTTTTATTACCTACGTTTTGTAATGAATTTTTAAAAGCCTTATTTTAATTTCTAGTTGAACTCCAGTTTTATTTATTTCATTCCTAGTTTATTCCAGCTTTATAGTTAAAATACTTAGAAATTTAAAATAAGTAAAAATAGTTAAAATAATTACTAATGAAATAATTAGAAATTATTTTAACCACAAACTGTGGCAATGTGAAAGATTATTTGATAAGTAGTATTCAAACCACTGCCTACAAACTTAGAAAAAAAGTATTTTAAATCCATACCCAATACTGTATGCTAAATAACATACAAATATGATAAAGAGTTAAATATTTTCTAGAACTGCAGAGAAACAAAGTACTTTGTTTTTGAATGTTTGTATAGTAATAAAATGTAGTAGAAATCATAAAAGAAAAGATCCATAAATTCCAACTATACAAAAATGTAAAGAATTTTGTGCAAGAAAAACCTCAGTGGGGAAATAACAGATTGGGAAACATTACAACAAATAATTCAGACACTAAACGTAAACAGTATGTTACATAAAGAATTCGTATAATTACTAAGACCACAATAGATAAATGGTCCAAGGATGTGACCAGACAATATATTAAAAAGTTTGTTTGTTAAGCAAACATATGGAAAAGCGCTTAATAATTATTTAAAAACTGATAAATTATTACATTGCTGATAGTAAAAGAAATTGATGTA
Source organism: Pipistrellus hanaki (assembly GCF_964339955.1). Taxonomy (NCBI): domain Eukaryota; kingdom Metazoa; phylum Chordata; class Mammalia; order Chiroptera; family Vespertilionidae; genus Pipistrellus; species Pipistrellus hanaki. The sequence goes on from NC_140514.1 coordinate 20,578,547, forward strand.
GTCCCTTAGAAAAAAAGCATTAGCAAATACATTGAGAGTTGTACAGATGTTCATGCAATTAATATTTCCAGGAATTTATCCTAAGTAAAGCAGGAAAAACTGTGTTCATGAAGTTCTTAATTGCAGAACTATTTAGTAATAGTGAAAACTTGAGACCGGACAAATTGTCACCAGGGGAACAGGTGACTGAATTACGGTACATGCTTTTGTTGGAATATGCATCACGGTGTAATAATGAAGACGTGTAGCAACATGAAGAAATGCTTGTGTTTTAAACTTACCTGTTTTTTAAAGTGGTATATGTAATTGCAGTAATGAAAACGGAAAAGCATGCGTATGGAAAAAGTTGTCAACAATTTGCAGAATGTGTAGAAGGTGTCAGGGAGCATGAAGTTGTTTAAGGTGACAGGATTATGACTACTTTTTCCATCATTTTCCAAACTTTCTTATGATTTAAAAAATATTCAGTTTATTATTTGGTTTAAAGCCCTCCTGTTCTTTTTTGCATCTTAATGACACCATTAGGAGGTAAGGAAAATTTAATGAGCTTTCGGGGGGGGGGGGGGGGGAATTTACTCACAGTAAATTTACTCAGTATTGTAAATCACACCAGATGTTTTTCTTTCATTAAATAAGTCTTGTGCTAAGTGGTAGGATTTCTTTGATAAGAAAAAGTGACATTTAAAGGAAGATTTTTACTGTAGTATATGTGCATTGTGTGGTTAATGGCAATGTTTTTGAATAGTGAAGTAATTATTTTAATCCCGTCGCATCATTCACCTTAGTTTGAGTCTTGTGGCCGAGATTTAAAAGCCATGCTGCTTTCAAAGACAATAACTTACCCATAGGCTGGAGGAAAAATAGGTCTACTTTCTCTATGACAAACGCTCTCTTCTGACTTTGTAGCTTTGACTTAATAGTGTGGATTTAGTGCCAGGTGATGGACACAGAGGACAGTGCTTTAGCAATGTCTTCATTTGCCTTCTTGGAAAGAGGATTTGCTCCTCGCTTCTCAGAGGGAGATTCTAAAACAGTAGTTCTCAACCTTTTAGTGCCTCAACCCTTTAATACAGTTCCTCCTGTTGTGGTGACCCCCAAACATAAAATTATTTTCGTTGCTACTTCATAACTGTAATTTTGCTATTGTTAATAAATTGTAATGTAAATATCTATGTTTTCTGATGGTCTTAGGTTCTACAGCAGCGCTTTTCAACCTGTGGGTGGAGAACTGCTACCCTGTTTCCCTGAAAATAAGACAGTATCTTATATTAATTTTTTCTCCCAAAGTTGCGCTAGGTCTTATTTTCGGAGGATGTCTTATTTTTGGGGAAACACGGGTAGCAGGTAAAAGCAGGATCATCCGCCCTGTTCCTTCTTCCTGGTGACATGTACCTGGCCTATTTCCTAGGCTTGCTGGGCTGCCCATTGTCCCTGAGGGAACACAGGCAGCCAGCTCCCTTTGGGGATGAGAAATAACCAGGGACGACAACCCCTTTGGGCCATCTGCTGTCTGGGCTTGATTAGATTCTGCCTCTGTGGTTGACTAGGCTTTCATTCACTACCTGAAGATTGAAGTTAGTGGTAGTGCATCTCACCACCTCCCAAAATAATACACACACACACACACACACACACACACACACACGTGCACGTGTGCGCGCGCCTGAAACACATATGCACGCATACATACACACGTTCATGTACACAGGCTTAGTGAGAAACAACCAACTTATTTTAGGAGAAAATAAAAAGTCTGATAGGGTGATGATGGAAAGGAGTTAATCCCTGTCTCCAAAGTAAAGCCTAGACAATAGGGACCCATGCAAAGCAGGGCGGGACAATGGCCATGTCCCGGCTCCCCGGTGAAATGCAGCCTGCCCTCAGTTATTCAGGGGCCTATCATCCAAAGTGTGGATTATCCAGGCCATATGCTTCACCTCCTTTACCATCTGGCTGGTGACCTGCTTCTCTTCTTGTTAACAGGAAAAATACTCAAAATACCTCAGTCCATTCCTGCCAAATAATTTCTACTACCTATATTTAACCCTCTCTTTAAGCTTATTCAGAGCACATTTTGGTCAAATCTGGTTTCTTGATATATTCCAATTACTCACAGGACACATTGGTTGTTAGCTTCTAATGTATGATCTTGCACTTGTTGATCCTTGCCTTAAAATAGGCCTTCAGTCATCTCTTGGGTTTATTATTTATCACTTCAGCTCCCTAAGGAGCTCCTTTAAAGCAAGGAGCATCTTCTCTGCCTTTCATATCCTCTTCAATCGGTCCAGAGAGCTCCTCTTCACACGGTGGGTGCAGGACGAGTGTTGTTGGCTAAGTACTACTCATCATTTCAAGCAGATCCGTCACGAGAAAGTCACCACAGTAAGGAGCAATGAGCAGAAATGCCATTTGCTATAAAAATAAACTAAAAGAAAATCCCAGACTCTTAGAATTGTAAGGAGCTTTAGAGATAAATTTTGTCTTCTTGATAGGGAAACGGGAGCCCAGAGGAGTAAAGTAACTTACCGTTGATCTCCCAGAACATTTGTAGCAGAGTTGAGACTAGAATTCAGATCTCTAGAGTCCTTTATGTAATCCTTGGAAATCCTGATTTCCAAGAATTACATAAAACTGAAATTAAGCAGAAGGTATATAGAAAAGAGTGGCTTAGATTACATCACTGGGAGGCAGAGAATTTATCAGGTAACCAAGATTAAAGAAAAATCTTACCCCTCTTTTATATACATTAATCTTATAGATACTATAAGAAAGAATCAGTTTATTTGGCATTATTTTTATTTTTATTTGTTTTTAAAGACTGATCCAAAACAAGACCAATCCAAGTGCTTAGAACAAGATTAACATGGTAGGGTTCAATCAAAATTAGTTGAGTGAAAGAATGACACCAGAACTCTCTCATTTTCTAAGAACTTTCAGAATATTCTTCAGTTCTACCATTATCAAACCTATTTATAAAAAAAGGTTTAAGTCTTTCTTTAAATCAAAGGTTTCCTCATTTTGCCATGTATTTTAGTTGACTCTGGACAAACAGTTCAGCCACAAATTAAAATGAACTTCTTTACATACCTGTTTGAGGATGTCATAAATTATCAGAGAAAACTAATGCTCTATCACTTACAAATGGAATGTCCATTGCACATTTTATGATCTTAGTCTGAACATTTCAGATATGGTTAATGTAAATTTCCAAAGTGAATCTCAAACATCAGATTACATTTCCAATTTCAGTTAGGGGGAAGAAAATTTTATGAAATTTTACAGCATATTTAAGTTTAGAATTCTATCATTCATGAATCTTTACATGAAGGCAAAATTGATTTAAATTGTGTTTGTTAAAAATTTTTTATATTACTCATATAATACATGTTCATTGCAGAAAATTAGAAAATATAGGTGATCATAAGGAAGACTAAAATCAGTATTAACCCCAGGAATCAAAAATTAACTGTTAACTATTAACTGCCATATACCATTCTAGACCTTTTTTCTATGCATATTTAGTGTCATATACTACATACTTGACTTAAAAAAAATCTTATGAATATTTCTCAATGTCAATAAATAGTTCTAGAAACCATTCTCAATGACTGCACAGTATTTCTTTATGGGTACCATAATTTAAGTAATCCCTTGTTTTTTGAAATTTAGATTTCCCCCCATTTTTTGCTATAATAGACCATGCTGTGGTGAATGTCCTTATTTATACAACTTGACTCACGTGTTCAGTTATATTCTCAGAATGGATTCTGAGGAGTACAATTTCTGAATTTAATATATACTCAGTTGTAAAGATGGAAAATGAGGTTTTTAAGGTGTCAAAGACATTTCCTTCATATGGACTTCAAAATTTAGAGGCTAATGTTTTTAGAGACTTAGTATTTAATTTTGGTTCTTCATGTCAATAATAAACACATCTTTTTACTATGCAGTGTTACAATTGTATTTGACAAATGATAATTGCCCAAACACAGTTTTAGATGGCTTTCAAATATTTAAATGCTTTAAAAAGTGGTGCTCTCTAAGTAATAACAAAAATAATAATAATAAATTGTACTAATTAGCTTTCCCTCATTATTTTCAGGGCCTGACTGCTATGTTGTTAGTTGGCATGAGACAGTTTCTTGCTGGAGGCAAAGTGTCATTGGACCAGGCACTAATCTTTTTCCCCTCTGATTTTACCCACTTCCAGGCTGATTATATAAACAATAAGGTGTTGTCTTTTTAATTAAGTGAAAGCGACACATTACAGGTGATTTTCAGTAATCTGAACTTATCTCCTAACTGGGTCCTGCTTTATCTATACCCAAATGAGAATATAATTGCTCTGGCAAGGCCACTCTAGAACAGTATTTAAGGTAAGCAGCACAAGAATATCCCCAGTTTTGGGTGGATGGGGTGTGAGAGCAGCACTATCTAATTAGGCTGAGCGGAGACACAGGGGAGGCAGGGGATAGAGGCTGTTCAACTTGACGGCGTTATGATTTTCATGATAAAGTCTGCAATAACCTTTATCTTTTTTATATTTAATTTAATGGCCTTGGAATCTGGAGAAGCCAGCAGGCTTCCTTTATCGTGTGGCACATATCAGCCTCTTCTGGTGCAATTTGTGTGTGTGTGTGTGTGTGTGTGTGTGTGTGTGTGCGCGCTAGCTGCAAGAGACATGAAATTAAAAATAGGCCAGAAGGCTTTCCACTTGACTTTGGTTGATTTAAGTGAGTGGAGCGAGGAGAGCAGGCAAAACATTACCGTATTTTCCGGCATATAAGACGACCCCCTAATTTTTACAGTTAAAACATAGGTTTAGGCCTATATTCGCTGTATAAGACTACCCCCCACTTCCGAGGCAACACCAGTCCTTTTTTAATAGACCGCCTCTCTGACTCTGGCCAATCTGAGCAGGCTTTTTACTAGAACACAGTGTACATGTTCTGTACCCGAAGCTACACTGCGTTCTAGTAAAAAGCCTGCTCAGATTGGCCAGAGTCAGAGAGGCGGTCTATTAAAAAAGAACTGGTGTTGCCTCGGAAGTGGGGGGGTAGTCTTATACAGTGAATATAGGCCTAAACCTATGTTTTAACTGTAAAATTAGGGGGTCGTCTTATACGCCGGAAAATATGGTAGTTTCTTTTAAGTGATATTATGGGGGAAATAATCTATAATGAACAAAAAGAGATTGGAGCATTGTGAGAACACTGAAGATCATGTTTTATGAAATGAGTTCTTTCTAAAAAGCATGAGAGAAGTATAATTACAAAAACTATTTCAAGCTGCCTACAAGTAGTTTTTGCTTGAAGAAAATAAAGGAATGTTATTTATTTGAAATATTTTCATTTGTTTTTGTTTAAGGCTGTGAAGGAAGAGGTGAGTGTGTGTTTCACAAAATCATTCATTCACAAGACAACAAATTTACCACCTATGAGAAAATTTTCTTAAAAGTAACATTATTTTATTAATAATTAATAGTTAGTTATTTTAAAGTCATTATTAGTTATTTTAAGATATATTTTATTGACTTTTTACAGAGAGGAAGAGAGAGGGATAGAGTTAGAAACATCCATGAGAGAGAAACATCGATCAGCTGCCTCTTGCACACCCCCTAGGGGGGATGTGCCCACAACCAAGGTACATGCCCTTGACAGGAATTGAACCTGGGACCTTTCAGTCCGCAGGCCGACGCTGTTTCCACTGAGCCAAATCGGTCTCGGCTATTAGTTATTTTTTAAAAGAACTGAGCAAAAATAATGGTACCTCTAAAAGTACGTTTGGAAGGTGCTGGCTTATCAATAAGAATAGATGATGAATGTAGACTCTGAGACATTGCAACTTTCCTCAAGAACTATATGCACCTGTTAACTTTTTAAAAATCAATGCTATTTTAAAAACCTAAAAAAAATAAAATAATAACACTTTTACATAAAGAAAAAAGCACTAACCAAAAAGCAATAATTCCACTTTAGGTATCTCTAGAAGGCCTGTGCTTAGTAAAAAGAATGGATAATAAATGTAAATTACGGGACATTGTTACTCATGGCTGCATTGCTTCAGTGAAGTGAATTACAGAAATACAAATAGCTGTTGAAACCTAGGTGAGCTATTTCTCCTCCATTCCACTGACAGTCACTCTGAGTTCCATGAGCTCTCTCTGAAACCCATTATCGCCTGTAACTATAACACTGAAGAAGCCTCTAATAAAGGTGCCTTCCCCCCTCCCGCCCCCACTGATGCTCTAGCCTCTCACAATTACCTCCAAAATAAGAAAAAAAATTATGACAAGAATTAGAGTGGGCAGAAACAACCTTCTGGCAGAAAACTTTTCTATTTTAAATGATATAACACTCTTAAACTTACATTTAAACAGTTTGATATCTTTCACATACACTGGATAAATACTCTATCTCAGCATGCAGGAGGGGAGGAGCATGCTCTTATATACAAACTAGTGACCCAGTGCACAAAATTCGTGCACATTAAAAGGGGATTAATTAGAGGAAATAATTTAATATTGCTATTTGTCCTTTCTCTATAATAGAAGTGTCTGAGATGAAAGAAAATTAGTAAAATGTATATGAAAACCTTCCTCCTGTCAGAGTCTGGGGCTCATTACAGGACCCATAGTCAAGTCCCTGCCCACCCACATGCACCTCAAAATCGCGTGAGACCCCCACCCTGTTACCCCAGCTGTTACCCCACCCCCACCCCAGTTGGGCTAAATCCAGACCCAACCAGTCCCACCCTTGTCAAGCCCTGCCGGGCAGGAGAAGAAGTGTCAGGTCCCCTGGCCTGGCTTCAGGATGGGGGGTGTGGCCTGAGGTCCCCCAGCCCAGCACCAAGACAGAAAGCACACCTTGAGGTCCCCTGTCAAGTCCTGCCAGGTGGGGAATATGGCCTGAGGTCCCCTATCAAGCCCCATGGTCCCTGCTGATTGCTCATTAAGGCTCCTTCCGGGAACTTGGCCTCAGTTGTGGGTTCAGTCATTTGTGATGGAGTGATGGTCAATTTGCATATTCCCTCTTTATTATATAGGATGGCACGATTCTCTCAAGGAGCACCTGAAACCTTTTGGCTACTTTTCATCTGAAAGAACCACAAAACTAAAATGATTGATTTTTGACAGAGACATTTTGCCATCCAGATGGGTAACATTAATGTGTTGAACAAGTTAACTCTTTCTGAAGACATGGGCAATTTCTAATTTGTCCTAATGTGCTGGAGAGGGTGTAGTCCCACCAAATCCCATGTGTGTGAGAGTCATGCTGCCATCAGGATCTCTCACAGTGGAGTTTTAGAGGCTGAATCAGGCCCTTTTACATTTTGAGGTTCCTAGTACATTAAAGAAATGCCAGGACAGGGTTATAAACATTCTTGATTTATCTTGTGTGTGTACATATAACAAATTAGAGATTTAAACATGCACATTCAAAAAGCTCTCTCCAAACGAGTTAGGTGAGACAGATCTTGAAGGAAAACCTAAACATTCCTGTCTACTGTATTTTGACCTTAACTCTTTCTATGCCATAAGCATCTACAGATGTAAGCAGGATGGTTTCCATTTTGGACGTGTGGCAGTTGACAGGTTAATGCTTCTATGAACTTTGGGAGAGGGTAAGAGGCACATTTAAGGAATTTAGTAGCTTACTGACACCAAAGGGTCTTGGGGATGCTCAGGGCCCTGGATTGCACTTTGAGAAATGCTGCTTTAGAACATAGCAATACTATACAAAATGGACATAATGTTTTGCCCACATTTCAATTTTTACTGATGTCAGTAAGCCACTAAGTTTTTAAACTATGCCTCTTACCCTTCTCCCAAAGTTTACAGAAGCATTAAGGTCAAACTGTGGTTAACAGGAATGGTTAGGTTTTTCCTTCAAGATCTGTCCAATGTGTTTTGAAAGCTACTAGCCATATGTGGGAGCAATCTTATGTTTTTGGCAATAGATTTTTAAAAATATGTATATTGTACAGAGAGAACCCTTTTAGTTGTGCCATATAGGAAGACTTCACTTTTTTTTTTATCCTTCCAATCTATAATAGCAAAACAAGTTTTATTAAGCCATTATTTTTATTTGTATGTGTTGCTTGTTATGTCATTGTTATATCATTCGATAACTAGAGTAGAGCAAATTGATTTATCTTATTCCTGCCATGAGGTGGTTCATAAAGAAAGGTAGATGGCTTGCCTAATTTACAGAGTGGCATTAGGTTCAGGATAAATTGGTACGGAAGAACAACACATTTTATTTTGCTGTTGTTTGTTTTTCTTTATTTGGGTAATAGTGATAATGGCTGTGAGCAAGCCTGTAAGCCTTTGTGCGGCTATGAGGATTCTCTGAGGATATTAGCTCTGCTTTAAGTGTGACAGGATCTCCATTACAGTGTGATGGTGGTGCTAGTTCTGGAACTTACTTGGGTTTTCTGTTTCTCTTTTCATTAAAAAAAAAAAAAGTCAATCTTAAACTTTTAAGTATTTCATCAGGAGAGTATGGGGCTGCCAATGTTTAACTTGCTCCATGGTGACATTAGAATTTGGTTTAGGATATTTTGAAGTGGCAGAGGTGACAAGCAGTTTTCTGCTTATGAGACATAGCCCAAATCTCTTTAAGTTTCAGATGGGTGATAAACATGGTTAAGAAGTATCCAATGAGAGCAGTAAGTTCTTCTTGCTGGGTCCAGTGAATCAATCACCTTCAGGTCACATCATTGTGCTTTTCATAGAAGATCAAATTATGCCTTCTCCTAAAAATATATTTTTTTATATTCATACTTTTTACTTTCCCCAGGATTTTCCAGAGCTGTCAGTTTAGTAATATAGGCTTTCACATTTAGAAAAGAGTTTTAAAGATGATCTTTTCCAACAGCCCACCCCTTGTTTAAGCTGTTCACAGTGTCTTGGCTGAGTGGCTGTTCCAACTTCACTTGAATACTACTTCCAATGACAGAAACTCGTGATTTCTAAGGCAAACAATTTGGACAGCTCCAATCACCGGGAAAGCGTTTTCTCAATTTGACCTGAGATAGATACCCTTTTTCACCCTATAGCAACTCCCATGTTCCAGTCTTATATCTCCACAAGTCTTCTCCAAACTCAATCAACTCTATTCTTTATCTGAAAATTCTGTCAGCCTACTCTTGTTCCCTCTCCTGTTGGCCTGCTCCAGTGTTCATCATCTATCTCAAAAGTGTGATACCCAGAACGAGCCTGAGTACTTCTGCTGCTGAATTTCTAGAGGAGAGGGGGGCCATCTGCTCCCTTATTGCCAGTATCTGCTAATGGACCTGAAGATCTTCTAGCTTCTCTGGCAGTTGTATCACGTGAGCTTATACTGTGTTTAGGGTCAATGGGAAGGAGTTCTTAGCCACATCAACTACCACTAAGCTGTATTTTCCTCCTGCATTCGCAAATGAGACATGCCCATTCAAAATCAGCCCATTACAATTTGAAGGGAAGTTATTCTTTCTTGTTTTATTTATTTGTTTTTTAATGATGGAAATAACTTTTTCATTTTAATGCAGTTTTAAATCTGCAGAGAGATTTTAAGAATAGTGTGAAGGATCACTAACATTTACCTGCATTCACCACTTATTAACATTTTATCCCACCTCCTTTATCATTTAAGCTCTCAAGGTGGTTCCATGGCTGATCATTCCTAGCCTAAACAATAGCCAAAGAGAGAAGTTTCAGATCAGGCAAGAACAATGTTTTGGGCTCATATTGTAGAGGCCACATTCCAGGTTAAGAAGTTTAATTTTTAATTCAACTCATTGCCTTTGGACCACGAACTTCCCAAATGGTTTATCGGGTTTTTAAGGCATTGGTTCCTAATGTTCCTATCCTCATGGTAGTACCGTGATTTGGTTATATTTCTTATATGACCTATTAGCACCCTGAGGGTGAAAGGAGGTTGTATTTCTCTTTATGTTCCTTTCAGTACTTAGTACTGTGTTACCGGTATACTCTCAATAAAACTTTGTTGAGTGAGTTACTTAATTAGTCAAGGATTGGAACTATAATTAGATTTGGGGTCCATACGTCAAATTAGAAAACTATTGCAACATGAGGGCCTGAGTGAGAACGTTGGCTGCAGGAAGGAAGAGAAGATACACATGAGCGCTCCTACAGAAGTGATTACATCTTCTCCTTTAAAGGGGGCTATGTCATTCACCCATCAAATTGACTCAGACTCAAAAAGCACTAAGAAAAAATGTGGAGACAAGGGAGCATGAGGCGAGACATGCGAATTGAGAGTAAGAGTTCGAGTTTAAATAGCTTGCATTGAAACTTCAGAGATTGAGCTGTTTCTTGGGCATTTGGAAATGCAGGCTTGATCTTTGGAAAGAGATTAAGAGATTTAAACTTACAAATTTCTGTTTTGTTTTTTTTTGTGTGTGTGTGTTCATCTACCACTGCTCCACATTGCCATTTCCCCACTTCCTTCTGTCATCATAAAAGCATGTGGCAGTATCACTCATCTTAAGAAGAGGAAAGAAAAGACCTGTCTTGAATGTAGCACCTCTAGCTTTCTTGTTTCTCCCCTTCATAGCAAACAAACACAGATAGCTCTGCTCCACTCCAAGTTTCTGATTGAGTAGGTCTGGAGAGGGGGATGAGAGTGTACACTTCTCGTGAGTTTCCAGGTGATGCTGCTGATCCAGGAACCACACTGCCTCCATCCAGTCTGTCTTCTTCACATCAGCTTTGCATCAGCTCCTGTTCTTGGAAGAGGCCCCTCGCTCTGCCAGGCCTTCCCAGTCCCGGGTGCAGATACCTGCTGGGGGATGCTTGCAGTGTTAATAAACGCTGCCGTTTTGCTCAAAGCTAATATGTAGCTTTAAAATGTCTCAGTGGTATTGATGAGGTGACTTTGTAGTCTCCTTTAAGAGTATACTGTGTGATGAAGTTATTTTGGGACAATATGAAATCATGAATCAAACTCATGGTCTTGTCATGCTCCAATACCAAGTCACCTTCCCACTTAAAAATCACTTAAAATCTATATCCGTTCCTGTGATCAGTCCCCCACATCTCCAGCCCTGTTTGTGACACTCATGTACTTTCTAGGACACGCAAATGCATCTCAAACATCTTAGTAATAAGGCTTCAGATGGATAATAGGTATACAGAGTAAAAATCAAACACAAAGTAAGTCTTCTCTCTTAGATGTTTAGCGGCATCAGTAGACTCTAGTCATGATGTCAGTAGCACCCCACTCCATGCCATGTGACCACCAAAAGTGTCTGCAGGCATTGCCAAATGTCCTCTGGTTGAGAACCATTGAGTTAGAGACATCTCATGCTTAACTTTTTATGGATTTTAAAATAGATATATTTTTATTGATTTCAGAAAGGAATGGAGACAGAGAGATAGAAACATCAATGATGAGAGAGAATCATTGATTGGCTGCTTCCTGCACGCTCCCTACTGAGGATCAAGCCTGCAACCTGGGCACATGCTCTTGACTGGAATCGAACTCAGGACCCGTCAGTCCACAGGCCAGTGCTCTATCCACTGAGCCAAACCAGCTAGGGCTGGATTATTTTGTGTGTGTGTGTGTGTGTGTGTGTGTGTGTGTGTGTGAGAAATATTATGAGCCGAAATATTATTGGGCCTTTAAATGTCAACCCCCAAATCTTTTACACCCTCTCCATTTCTTCCCTATCATATGTTTCTCTCCTATCTACAGCGAAAGGAGGGGAGTCACAGTTTTGTAATTGTTCTTTACTGATCCTCAACCACGTTTCTCTGAGACAAAGGCAGCGCCCACCACACACACACAGAGGCAAGCCCCAGATAGACTTCAGATTCTTTTCCAGTCCTCCCTGCAAGTATTCATCTCACCATAGGATGGTGATAGTTACTGTGATTAATATACGTCCAACGGTAATGCGATTATAGAAAATCATGCCTAAATTGCTAGCGTTAAAACTTGACCTGCCCTGACCGGAGGAAGAAAACTCAGTACCATTTTCCCTGAGTCTCCCCGCCCCCCACACTCCCCGAATAGCCTTGCTTCTTAATGAGTAAGAGTAGTTTAAGCTGCAATTATTTCCTCTTACACTGACTGTCCTTTTCACCCTGATTACTCTTTGGATGTATAATGGGGAGATAGCTGCTTGCAGGCTCACGAGGAGGCCTGGTGAATGGCGGCAATACATACTTGGGAAGAGTGCATTCCACTCTCAGAGCAACCTGCCCACGTTGAATGCGGCTCACAAGTGGAGTGGATAGAGCTTTTTACAATTTTGATTTGAAATGCCACTTTTCTAGTTTCTGTAGCTAAAACAGTAAATAATTTTGTGGGTTTTTTTTTTCCCCCAGCGGCTCTTGGTTTGACGTTTGCTGAACCCCCTCTTGAATCTACTTTTGCAGAACAAGATGGCCATTTGTACCATTAGGGCACTGCTCCTTTTTAGTTGAGTTTAGGGACCTTCTTCTCCAATTTAGTCTCTTTTGACATGAGCAGAGCATCTATTCATTAAAAGGGAACACCATGACACAGCTAAAGAATATGCGTCGGGAATGCAGAGGGCATTGTGTCTGTGTCTCCCGGTTTCAGAAACCCAGAGTTGCTTTATTTGCCAGACTATCAACTAAGCTCTGGGTTACTGGACACTTTTGTGCATTTATAGTTTTGTGTCGATTGAGATAATCACAGCTTTGAAGCATTATAAGGTTCACAAGTACCTTGGAAAAGCCTAAACAATAAGGATGTTGTGTACAGTTTGAGATTTAGGTGAATTCTATCTTTTCGTAGCTATTTATTTGAAAAGAGCAGTTGTTATAAATAGACATTTCATAACCACTTAAAATAAATCAATGCCTCAGCTATCTGTAATTTTCTCTTAAGGCAATCTCAGACACTGGCATAGTGCTGAAACAAGGGATAATAATCTTAATTAATTGTGTGTTTCTTCAGAGATGGCAGAGAAACTCCATACGTATAATCTTGTTTGATTATAAAAATTGACACTACGGGCAAAGAAAGACCCTTGGTGCAGAGAATGGTTAAAAACAAACTACCCATAGTCCTAAAGATGATACCCGGGCAGTGTGGGTAGTTGGTTTGCTGCAAAACAAAAAGAAGGGTTCTGATTTGGTTATGGTCTCTACACAAAACAAAGCACTTGCTGCAAAACCTAGGAACAAGAAGAATGACATAAAGGAGCCAGCAAATGACAACCGAGGAAAGAGGGAAAAGGAAGAACATGAAGGGAGACTAGAGGACAGTGGAGATCTTTGTAAAGAAAAGCAATGATTTAAACACTGATGTGAGAAATTGAGAAAGGTGGGGCCCTTTAAGATGCCCACCGCATGGGGCATCAGGCTCCCAGAATGGGACCATCCAATGCCTGGTTGGTTCCAGGCACCTTGGAGCTCTTCAGACCATCCCTGCACAGTAACTGATATCCATGGCAAGTCTTCATAATGAATGAATGAACGTTTGAATCATGTTTGCTATTTTTTCATGAACCAAAACCTTTAGCATTATCTTAAAAAAAAAAAAAAGATGTGAACTGAATTTCCCCCACAAAGAGAATCTATGTGGAATCATTCATTGTCTGTAGGGCTCACTACATTTGACATCTTTACCAGATTTCCCTGACACCTCATTTTTCAACTGTGCTGTATGTAAAAGTTGGCTGAAATATCATCAATTCGTTGTTATATGAACTACTTAAGATGGGAGAAGTGAATAATCCTAGATGGTTCTGCAACCCAGTGTGATTTTTACTTGGCTGTTTGCATTGGTGTTTCCATTGGTGTAGTCATTTATAATGACCTGTTTACACCTGTCTTCTCCGCTAGACTATCAAGCCTTGAAGGCAGGACATCTTGGTATGCAAAATCCAGAGCATTGTCTCTGGCACATAGCTGGGGTTTAATAAGTATTAGTTGAATAAATGATTGAGGAAATATATATATATCAGATCTGACACATCACTGTGAACAAAGTAATGCCACTAGACAATGAAAAGGCAGTAACACCTGGAAAGCATCCCTGCTTGTCTCTCAGACTGCTGTGAAGCCCCCAACCTCAACCCAAGTGCCCTCCTGTAAATCTTCCCCCAGAACCACGGAAGTGGTTAAGTGTTCAGGTGTCAAATGCTACCCTGCTGGGCTGCGGGCCGCATACAAAGTTATATTACATTGAGTTTGAAATGCTAACAAAGCAAGTAATTAAGCTGAGTAAGTGCTAACTTGCTGGAAAGCAAGATTTGAAGCTGATAAACCAAAATGCTGATAATTAAGAGTTGATTATACAGCTTTGTTGTTTCGCTACCCTGCTAATAGCCTCTCATTCTTGGCATGTAATGAGTTCTTCCCCACAAGGGGAAAAAAAACAACCACCTAACCATCAATCTTCTCCACTTCTCTCCCATCCTCAGGAAGGTGTGATCCCCTCCTCCCCCAAGCTAATCCTCCACCTGTGGTCTTGATCCTTCTTTCTTATCTACCTCTTGCATCTTTCACCTCTCGCTCTCCAGTAATGTCTTCTCTTCTGTTTATAAACATACTCAGGGGTTACCATCCTTAAAAAAAAAAAAAAAAAAAAAAAAAAAAAGCAAGCCAGTAAATGAGAGTATGAGGATCTTCCCTTATTTTGCATTCCCTTAAGCTTATACCATCTTGCTCTACTACATTCCCCAAACTCTTGGAAAATGAATCTTCCTTTTTCTTCGTATCTGCATCATTGGATAACGATGACCTGCCCCTTTTCTGAGATGCCTCTTTGTGACTTCACTGAAATTTTACTGTTTAGATTTTCTTCTCCTTTTGTTCTCTCTTTCCTTCTCTTACTTCTTTCCCCTTTTCTTTTCTTTTTCTTTTTCTGGTAAGAGAAGAGAAGAAAGGAACAAATGTTTATTGACATTTAAAATAAATCAGATGTGCCAAATTTTAAAACATTATCTCCTTTCATTCTCCCATCAACCCCAGGATATGAATACTATTATCCTCATTTAAAATTTTGTATTTATTTACTTATTTCTTTATAATTGTAGTAAAATATACCTGATATAAAATTTACCATAGTAGTCATTTTTAAGTGTACAGTATAGTGTCATGAAGTACAGTCACATTGTTGAGAAACCTTCACCACCATCCATCTGTAGAACTCTTTTCATCTTGCAAAACTGAAACTGTATCCATTAAACAATAACTCCCCAATCCTGCCTTTCCCCAGCTGCTGGTAACCACCCTCCTACTTTCTGTCTCTATGAATTTCACTACTCTAAGTTCCATCTATAAGTGGGATCATACAGAATTTGTCCTTTTGTGACTGGCTTATTTTACTTAGCATAATGTCTTCAAGGTTTATCCATATTGTAGCATGTATCAGAATTAGCATTCTTTTTTTTACAAAATCTTCATTGAGAATATGTGTTTTTACTGATTCGAGGGTTGGGGGGTGGGGGGAAGAGAAAGAGAGAGGGGAAGATCGATAGGTCCCCTGTACGTGCCCTGACTGGGGATCAAACCCCCAAGCCAGGTATGTGCCCTGACCAGGAATTGAACCTGAGACCCTTGGGTGCACAGTATGATGCTCCAACTGCTGAGCCACACCTCCCATGGCTCCTTCCTTTTAAAGGCTGAATAATATTCCATTATATGTATACATCACATTGTGTTTATTCATTCATCTGTTTACTATCCTCATTTTATAAATGATGAGACTGTGGCTCACAGTTTCATCATTTATAAAATGAGGATAGTATACAGATGAATGAATAAACACAATGAAAGAACTCATTGAGGTCAGACAACTTTTCTTCTATTTTATTTTTTTAATTTTTTTTATTATTTTTTTTATTTTTTTTATTATTTTTTATTAAATTATTATCTGTGTACATATTTTAACATTGCCCCCCCATACATACCCTCCCTCTCCAGAGTTTTGTGTCCATTGGTTGTACTTATATGCATGTATACAAGTCCTTTGGTTGATCTCTTATCTCCCCCAGATCTCCCTACTCTCCCCGCTGTAATTTTACAGTCTACTTGTTGCTTTACTGTCTCTATATCTATCTTTTGGTTTGTCAGTTTATAATGTTTTTTAATATCCATAAATGAGTGAGGGCATGTGGTATTTCTCTTTCATTGACTGGCTTATTTCACTCAGCATGATGTTCTCTAGTTCTATCCAGGTTGCTGCAAATGATGAGAATTCCTTCTTTTTTATGGCAGCATAGTATTCCATTGTGTAGATGTACCAAAGTTTTTTGATCCAATCATCTGCTGACGGGCACCTAGGCTGTTTCCAGATTCTAGCTATTGTAGACTGTGCTGCTATGAACATAGGGGTGCATATATCCTTTCTGATTGGTGTTTCTAGTTTCTTGGGATATATTCCTAGGAGTGGGATTACTGGGTCAAATGGGAGTTCCATTTTCAGTTTTTTGAGGAAACTCCATACTGTTCTCCACAGTGGTTGCATTCCCACCAGCAGTGCACGAGGGTTCCTTTTTCTCCACAACCTCGCCAACACTTGTCGTTTGTTGATTTGTTGATGTTGGCCATTCTGACAGGTGTGAGATGGTACCGCATTGTTGAGACAACTTTTCTTCTAAATAAATAGCAATTCTTTCCTTACTTTTATAATTCTACTTCTAGTTCACTAGCCTTCTTCACTTGCAGGAAACAAGCCACTAAGTTTTAGAATTATTTTTTATTTCCAGTGCCCTCTATTCTGCATACCAGTCAGAGGACAGGGTTGTGCTCAGTCAGGGTTGACCCTTCCTATGTGCCTTTGGGATTTGATTTGACATTTAGAATCCCTAAAACAATCTTGGAGGGGATGTCTATTTCTTAGACTGCCTCGTCAAAGTTGTCTTGTGCAAATAGTTGAAGCCTGCAAGGTTTATTGAGCCCCGTCTCGTTTTTGAAAGAACTGCTCCGAAGTCAGTGAAGTGACATTTCCATGATTAAAATCAGTTGGTGGGATTAATGGAGAGGCAGCAATGAGCTTATTCCTAACTTCATTTCCAGTGTACCAAGAATTTTAACTGGGATAAGTGGAGTCAGCAAATATCCCCACTTCCCTCTCGATCCTCCCCATCCCCCACACACCTACCCCAAAGTACAATTTGGCAAGAAAACAGACCAACTTGTGCGTTTTCAGCAGCAGGGACACTTGGGTAGAAGACTGTCTTAAATTCTTGGAGTTAAGGGCATTATGCAAATTAAATCCCAGCCTCCTACCAGCCATCTGCACTCCAGGGAGCTGTCCAGAGTAGCCAAGCGAAGTCCAGCTGCTTTGAAGATAGAAGTTCCATGTATGGATCCTGAACTACCTTGTGTTCTTTACCTAGGAGGGTTTGTGGGTCTGAGAAAGCCCATTAACAGCAACAACAAAATCCCCAAACAATTTTTATGAGTAGTTTGGAGAAAGATATTAGTGATAACGAGGCATGGAAAAATTAGACCTGTGATGCCACACTTCAGATTGACCCATTATTGTTTTGGGACGATAAGCAAGTGAGTAGTGACGATGAAGATGGTGCTAGTTCCCATCTCCTATTAGACACTGAGGTACAGCCACGTGTATAATTCTCTAATCCTAACTGAGCATTCCTGGAAGTGGCCGCGAGCCTGTGTGCAATCATCACAGGGCCACTTGCTCATCAGCGAACAGCACGACCACCCTCGCCACGCTCCAGCTTCAAGCTGATGGTGCAGGCATGTCTGAGATGGCCAATCTACCCAAGCACTTGGGTTGCATTCATTACTCCTGGCTCATTTCTGAAGTATATAATCAAATTCTAAAGACCGATTGCTTGGGTGTTATTTTTTTCTTTTGCACAGCAGGTTTTACTCAGCAAAAACAGACAACACGACTCAGTGGGTAACTTAGCAGTTCACAAGCTATTGTACTTTCTGATGTTTTGTGTTTCCTTTTTTCTCTCCTGAGCAAGACTATATGTGTGAATGTTTGTTTGTTGTCTTCTAAGGTTTTCTTCTGATAGCCTCCCTTCCCATTTCTTCCTAGTCTTTCTTTTACAAGCCTTGAAAATGGAGTTCTCCTGTATTCTGTGTTCATGTTTTTTGAAAATGGCAGATTCTGCTACTCACTTTTATTTACCATAACTAACTACTTTTCCCCAAATCCTGCTTTCTTCTCCTTCTTGAGAATTTTGTTTTTGAGGTCTCCACATGGAGTTGAAAATCTCCAGGGATCCAGATGTATACTTGGTTCTAGTTGGTTTGGTCCAGATAGAACCTTAACAGAACTCTCCTCCCATTCCTTTATGAATTGGATTCCTCAAACTCTTTTGAAAATGATTATGATTTTCTCTGGGCTGGCTATTGGAGTTGGGTCTTGTAGTTCAGAATGAAATTATACACTCAAAAATTCAAAGTCCAGTTTTTTTCTGTGTTTTTTTTGGGGGGGAGAGGGGGTGCATGGGTGAATAAGAGTATTATAGCTATTCATTTGGCGATTCTCTTTGCCTCTGCCCCAGCACCCTAACATTGCAAAATTAAATATTATCAATGTAGCTCAATAATATAGAATAAGGATGTAGAATCTGAGTTAGTGTGATCTCTATGTAAATACTAGACTTGATTGTTTTCTATAGTGAAACTGCAGTTATCTATAGGCATTACAATAATTGTAGTTATTACTTTTTATAAAAAAAAATACATGTAGCTCAAGATTTGAAAATTGCTGTGTCTGGTATGGACTGCTGCCACACCCTCAAGCATCTCCCCCCTCCCCCCCCCCCCCAGTGCTTTCCCACTCTGCATGCTTGCCTCAGAGCAGAGGGTTCGAGAATAAATGTGTTGCCGAAATGAAGGGAAACAGTCTTTGAACTTCAGAATGAAGAATTGCAAAGTGGCCAAGCATCTGATTACCAGCCAGACCTCTAGATGGTTTATTAATGAAGCAATGCAGTCCCCACAAGGGGAAAGAAATGCCATTAGTGTTTTACTCTAGGCACGGACATTCCTATTTAAGGAAAAGCACATGCATAGCATACACCATGTCAGAAAACTAATTTTAATGCCAACAATGGCTCGAGTATTCTTACAGCGATGAGCAAATATGCCAGCCTTTATTGCGTTCCACAAATAAGTCGCTGGAAGTAAACGAGGTGTGCTATTTCAGCACCGGCTTGGCAATACCTCTGCTCTATTATCAGCAACATGCACAGTCGGTTCATGGCGGAATGCAGGCCACTCTTGTCTGTGAATAAGCATCAGGCTGACTGTGCAGGATGATAATTGCTCTGCCTGCACTTCCTTTCGCACCTAACCGATGTCCGCTAAGTGGTTAGTAAGACATTTTTGTAGGAATGTCAAGCACTTCTAAACATTTGAAGGGCTTCGTTTTCGATTGTCCTCTTTCTTAGGTTTAAGTTTGAGGAAAGTTCCCGCGAAGCCGTTTCACCGCTGCTGTTCCCGCTAGCCAGTGTCTTAACGGGTAGGGTGCCGGCGTGTCTGCGCTCTGGCATCTTTTAATCAATAGCGTGTTCTTTTGTGTTGTCCTACGGGACTGGCTGGGTGTGTTGGGATATCAAGTACCTGGCTTCCAATGGATGCCAAATTCACTAAAGTGAAAATGATTGTGATCGTCCCCTCGTTGCCCCCCCCCCCCCGCGGTGTATGTAAAACTGACTTTTAAAGTGTTTAGCGGATAATGGATCATGTAAGGTCAGCGCCAGCCATGGCGGCCACGGCTATTATTTTCCCTTTTCATGGGAGGGTGCTCCGCAAAATGAGATTGTCACACTCTCTTTTTTTTTTTTTTTTTTGAGAGAGGACAGCGACAGACAGTTAAAAGCCTCTTCATGTAAGGATGTTATTTCATAAAGACACCAGCACTGGATTATCCCCCTTCACTTTAAACTTCTGCCAGCTTGTACAAAGAGATAAAACAAAATAGCCCCGGTCCCAAGGGTGGGGACGTGCCGGCCAGCTCAGCCTGGGTCCACCAGCTTTCACGTTGATTAGTCACATGTGAGGAGAATTCACTTAGGCTGAGAGGTAAATTTAATACCAGTTATGCCCATGCTGTTTATATCACAACCATTTTCACATGATGCCACTTAATTCCCTGAGAAGCAGCAAGGTACATCGGGGCGGCTGGCCGGCCAAGGTGTCACAATGCATTAAGACCAGGCCTCGCTGCGGGGGATAATGGTTCTGATTGCCGTTGACTCATGTCTCCACCAACTGCCTCATGTAAAATAAGTGACATTTAAAAGACCTCAAGATGTGAGAAGAGGCAAGGGAGAGGAAAAAGGAGGAGAGAGGAGGGTAAAAAGTACACACGACTCAACCTGCCACCTGAACGTGGAGTTGTCTTCTCCACCCTAAGTGGTAGGAAATGATAACTCGACATGCCACGGGTGACCCGTGCTAAGCTTTTAACGTGCTATCTTGTGTTTTTAGAGAAAAATCTGTAAAATTGCTTCTGGGAACGGCTCCAACACGTTATCATTTATTTCCAATTTAATTTTTTTTTTTAAGTTTTATTCTTTTTTTGCCCTCGCGTATCAGTCTATTCATCGTTTTTAAAAGCTTCAGGCTGACTCCAGTTAGGCAATGGTCGACAACAAGAGGCAGCCTACTTTCCGGAGGCCCATTTATGTCTATTTTCATAAAGAGAATCAAATTCCAGTTTACAGTAAGCATATGCTTCAGTTGACATCTGTTTCTAAGACTTGGACGCTTTGTTTGCATAACAGTCACCAATAAATGGCCTTGTTTTAAGTCTGCTCACTGAGTTGGATGTGGGTTGTTCAGCTGGGGATTTTAGTCGCAGCTGATCCCCTACCGCTGCTCGCTGATAGGAAGGGGGAAAATCCTAGAAGCCCGGTCCTATTTATTAATGCAGATTTTAACATTCTCAATGAACCACTTATCCAGTGTGATTGGACAACCAAATCCTTATTTGCTCAGGCAGAGGAGGGGGGTTCTTCAAAGTGCTGAATTAAGGCTTCCCAGCTTTTTTTTTTTTTTGAGGGGGAGGAAGGAGGGAGCTAGGCCCTCTCTGCAGCCAGTCTCTGCTGATTCAGGGTATAATGAGATTGAATCTTTAAACAGGACTTCCTAAACCAAGCTTATGTTGCATGGATGTATGGTTAACCAGGAATAACAGACATTGGTAGAGCTCTCTAAAATACAGGCCTTTGGTGCTAAGTCTTGATGCTTTTTATTCAGTACCCCTTACATATCAGTTTAGAGTTTGATAGAACTGGGTTGTTTCCAGCATTCATCTAAGTTCGTTTCATTTTAGAGCATACCTGATTCTTCCTGCTTGGGAAGGAGGCACAATATTCCAGTGTTCCAGTAGGTACATGTGACTGTCTTCAGGGTCATTAGTGCTAATTAAAGAAGTTGCTGTTTGTTTTAAGCTGCTTTAAAAACAAAGCTCACCCGCAGTCTCTATAAATCTGCCTGTTCTTCCCCTGATCCCTGAAAGGCATGCCAGCAGTTAAAATATTAAAAGTCCAAGGATGGGGTTCTCTGTGTCCTCGAAAGTAAATCTGATTAATAGAGGGGTTTACTTTAATTGTCTTAAATATATATATATATAATGTATTGGAAAATGTAGCATTCACCAACTTTAGCATACTGAACTGTTCCCCCTGAGTGATTGTATAATATTCAGTCATCGTTTATGAAATGTGTAACATTTTTCAAGGGGATTTACATATCAGCTTTTGCTAGTGAATCAACAACAGCAGCATGAAATGTATCTACTCCATTTACTCTTATCCAGCGCTCCTACTTTCTTTTTCCCTTTAATTTTTATATATGGTAAAAATTTCATTGAAGAGAGATTTTAGATGACAGGACTGTAATTTTAAACCCAATAGAAGAGGTGTAAGCAATTTGAGCTTAGCTGAAGCATAATCTTAGGTTGTCAAGAAGAAACCCATTCTCCCTATGCTAATCAATCAGTGTATCAACCAACCAATCATCTCTTCAGCTTAGCATATACCCTAAGGTTTGATATATCTATTAACTGCCCATCATGCAGCTGGTCGCTGGATGATGAGATTCCCCCTATCTTGGCATTTGGCGGCAGACGACTAAGCTATCACGGCCTCAGATAAATACCAAGTGGAGATTTCAATCCAGTTCCTGAGTGCGGAGACAATCCAGCAATATTGAAAATATTCTTAGGAGAGAATGCACAGAAAATGAACATTTCTCAACATCATGAAATGTGTACAAGTTGTATATGTTACATGATTTCCCCTCCCTAGGCACAATGAAATAAAATGAAATTACTGTTATTGTGATCAGAATGCTGGTAATCAAAATAACTGCTGGTATCTGCTACAAACTCTTAACTGTGAGACAAATTACATGTAGACATTGCAGTAAGTAAGAAGTACGACCATTTAGATGATGAATTCCCTGAAAACAAACAGAAGCCCAGTTTTATAAAGCAAGGCACAAAATCATTGTAATATCGAGGAAGGGGTCACTCGTTCCGAACACTGTCATTGCTTCCTGGCCTCAATGCAGAGGTTCCAATGTTAGCTGCAGCTGAATGCAGCTACAGCCTCTTCCACCAGGCAGTGTGTGGGTCAGTGCTTCTGTAAACTCTTTATTGAGAAATAGAAATCAAAAGGAATTAAAACCAAAAGGACTTAAATGTAATTGCTAAGAGTCTGCGAATATGTTGAAATCAGCACGAATATGATTTATGTCTTCAAACATCAATTTCTACCTGGAAAGGGAAGTCTACATTATGCAAACTTAAATCATGGTATCTTTCCTAGACTATTGTTCAAACTTCTTACTCTTAAAAGAGAACCAAGGTGAGGTATTAGTGTGCTGTGATTCAACCCAAGCTCAGCCATTAACTAGCTAAGTGCTGAGCAAGCCCTTCTATTCGTTAGACCTTACTTCATAAATTGAGATTCCTTAGAAGCACCCTTGAAAAACAGTAACTGATTTAGTCTTTTGATATGTAAACACTATTTCATATTCTTTCAAAAGCTTATTATTTTTCATGTCAATTAGAGTATGAATTTAGACTTCCATAATAGTACCTGCCCTGCCAATTGCTATTGGTCAGCATAAACAGATTCGGTGCTATTGGTCAGCATAAACAGATTAAAAACTATATTCCAACCTAAATATAATACTCTAGGTTTGAAGCAATTTTTTCAATCATTTGTTGAGGGTGGGGCCAAGGAGGAGGAAGTATGGAGTTCACAATAATATGAACTCTTTGGTGCTGAAAAGAGAAACAAATCTGTTTTCTGTCCCAAGATGTCCAGCATGAGTCCATGGAGACCATGATGATTTCTCCACTCTCAACAACTCAGCCCGTGTACTTTGATCTCAACTTAAAAACACTCACGTGTCCTGGATTGAAAGGGCGGGTCACAATATAACAGCTCTAGAATTTTTCTCAAAAGAAAGGTAATTGTGGTATCAAGTTAAAAGCAATAGTTTGGTTTAAATAGTGTACTTCGAAGCATCTTCTCAAGTAGTGTGATTCTCAGAGAAAACACTTTGCGATATGGGTTAAGGTTACAAATTTTATTACAGCAAAAAGAATGGCCTCCCCTGAGTCTCCCCATCCCCATCTACCTCCCTCCCCCCCAAAGAAAGAAAGAAAGAAAGAAAGAAAGAAAGAAAGAAAGAAAGAAAGAAAGAAAGAAACAAACAAACAAACAAACAAACACAGAGAATCCTTTTCTCTCTCAAGTTGCTTACAGGGCTGATTCTGGGACTCATTCCAGGCTACTATGACTAGAGACCTGCATGTTTGTTGATATCCGCAGATAAGCTCCAGATATGAACACTCATGACACACGTGGCTCTGTGTAAGGAGGCAAAATGATTGATTTAGAGAAAGATGGCCTATCAAATATGGATTCCATGTTGTGGCCTGCAAACTTGTAAGCATGCACCTTTCAGGCCCAGGAAGCCTTCCTCCCCAGAGCATCTCTCCTGTCTTCTGGTGATAATTGTCCTGTCAGTTCTGCAGATATAGATAAGAAAGCCAGTGAAAGTGGACTGAGTACAATTAGAAACTTATCCACACAGGAATTGACCTGTGATTGCATTTACAGGTAGAACCTCATATAAAGCTCAGCAAATAGCTCTTGCTCAGCAAATAGCTCTTGCAAAAGAAAAGGGATTCCTTTTATTTATTTATTTATTTATTTATTTATTTATTTATTTATTATTGTTGTTAGTTCCAGGGTTCAGAGCATTTTGCTACCATGCTACATGAATTCAACATGCTTTCACATGCACCATGTAAACATGCCACGGGGAAGCAAGAGAAGCAGTGAGCTACCTCCCTGCCCTCAAGGAGTTTATGTTCAAAGACAACATAAAGAAACAGATCGAAGTGTATTTATGAAATATTGCCGGTGTTATCAGGAAATTCCTTTATCAGAGTATGAT
The DNA here is from genome assembly GCF_964339955.1 of Pipistrellus hanaki. NCBI lineage: Eukaryota > Metazoa > Chordata > Mammalia > Chiroptera > Vespertilionidae > Pipistrellus > Pipistrellus hanaki. The sequence goes on from NC_140514.1 coordinate 20,602,947, forward strand.
TAATGTTTGCTCTTCTATTATGGATTCTTTTAAATGGAAAAGGGGGGCTAATACTGCAGTGACGCGTAAAGTGAAAAGTAGGAGACAAGATGAGATGGCTAGAGGGGAAACTGAAGGGAAAGGGGGAAAAAGTAATGGACTAAGGGATGGGCCCACGGGGGCCATGACTGTGCCCTGTTTGTTCTGCGGGTCCCGTCTGCGTTTTAGGGAGGGAGTTCTCAGACTATATTGGGGCTAGAGACAGAGTCCACCCAACTATCAGGCACCAAGGGCTGACCCCTGTCTTAGTCTGCTCCGTCCGCCATAACAAACTGCCATAGACTGGGTGGCTTCAACAACAGGGCACTTATTTCCTCACAGTTCTGGAGGCTGGAAATCCAAGACGAGGACTGATCAGTTTCTATTGAGATTCCCCTTCCTGGCATCTAGGTGTACTCACATGAGCTCTGGTTGCCCAGATTGAAGAAGGGGTGGGGGTCACTTTCTGGAGTCTCTTCTAAGAACACAAATTCTATCATATCAGAACCCCACCTCATGACCTCATTTGACCATAATCACCTCCTCATAGGACCTATCTCTGAAAGCAGACACATTGGGAGTTTGGAGCTTCAAGGTTGAATTTGGGGGAAACACAATTCAATCCATAGAAACCACCAGTTGTAGTTAGAAAGGAACTCCCCAAAGGCAGCTTTTCCAACCTGCTGTTGGAGAGACCACCTTTAACCAGTGCACAGCCCAGGAATCTGCGGGATCCTGGACGCATTGTGCCCGGTGGAGCAGAGGAGTGGAGAAAGTGAGCACAGAAAGCACGATGAATGCTTTATAAATACTCCGAATGGGGTGAAAAATAATGGCTTCTGGCTTCTTTGTGGTTCTTAACTCATGCTGCCACAGATTGGTTATAAGGTCCAGGTCACACTGGGAGATGAAGGTATTAATTGAATAGGGACAATCAGAGTTTCTGTGTGAATAATGACTAGAAATAACCTTTTCCCCACTCAATAAGGAAAAGGGACCAAGGCTTCACTTGGCTTCACAATTCTTTTGATGGGGTCAGATTTTTGTAAACCCTAAGGTATATGCATTTTTATATCCTTGTTTGTTGTACTTATTTCTTTCTTAATCCTCACCTCAGGATATTTTTTTCCATTGATTTTTACAGAGAATAGAAGGGGGAGGGAGAGAAAGAGAGAAACACGGATGTGAGAGAGACACATTGATTGGTTGCCTCCGCATGTCCCTAACCAGGGCTGGGAGACTGCAACCGAGGTACGTGCCCTTGACCAGAATCGAACCTGGGAACCTTCAGTCCGCAGGCCAACACTCTATCCATGGAGCCAAACCGGCTAGGGCTCATGTCCTGTTTTAACTTTTAAATCTGATAGGAATTTTGTTAGAGTATCTTAAGAAGGAAGAGAGTTAGGGGAGGAAAGATACGATAGATGCTAGTACCCATTTAGGTTTAATTTGTTACTTTCGGACTGATACCTTCATTTGCCCTCATCCTGAATAGGAGCCCTTCCATTCAAAACAAGCCCATGAGTTTAGTTAACATTATATGCCACTCTCAGTTTCTTAGTTTTGACAAATGTAAGATATTGACAGTGGGAGAAACTGGGTGAAGGCCATCAGTGACTCTCTGTGCTGTCTTTGCAACATTTTATCTTTCCAAAATCTAAAATTATTCCAAATTAAAAAGTTTATTATTAAAACCCAGATATGTGTGTTTTACAGTAAACATAATTAAATAAGAAAGCCCTGCCCAACCAGTATGGCTCGGTGGTTGAGCATCAACTTATGAGCCAGGAGGTCATGGTTTGAATCTTGATCAAGGCATGTTCCCAGGTTTCAGATTTGATCCCTGGTGGGGGATGTGCAAGAGGCAGCCAATCAGTGACTGTCTCTCTCATCACTAATGTTTCTCTCTTTCTCTCCTTCTCCCTTACTTTCTGAAATCAATAAAAATGTATTTTTTTAAAAAAGAAAAGGAAAGAAAGCCTTTGGCTCTACGTTTTGGGGTGCTTTTTCTCCATGTTTCTGCAAACATGTGTATTGAAATGTGATATCCTGAGAAGCTAATGTTTAAGTCCACATTCATGTATGCCATCACAGGTCCCTGGATGATCACACTGAGATGCTTGCTTACTTGATATTAAATCAGAAAAGCTATTTAGAATTATCTGACTTTTTGGAATGTCACTCTGAGAGTAAAATATTCTCTCAGCATGTTTACTAGACCAGGCCTCCTGTATCACACTGGAAGCTGCTGGAAAGTCTGTGTTTTCCCATTAGGCTCGCCATGCGGTGCATTCATGCTCATGTGAAAGTATCTGATGGTTACTTTAAAATTAGAGGCTGTCCAAACGAACTCTAAAATCCTAAAACTTCCTCTCCAAGGTATGACAATTCTTGGCTACACTAGTAAACACTTTGACATGTGTTTAAATACAATTCAATGTTTTAAATCAGATTGTCTTTTCTTAAAGTTTGTCTAATGAAGTGTGTGACTGTGTAAGGGAGGAGATGGTATTTGATTTTTAATTTTTATGTTAATTTCCACTGTGTTCTGTGGCTATTTGAATTTTTTTTTTTAAACTAAAAATGTGATAGAAAAATGTGTATCTTTATCACTGTGCTTAACGCATTGTTTTACGTATGGTTTTGTGCCCATCTTTTCTCCTAAGAGTGAACCCACTGGGAGTTGGAAGTGAGGCCTCAGTATCTAGCCCAAGTCGGTATGTAGTAATGATTCAGTCAGTATTTGTTTGAATGAATAAATGAATGAAATCACTCAAATGAACGGCTTCCATTTTGAAGGGGACCACATAACTGCCTCTTGATATGCTCTCTCCTCTGCCCTTGTTTTGGGATGGCCTCACCGTTTGGGCTGGTTTTTATCATAGCTCTCAGGCAACTAGGCATGCTCACCTTTCAAATCTGTAAAAAGTATTTAAAAGAAAGAAACTGTTTCTGTTTCAAACCCTATTCTAATGCATTTCCAACGATGTCAGACACATCTTTGTTAAAATTAAACCGGGATTGGTTTTGAGCGAATAGCCCGTATCCTTACAGATGCCGTGGATGGGTGCATCTAAGCTGCTTATTATATTGATGGGTTTTGCTGCTCTGCAGCAAATGAAAACAGGCAGCTGCTTCCTCCATCAAAGCAGAGAGCAGCCCGAGTTTTTATTAACGGAGTGTTCATTTCTTCTATTGCCAAAATTCTTACACAAAACAAAAGAGCAGTTTTAGCGCATTATTGCCTAACTAGACATGAACAACTGACAGCAAGTGATAAGCCTGCCTGCTTTTCACAACCGGTAATCATTTTTGGAATAGATGTTTTAATATAGTTGAATATAAATTTTGTAATTTACATCTACAATGGTACGTACATTTGTAGACCCGGTTTGTTGCCGGAGAATGAAGGCTATGATCACAAAAGGCTTTTCCCAGTGTTGTTTAATTTTTAATGACTATTTGAAAAACCAGGGAAGGAAAATGAAATCAAATTAATTTCTTTTAAAAAACCCAAGGAGGTGCTAAAGACAATCAGACAAGTTGGTTGGAGCCATTTGTAGATGGCCCGGTGGAGCCAGGCTGCAATGTTTACAGCCAGGACGTGAGCACCGCATTTCCCCATTACGTACTGCCAGCCGCCCAGGGCTGGCAGCCGCAGACATTTCTGGAGGGCAGACTGTCATGTTTCCTTCATGTCAGTGAGTAACAATGAGCAGGGAGACAGGAAGGACAGAGCCCTGGTCATTTTGCACAGCTGAGATTCTCAGCAAATTCTCTCTCTCTCTCTTCTTTCTCTCTCTCTCTCTCTCTCTCTCTCTCTCTCTCTCTCTCTCTCTCTCTCTCTCTCTTTTAGAGCAATCTGAATATCTTCCACTTACTTGCAGTTAAAATTCCAGGGAGGGAATGCAGACTGGTGCAGCCACTGTGGAGAACAGTATGGAGTTTCCTCAAAAAAAAAAAAAAAAAAAAAAAAAAAAAAAAAAATGGAACTCCCTTTAGACCCAGTGATCCCACTTCAAGGAATATATCCCAAGAAACTAGACACACCAATCAGAAAGGATATATGCACCCTTATGTTCATAGCAGCACAATTTACAATAGCTAAGATTTGGAAACAGCCTAAGTGCCCATCAGCAGATGAGTGGATTAAAGAACGTTGGCACATCTAGGCCATGGAATACTATGCTGCTGTAAAAAGGAAGGAACTCCTACCATTTGCAACAGCATGGATGGAGCTGGAGAGCATTATGCTAAGTGAAATAAGCCAGTCAGAGAAAGATAAATATCACATGATCTCACTCATTTGTGGAATATAATAAAGAGCATAAATTGAACAAAAACAGATCCAGAGTCATAGAAGCATCAATCAGATCCTCCAACCTCAGAAGGAAGGTAGGGGAGGGTGGGGTGAGGGGGAGAGATCAACTAAAGGACTTATATGCATGCATATGAGTATAAGCAATGGACGCAGACACTAGCGGGGGAAGGGCATGAATGGGAGTGGGGTTGGGGGGCAATGAGGGGATAAGGACACATCTGTAATACCTTAATAAAGAAAAAAATAAATAAAATAAAACCACACACAAAAAAAATGCCAGGGAGGGGTTTGTTTCAAGTAAGTTGAGACAGCCTCAACTACATGTTGCCTTATTTACCAAGTCAATTTGCTGAGTAATATTTCACCTTTTGGGACTTGCTAATGGCAATTCCTACTATAATAAGGCAGCCCCCACACAACTGGCATGGCTCAGTGGCTGAGCGCCCACCTATATGCCAGGAGGTTATGGTTTGATTCCTGGTCACAACACATGCTCAGGTTGCGGGCTCAATCCCCAGTGTGGGGCATGCAGGGGCAGCCAATCAATGATTCTCTCTCATCATTGATATTTCTATCTCTCCCTCTCCTTCCTTTCTGAAATCATATATATATATAATCTTTTTTAAGGAAGGCAGCCCTCTTCCTTCCCACTCCCCATGTAGACCTAAGAGGAGGAATTGAAAAATAAAAAAGAAATAAATAAAATTTGGAATGAAGGCAGTTTTCTAATAATGAGCCCCCAAGACTTGGAGTTCAGAGATTTACAGTTCTGCAGGCTGGAAGTCCAAGATCAACATGTTGGCAGGTGTGGTTCCTCCTGAGGCCTCTCTCCTCGGTGTGCAGAAGGCCTCCTTCGCTCTGTGTCCTCACGTGGCCTTTCCTCTGTGCCCATGGAGCCCTGGTGTCTCTCCCTCTTCTTTTCAATCAGAGACACAGCAGTATTCGTGTTAGTGGAATGACAATCCTGTCTTCTCCTCCCCTCCTGGTGCCAGCGCCTCTTGGAATGATGGCAGTTTTGAAATGCTGGGACATGCATCTTCCAAACAACACTGATAAGTATGTTCTGTGTGTAAGAAGCCTATCCCCAGTGCCCTTGAATAAACGTACCGCATTGCTTTGACACACATGTAGCATGTGCCTCCTGAATGCCATTTTCTCTCCGGGGAGGCTTTCATAAATGTGGGGAGCATGTTCTCCTCCACGTGGCTCAGGGGGTTTTGGATTTGTGTGGAAGTCAGTCGCAGTGTTCACCTAGAAGTCAGATGAAGCTGGACTCCGAGGCAGGAAGCTGTTTTGGAAAGGAAATGTGTGAGTCACAGGTAACTCAGGAGAAGGGAGCCACATCTCCTTACCCTTCCTTGGTGTGCCGCGGAGCAAGTGTGTGTGATGTCGGCCAACTGGCTCACTACCTAAGACAAGGAACAATCACCGTTCTTCCTAATACTTCTTTGTTGCACTCCATGGGAAACATTGCTGCTCGTACGTGACCTTCAGGACACAACACAGTCCTGTTTTATTTATTTCTATTTTTTTAATTTTACTTTTATTTTTATTTTTAAATATATTTTATTGATTTTTTTTAAAGTAGAGGGATAGAGAGTTAGAAACATCGATGAGAGAGAGAGACATCGATCAGCTGTCCCCTGCACCCCCCCCCCCCCCACTGGGGATGTGCCCACAACCAAGGTACATGCCCCTGACCAGAATCGAACCCGGGAGCTTTCAGTCCAAAGGCCGATGCTCTATCCAATGAGCCAAACCAGTCTTGGCAACACAGTCCTGTGTTAAAAAGAAAAAGGGTGATCTCATCAAAATGATGGCTGATTGCCCCCTCTGAGGACACTGAGCACAGCAAGGTTTTGGGGGAGAGGGTTACTTGTAGTAAATAATAGCAATGAAAATCTTCTTCCTTCTCTTCCTCCTTTCTCCCTCTCCTCCTCCTCCTCCTGCATTTTTCTTCTGAAGGCTGAGCTGTTTCTGGGTAAACCACCCCATGTTCCCCCTTGTGCGGGGAGCTCTCTGGTCTGGTTTTCTGGATCTCGCTGTCAGACATCCTCGCTAACCAGTGTGGATGGAGCATTTTCTCACCTAGGCCCGGGAGCTCACACTGGGAGGTGTTCTGCTACCTGTGCTTGGAGACTTTGGGGAAATACCTCTGCCCAAAAGGTAGTTTGTTTCCCTGAGGAGGAGAAATGTGTTTGTGGGGAAAAATACAGCTTATAGCTGAGAATGGTGCTCAGTGTTCGAGAGGGAAAATTGTACCTGAGAAAGTTGTCTGTTATTACATGCTAGATTAATCAAATAAAAAGCTATCACAACTAGAATATATAGGTATAGAGCAGTTTCCTTTCTGAAGCTGTGAGATTTATTTAACAAAGGCAGTTCTAATTCAATTTCAATAGACATGAAGACTTGACTTTTAAAATTGTTTTGAATCCTAACTAAAATATTTCCTGGTAGGTGTTTTAAATTTGAGATTATAGTACCAATAAAATATTTTAACCAATCTGATTTCTTTAAAATGTCCTGGGCTACAGCCCACTGACAGCTCTGTAGCTTTTGTTTGGAAATACACGCACATACTAATCTGTAGCCATTAGATTGAGAGCTGAAAGAGGCCTCAGAAATCAATTCTACCCTTCCATTTTATTCTTGAAACTAGAGCCCAGATATGACTTGTCCAAAGTCCCAAAATGAATTATCGACATAGTCACGAGAACTAGAAATTCGTTCTGTCGATTCCAGGGCCAGCCACCAGGGTTGGGACAGTGTTAAGAAACTGGGCTCTGGAGGTCGAGTGTGTGGACTCACATCCTGGCTCTGTCATTTAAGCTCTCTGTGCTTCCCTGGACCTCATTGTGCCCCTTGGCTGGCCATAAAGGCAGTACTGGTCCTAAATGGTTATCTTAAAGATTAAAGGAGATATTCCACCCAAAGTGCACAGCCAGTGTTTGCCAACTAGTAAGTGTTCACTTAGTAATGCTAAGAATGCGAATCATAACAATAAATCTTAACTGTACTTACTAGATACTCTTCTAATTCACCTAAACCTCACACCTATCCTTATGGAGTAGAGAGCAACTCCAGTTAAGGAGTTGATGCAAGGAGAGTTTAGTGACTTGCCCAAAAGGTCATAAAGCTGAGAGACCTCAGAAATGTCTCCCAAGCCCATGGCTTCAATGTATGAGCTGCTGAAGCTGTGGCTGTGGCTGAGGCTGCAGTGTATTCTTTTTTTTCTTTCTCACAGGGGGTTCTGGGAACACACTCTGAAGACCACTTCCCCTCCTGCCTGAGCGCCCAGGACAGAGCTGAAACTCCTTTCATCTTTGCCTTCCCTCATAATCATCACACAAATAGGTGTCTGAATTAAAAATTGAGTTTGAAATTTTAATGTATTTTTACTTACTCAAACTCCCTTTCTTTTTTAAAATTTATTTATTTAATATTATTGACAATATTATAGATGTCCCCCTCTTCCTTCCACTTCCCCTCCTTCACCCCACATCCCGCCCCATACCAGGCCTTCCCCACATTGTTGTCTGTGTCCATGGGCTATGTATATTGCATATATTTTCTTTGGCTAATCTCTTCCCATCTCCTCCACTGCTCTCCTCTCTGAGATCTGTCATTCTACTCCATGCATCCATGCCTCTGGACCTATTTTATTCATTAGTTTAATTAATTAGATTAATTAAATTTGTTAATTAGATTCCACATATAAGTAAGGTCATGTGATATTTGTCTTTCTCTGATGGGCTTATTTTGCTTAGCACAATAATATCCAGATCCATGCATGCTGTAGCAAAGGGTAAGAGTTCCTTCTCCTCCTTCTTCTTCTTCTCCTCCTCCTCCTCTTCCTCCTCCTCCTCCTCCTCCTCCTCCTCCTCCTCCTCCTCCTCCTCCTTCTTCTTCTTCTTCTTCTTCTTCTTCACAGCTGCATAATATTCCAGGATATAAATGTACCACAGTTTTGGGGGGGGGGGTTGTTTTTATCTACTCATCTACTGATGGACACTTGGGCTGTTAGTTCCATTTTTAATTTTTTTTTTTTTAGGAAACGCCATACTGTTTTCCACAGTGGCTGAACAGTCTGCATTCCCACCAGCAGTGCCCGAGGGTTCCCTTTTCCCCACATCCTCACCAGCATTTGCTGTTTATTAATTTATTGAAGGTAGCTTTTCTGACAGATGTGAGGGGATACCTCATTGTAGTTTTAATTTGCATCTCTCTGATTAGTAACATTGGGCATTTTTTCATGTTCCATTGGCCATCTGTATGACCTCTTTGGAGAAGTGCCTATTCAGGTCCTTTGCCCATTTTTCAATTGGATTGTTTGTCTTACTGGTGTTGAGTTTATGAGAACTTCATATATTTTGGAAATTATTCCATTATCAGATGTATCATTGGCGAATATGTTCTCCCATATAGTGGATTACCTTTTCATTTGATGGTGGTTTCTTTTGCTATGCAAAAGCTTTTTATTTTGATGTAGTCTGTTTGTTTATATTTTCCTTTGTTTCTCTTGCCCTAGGAGATGTAATGGTGAAAATATTGCTAAGTGAGATGTCTGAGATTTTAACTGCCTAAATTTTCTTCTAGGATTTTTATGGTTTCATGGCTTACATTTAAATCTTTTATCCCTTTTGAGTTTATTCTTGTATATGGTATAAGTTGGTGGTCTAGTTTCTTTTCTTCCTTTCTTTCTTTCTTTCTTTCTTTTTTTTTTTTTTTTTTTTTTTTTTTTTGCATGTACCTATTCAATTTTCCCACCACCATATATTGACAAGTTTAATCAAGCCATACCTATAAACTAACCCATTTTGCAGTCATAGAAGAATCTGTCATTGAAATACTTGGTTAATTTTTTGTGCTCCTTTATTTCTCCTCCTTCCTCATGCTCATTCTCTGTCCTATCGGTTCAGTTGGTTTCCCCAGGAACAAGAGAAGAAATAGAATTATAAAACAATTCATTTGGACCCTTGTTTTTGCAACCTAGTGTGTTTTGCAATCTAGAGTTGAGGAAAATATCATACAAATATAATCACGGTTAATAAAATTCCCTGCATAAAAACATGTCCTAATAGTAACAATGGCAATAGCAGAAGCATCAATAGCTATCATTATTAAAAAACTTTTATTATACGCCAGGCATTGTTCTAAGTTTCTTACATGCATTAGCTCATTTGATCCTCCCAACAACACTATGATTAGTACTTTTATTGCTTGTACTTAACAAATGAGACAACTGTGGCATTACCCAACAATGCTGGCTAATGTAGCACCCCCACCCCCATGGTTATTCTCAGTTTCATTAATGTTTTATTTTCTTCACAACATTAATTACTATCTGAAATTACCTGCTTTACTGCCTATTGCCCCTATTGAAGTTATTTGGGTAAGGGCTTTGTTTTATTCACTGCTGTATCCCAGCTTCTAGAGCAGGCTGCCAATAACTATATGCTGAAGGAATGGATGAATGAATGAAGGAGGCTTAAATTTAAGTAGTTTGTCCAAGGTGATGTAACCATAAGAGCTGATATTCAAGCTGAACTCCGTCTAACTTCAAAGCATGGTTTTCTGTTATAGCTTTTTTTTTTTTTGGCCTAAAGTCTTCCTAGTATAATCTACCCCTAGTATTTTGCAGAAGCTCAGAAAGGCTAAATTATTTTCCAATATAGTGTCAGAACTATAATCAGAACATAGACACCTAGTGAGTGTTTTTGCACCATGAATTCAGCGCCCCCCCCCACCCCGGTTCATATAAAATCTATATGCTTGTGCTGTGTATCATCCACCCACTTATTAATGCCATAAACCTAAGTCATACTTGACACCTCCCTCTCTCTTACCACTCTCTTCCTCTAATCTACACAAATAAAAGAGAAACATGCAAATTTACCATCACTCTGCTACACCCACCAGCCAATCAGGAGCAAATTAACCCAACAAAGATGGCAGTGGCCACAGAGCTGGAGTGAGCAGGAGGCTTGGTTTCCCCCAGTGATGGAGGAAGCCAAGCTTCCCACCCACCCTGGCCAGCCCTGGCCTCCGCTCAAGTCTATAAAGTTTAAATTATAGAAGATAAATAAATCCTAGATACCTGCTTCCAGTTAGCCCTGGCCTCTGCTCAAGGAGGTGCTAAAAAAGAAAATAAAATAAAAAAGAAAAGGAAAAAAAGAGGGGCTGGGATCTTGGGTCACCGGGGTGTGTGGCCAGCCTGCAAACAGCCATCAGCCCCTCACCCAGGCTGGCCACACCCCCATGGCCCGATCCCTGTAAACAGGCAGTTGAATATCCCTCAAGGGGGTCCCAGATTGGAGAGGGTGTAGGCTGGGCTGAGGGACACTACCCCCCCACCACCCACACACACACACTAATTTCATGCACCAGGCCTCTAGTTCATTATAAAACCTTGCTAGTGTACCTTTTAAAGATAGCACATATCTTTCCACTTTTCTTCTTGTCCTCTATCACCCAAGCCACCACCCACACTCACCTATGTAATTGTAGTAGCTGCCTACCTAATTTCCCCTGCCTTTTCTTGCCCCCTTTCAATCTATTTTCTTTAGAGTAGCCAGACTTATCTTCTAAAATATAAATCTAATCATACCACTATGCTGCTTAAATTTTATTATTTATTTTGTGATGCAATTTAAAATTTTTAATATGGTCTTTGAGCTTGTGGGATCTGGCCCCTAACTACCCCTCCAGTCTCATTTTACACTACTCTCTCCCTTTCTCACTTATTGTACTGCTCCACTGACCCTATTTCCATTCCTAAGAATCAAGCTCTTCAAAGTTTTAATTCATGAGGCCCCTCTTCTCTGGGCCATCTCCTCTATCCCTGTCTCCCTTTTTCTCTTCTACTTACCTCTTCATCCTCTAGGTCCCAGCTTACATTCCATTTCTACAGGTAAGCATTCTCTGATGCACTCCTCCCAACTTCCCCTCTGACCAGGTCAAGTCCTTTATGAAATGTTCTCAGAAGTACCATCAATTTTTCCCACATGGCATTTATTACAATTATAATTAGGCATGTCATTTGTGTAATTATTTAATTAATGTCTCCTCACTAATAGACTGAAGCTCGAGTGACCATGCTGTATTCCACAGAGACATAATAAATGCCACATAAAAATTTATGGAGCATTCTATAGTTCCTTGGATGAAATATCAATGAAAATGTAGAAATGTTTAAGGAAAAGGAGACAGAATGTAAACACTAAAAACAGTCCAAAAGACTTACTTACCCATTCCAGCATCAGCAGCTTTCCCTTTCAGTAACATCCATCAGTGCATTCCTTTTCTCAGAAGAACCAACAGCTTCCCTAAGAGGGTGTTGGCCTCTCCAGTTGAGCCTCAGATTTGAGAGAGGCCTTTCTCCTGCCAGCTTTGCTGAGTAGAGTAATCTTGGTTAAAGGTCCTTACTTTTCATCACTTTGAATATTTCATGTCACTCCCTTCTGACCTGCAAAGTTTCTGTTGAGAAATCAGTTGAGAGTCATATGGTCACTTCCTTATAGATAACCAACTGCTCTTCTCTTGCTGCTTTTAAGATTCTCTCTTTTTCTTTAACCTTTTGCATTTTAATTATGATGTGTCTTGATGTGGGGTTCATCTCACTTGGGATTCTGCGCTTCCTGGACTTGTATGTCTATTTCCTTCACCAAGTTAGGGAAATTTTGTCATTACTTTTTCAAACAGTTTTTCAATTTCTTGCTCTTTCTCTTCTCCTTCTTGCACCTGCATGATGTGAAAGTTGGTACGCTTGCAGTTGTCCTGGAGGCTTCTTACACTATTTTCACTTTTGGGGAGGTGATTCTTTTTTCTTTTTGCTATTCTGATTGGGTATTTTTTGCTTCCTTATATTCCTAATTGCTGATTTGATTCTCTATTTCATTTTAAGGAATTTTTTTATTGTTTGATTTTAGAGAGAGGGCATGTGAAAGACAGAAACATCTATTTGTTGTTCCACTTATTTATGTGCTCATTGATTGATCCTTGCATGTGCTCTGACCAGGATCAAACCTGCACCCTTGGTGAATCAGGATGATGCTCTAACCAACTGAGCTACCCAACCAGGGCTGAGACTTTGCTGCAGCAAATGCTCTATGGGGTCATCTCTTTGCAGTTCATATATTTACCCATTAATTCTTTTAAGATTTTACTTACCAATTTTTGACATCCTTTTCTCTGACATGCCAGATTTCTTAACTCCTCAAAGCTAGAGATGCATCTGGGAGAAGAAAAAAAAATTAAATGTTAGGTGTTTCACTTTTGCATCAAGACCTATTACAAGAGAGCTTAGAACTAAGTGAACACTCACTACTCTTTCCCAGGACTGCACAGCCATGCAGGATGCTGGTGCCCTGCCTGATCTTTGAGTCTGACCATTATATAAAAAGCCAGGGGCCGTCACGACTGAAACAGCCAGACAGATGATGGAACAGCAGGCTGCATGGGGTGACCAGGCTGGCAGGGGGGTTAGTGAGGGATGACCAAATGACTGAACAGCAGGCTGCGTGGGGCAACCAGGCTGGCAGGAGGGGGGGCAGTTGGGAGTAACCATGCCAGTGAAGGGGGGAGCCATTGGGGACGATCAGGCTGGCAGTCAGAGGTGGTTAAGGGTGATCAGGCTGGCAGGGGGGGGAAATTAGGGGTGATCAGGCAGGCAGGTGAGCAGTTAGGAGTCAGCAGTCCTGGATTGTGAGAGGGATGTCTGACTGCTGGCAGTCGGACATCCCTTGAGGGGTCCTGGATTGGAGAGGGTGCAGGCTGGGCTGAGGGGATCCCCTTCCATGCATGAATTTTGTGCATTGAGTAATTTTTATAAGGCTATTATTTATTTAAATAATAAGGCTATTGTTTATTCCGATTATTACAGTCATACATATGTATTATAAAAATTTTGGGAAACATAAAAGTATAAAGGGAAACTTAACTGTGATAACTACTAGGAACTGTAATTTCCTAACATGTTTGTCTCCTCTTTAAGCAATTCATATACATTCATGAATACTACTTAAGTCTTTTAAATAAATAATTTATAGATGATGATTTTAGAAAATGCCCATCCATGGAATTTAGTTGAAAGGGTTATTGTTAAATTTAATGAGGTACCAAAGTTGGAAAATTTTAAATTTCTTAATTTTATGCTCCAGTTTGATTTTTATTAATTAGAGAAAGGGTAAAACTGTGCATATTTTTAAAAATTAGTATGGAATCAAACAAAAAGGTATAATGACCGCAGTGGTTTTATTTGCTCCTGTAAGTGATTTTTCCATTTATTGTTGCCTAACATAAGTTGCATAGACAGCAGGTCTTTCACTGATGCTTATGAATTGAAGAAGAAGGTTCTTGTGCACAACACTAGGATCTCCCTGAAATCCCATTAAAATTTAACTTTTGATATTTGAAATTTGGCTATTATTGTTTTTGCTGTTTTGTTGTGATTGACATTTAGTAAAATTAATTTAGACTATTGTACCGTTTTCCTGAGTTATAAATCTTACCATCATAAAATCAACAACCAAAGAAACTCATGTGATATAATGCTACTAATAATTGTGTTACATTTGTTTAAAGTCAACATGGCTTACACGGAACATAATTTTTAAAAGCCATTTCTTAAGGGCATGACTACAAAGAATGAGTATAGAAGAGACTTCTATAATAACAAAAGGTGTATGCCCTTGTGTTTTTCAGGCATCTGGCCGGCTGAAGAGGTTTTGGCTTACTACTGCCTCAAGCACAGTGAGATATTCAGGTACAAAGCTGCACTGAAAAATACTTTTCTCCCCCAGCTCATGATGGGTATTATATCTGCATGTTAAAGATTGTTATGATTACACTCTTCAAATCAAATTGTTTAAAAGATAAGAAAAGAAGAGAAAGAGAGAGTAAAAGAAAACAGAAAGGGGAAAAAGTTCTTGGCGAAACATGTTGCTTCTAAAAAAAAATCTGAATTGCCTTTGGGTACTAATATTGCACAGCAAGCTTTTTGCTATATGTCAAAAGCTTTTGATTTTCACTCAAGGCTTTTTATTTCACTTTGATTTTGGGGAAACAAAAGTGAAGCTCCAATCAATCCTTACTGATTGTAAAGGTCAAAAAAAAAAAACACAAAAAAACAAAAAACAAAAAACCCCACAAAGACAATAAAGACTTTCTTTAAACTTCTGCCAGAGAAGTCACTACAGAATTTTTAATAAATAGATATCCCACAGCTATTATGTAAGGGTGCCATCCCACCCCTGGTTTGTAAAGGTGTTTTGTATACTAACAACGTGCATTTATAAAATATAGTAGTAATGCATAGTAATTACAGATTCATGCTACAGAAATAAATGTTTTCAACTGTCAGTGTGCATTATAGATCCAACCCATGCATGAGATTTACAAAAAAGAAAAAAACAAAAAACAACACCTTCTTTTATTTGAAAATTATAAAGATGTTTGGTAGACCCAGAAAATAAAGGTTTTTCATTTTAAATCTCATTTTATAGAAGTCATCCAGCAGAAGCTTCCTGAATAGCCCATTATGATTCCAGACAAGCTGTTAGAGATCATGGCGTGTGTGTTTTAGCAATATGTACTTACAAGGCTGGGTCAATAATGTATATTTTTTGAAGTTCAATGGGTCTATATTTACCAACTAGACTGTAATTGCTTTGAACAACTAAATGCCCATTAAGTGTATTTTGGACTATGAATGTTCTTGTTTGGCTTTTTCTCCTCCCCTTCCCTCTCTTTCCACCTCTCCCTCCCTTTTAGTGCTGCTTCCCACCCCACTCCCCGCCCCCCTCGCCCTTTGGGTGAGGTAATAAACTTCCCAAACTGCAATGAAGAAACAATCTTAAGAATCTAAACATGTAGAATAAAAAAAAACAGGGCGGTATTGAATTTGGGCTGCAGAGCTGCCTGCCCTGAACGCCTGGCATTTGCTCATCTCGCTGTGCTTCAGCTTGACTGGAGCTCCAATCAGCGGGCAGGGGGCCGGGGCGAGGACGTCCCCTGTGGAGCACTGATATTTAGGCACAAAGAGGAAGGTAAGTGCAGAGTGCCACGTTAGCCTTGTCAGCTTTAAGTTGGAGCCGCTCTCCTTGGGAGCGGCGAGCAACGAAGTCAGCGCCCAGTCATTACTTTAGCTGGGTTTGCTGGCTTCACCATATTATGTCCCCGCATTGTTTATTCACTGTGTTGCATCGGGGTCAATTGTGACTTAAGTGTTAATTGCTAAATGCTCTTTGTGTAATTGTTCTTTATGGGGGCGGTTCAGTTTTCCCAAATGTTTTGGTTTGTTTTACATTATTTTTTTTTTCTTCTAAATTCAAGATTGCATTTATTTTGTGTGTGTGTGTGTGTGACTATAATATAGGTCTAGACACACTCAGATATATTCTTCATTTACTTGTCTAACTGTTTTTGAAGGAGTGAATGTGGATTAACAGTGTTACCCTTTCCTGACAATTATCTTTCGCTACTCTAGCTAGTTTAGTCCTAAAAGACAGCGCCATTGACAAGGGGAAAAAAGGGAACCTTCTCAGATTTTTCAGCTCAGCGGTGGCAATGTTGCAGTGAACACTAATGAGGGGACCCCCGCTGGGTTGCCTGCTTTGTGACTTTTCTATTTCATAATTATTTTTAAAACGCAAAACGACATGAGGTAGCCCAGTCATGTCTCCGCAACTTCCTGGTAGCGCCGTCCTTCCTGCAGATGGCAATTTGTTCTTGTAACATATATATCTCTGTGACCATTTTCATCTCATTTGTATGGGTTCTACCATTTCTTTTCTCTCTTTCAGGGACCTTGCTGTGTGTGAGCTAGGGGGTGGCATGACATGCTTGGCTGGGCTCATGGTAGGTCTTTTCTCAATTCCAATCTCATTCAGAGGGAGGAACAATAGGAAAAATGTTCCAGGGCCTCCAACTGCTGGGTCAGAGAACCGTCAACAGCGTCAGCTGCGGTCAAGCTGCCGGGTCTTGAGAGACCTTCTAGATTGACTTACTTTCGGATCATATTGATTTTTTATGGCTGCCTCGATGAGCAGAAACATTTTACCTCCGTGAGTCGATATCGCTTGTCGCGACATTCCAGGCCTCTCGCAGTCTTTCTTTGCCATAGCGAAAGCATTTTCCCCCCCTCCCCTTTCAGATTATAGTCCCATTTGCTAAGATACAGGAATAGCCCGGCGAATCACAGTTGGAGCACCATGATATAGCTGCTAATGTTTTGCCTGCATTATTACACCAACAAACATGATCCAGAGCGCTCCGTAATTAGATTCTTTTGAATTAGATTGGCCATTCAGGAACGTTGTTCCCCATTCTCTGGGTTCTGAGTCATGTATTCAGGAGATACTATGTAGCGGCACAGTGCATTAGACAAGTTTTTATGTCTCTACAAATAAAAGCATATTGTTACCCTGATTGGCATTTGACAAACCTGTCGCTCTCGCACAATGTGTCGAGGTTACAGCCCAATGTGCGAGCATGTCAAAGCTCACAAAAAAATTACCCTCACAAAGCCATCTGCCTGCAATGCAAAGTTATATGAAGGGCATCAGGCAGTCAGAGAGAAGCAGGCTGAAAGGCAGAGTGACAGCCTCGTATGATGGCTCCACTAGATAAACAGAAGCCCACAAATGAAAGCCTCTCAGAATACCATCATCCGCTGTCACAATGCAATTACCGAACAGAATGATAGCAAGATAGAGGCTCCCACAAATGGAATGATAAAAGTATTGACTGATTTGATTGAATGATTAAAATAATGCAGACATAAAATGAAAAAAGATTGAAGATTGTTACAGAGAAATAGGTGAGGAAGCATGATACTGAAGGCTTGTCACTCCTGTCTTCACTTCCACACAGACAAGCATATTTGCTCATTGTTTGCTGTGTTCCTTTTTTTTTTTTTTTTCTTTTCCAGGTTGCTATTTCTGCAGATGTCAAAGAAGTTCTGTTAACTGATGGGAATGAAAAGGCCATCAGAAGTATCCTTATTCAGATAGGAAACGGGGTTTGGTGCGTTCTTTCCTCCCTCCACCCCTAACCGCCTCCAGGAACAATTGATATAAAGGAAGACAGCATGGGGTATTATAAAAGAGTTTCTCCCATACATATGATAAGTAATTAAGAAAAAGTAGAACTATATGGAGTTCATGGGGCAAGATGAAGCGTTTTTTATTTTGATAGATTTGAATGGTCACTTCTTAAAGGAGCCTATGATTTGTGGACTATTCAAGGCAGGAAGAACATTTGTTTCCAAATAATTTTCAGGCATTCTTGTTTTTTTTTTATTTTTATTTCCATTGAAATTTGCCGGCAAAAGATAAATGATTTAAAATTTATGACATTGGCTGTTGCACACAAAAATTAGCTTCCAAGTTCATGTTCATCTTTACCTTTCTTGTGTTTGATCGTGCACGTCTGTGCCATGTAATATCATGCCTACTCTAATTTTTGAGGGTTTACTTCTATCTCCTCGCTGAAAAACAGCTAGCATGTTTTCATCATTTCCTTTTATTTAGGATTATAAAAGCTATCTCTTTTTCCCTGCCATGCTATTACAGTTCAAACCTCATTCTATTAGATTATGCTTTACTAATATGTACACAGAGTTCATGAAAATTGAACTGTACTTTAACTAAGAAAGCAAGCATAATTTGTAGCTACTTTAGCAATCGAGCTGATTTGCTCAGGGGCAGTTAACAGCCGTTAGAAATTGAGAGGAAAAGTGGAAGACGTGTTTGCTTTGGGTTTTTGGTGTGCCTTCCATTTACATTCTGAAGAAGGTAATCTCCTTATTTGAATTCGAGACTCCTAAAATGTCAAAGCAGGCCTGATTTTTTGTGTGTGTGGCATCTTACGTAAAGCCTTTTTAAAAATTATTTTCTTTTGCTACCTCCACTCTGTAATATTTTTTTTGAAAATAAAATTTGCAGCAGCTCCATCAGGTTGCTCCGAAAGGAGGAAGGAGGTACCAGAAGCACAGTAGCTGATATTGTGCAGCCGCACTTGTGAGCCCCACCCTGCTAATTGCCTGACAGACTTTAAAAAAAAAAAAATTTTTTTCAGGAAGGAAAAACAGCCAATCACAGGCTTGGCCTTTCACACAAGGGAAAGAGATCACAAAAGGTGCTTCCTTTTTTAAAATGCAGGATTTTAATCATGATCTTCAGGCTGTCGCAAGTTTCTCAAAATATTCCTGCAGATGAGCCCATGTTGTTCATTCACTCTGCTTTTATTCTGGGTTATTCTGTGCACGCTATCATTTCCCTGTGCTCCTCCTCCGCATGTCAGGGAACACAGAGCGAGAGAGGGAGTCAGGTATGCCTCCGGCTCAGCCCCAGCGGATCTGTGCTTCCAGGGGTGAAAAGCCGGGGGCAGGGTTCTTGGGCAAGAGATGGTCATTTTGGCCACAGAAACTTTCAGCTTGGGCCCAGCAACCTGAGGGTGTCCTGAAGTCAGCAGGTGTCTCATTTAACAGGCTCAGGAACCAATTAGAACTTTTAACCAACTCTGGGAAGCATCTGTAGCCCGCATGTAAATTTAGTGACACTAGAATCAGGATCGAGCTCCACTGCAGAGCTTTCAAAGAAAAGAAGCAGCACTAAGTCAGTAATTAACGCACCTCTGCTTTAAAACAGCAAAGATGCCAGGCCGGCTCCTGAAATCAGAGAGGAAATCTCAGATTCTGCATTCACCCTGCCGGCCTTTCAAAGAAATGATTGGTGCAGCCCCCTCCCAAGAAAATGGATTTTTAACATTTGGTCCTCAGAAGCTCAGCCCTGAGAGTGCTTTATTGTGCCAGGGTTTACAATGGGTTTAATATAGCGGGGTGCCAGAGGGCAGGAGGGGCGGGACTCTACAATGTAGATAAAGTAGGGCCTTTCAGGATGCAGACCCAAACGGGCAGTGTTTTATTGCATCTCTCGGGACCTTCCTAGTACAGTGCAGTTTCTGTCATGCCGTTTGTTCTATGTTTGTGTGCATCTTTCTGTGGTAAATAGATCTAATTTTTTTTTTAATTAAAAGAAACAAGCATGCATCAAGCCTTAAAAAACTGGCAATGTGTTTTTCCTGCTCTTAATATTAATGATATCCTGACTTGCTCACAGAGCTTACAGCTGGCATTCATCCTGAGCAGTTTTGCTGAGGGAGGTTAATATGAGTGGGAAAAAAAATTTTTTTTTTCTATGTGTGTGCCCATTTTCTGTTAGAATGACTAATTCACTGAATCACATGCTGTGGATGCATATGGATTGAAACAGACTCATTTAAAAATTACTGTTTACATCTTTCCTTTAAAATTTTAGGAAGCCTAAATTATATAGCAGTGGTAGGATATTATTCAAAAATTACTTTCTATAAAGTAAAAGTGGATGTCAACCAAAAAAAAAAAAAAATCAAAAGTGGGGGAGAAACATTGCCAGAAGCCAGAAAAAATCTCTAAGCAAAGCTGCTAATTATTCTTAATGGGCAAGATGAGCACATTAAGAAACAAATGAATACATCAGGGAAATGTAATTGAAAGTCGACCTGGCAATTGCGCATCACATCTGAGTATTGGCCTGTATATTATTCTCATCTTTTAAAAAATTATTTCTGTTGTTCTTGTCATCTGAATTTAATAAATCTAGCTGAGCCTTACTTCCTAGTCTCTTACTCTTCTAACATTCTGATTCTTACCTTTTTAAAAAAAAAAAAAAATAGGGCATTTTCTGATATTTTCTTTTTATCTTCTGTTATTTCTGATTTTTAAATATGTGAGGTAATGAAAGGATGTGTTGTTATGAATCTTTATATCATAGAAACACATCAACCAGTTGTGAGGTTATTTTATTCACTATCTTCCTAACATGTATCAAGTGGATTAGCTGTATCTTCTAGAGCAGTGGTCGCCAACCTTTGGGACCTCACGGACCACTAGTGGTCCACCGACTGCCCGGTGGCAACCACTGTCTAGAGCTCTCTACCTTGACCTGGAAAGCTAGATGTCGATTTGAGATTTATTAAACAGAGATAGCTGAAAAGAGGTGAAGGCTTAAGGTATAAGCGAATGTTGTAAGTCTGAACATTTTCGCAGACTCCTGGGTGGATGTCTCCGAGGCTCTCCGTGGTCCTTACACTACAGAATCCCCTACCTCAGAGGGCCTCTCCTTACTGATGCCGTCATTTAGCTGTACCCAGAGAGAACAAAGGATAAGTTAGAAAATAGCATCATTTGGTTCATCCATTTCTCAAATTTATCTTTGTCTTTGGTGCTGCCCTTTTAGTGTAATTAAGAATTCTCCAAGTGCCCACAGATAATAATTACTCCTTAAAATTTGTAGCTGGCGATGGCAATGACATAAGAATAGAGGAGAGAAAGGATATATTGAGTTATTATTATGCTAAGCTTCTTCCAAATCATAATGAATACAAATACAACATCTAAAGGAGAGCAGCCCTCACTACTCACCCAATGCAAGCACCCCTCCTCAGTAAACATCAAGTTGTCATCTGCAGCATCTGGCAATGCTTGGGGACACATTTGCTGTGCCCCTGACCCAAGCATCTCATCCCCACGGAGTGCACAGTCTGGATCATGATCTCAAACTTAAGATTCTTCCAAATTTGGTTAATTTCATGTCCATTTTAGAGGATACCCCTGGCTTACCATTATTTTAAAAGAATCCCTGGTTTAAGGCATTGATCAGTGAAGCTGCACGTGGACTGTGCAGCCTGATTGGGGAGAGTTGGGACCTTGGGAATGCCGGGCCCTCCTTCTCCATCCAGACCTCTCCTGCAATACCCACGCCAGCTGAACTATTGACACCAGCATTCCTGTTTACAAGATGAGTCATAAATGGAGTTCTGTGTGCCTCATACTGGGCAAGAACTCAAGAAGTAGCTTTGAAACTTGATTTTTAGTTAATTAATTAAAATTAATTCAACCAGCATTAATTGCAGGCATTTCAGGTGCTCAAGAGACAGCAGAGGACAAGACAGACCAAGTTCCTGTCTTTGTGGGTTACAGGCTACGCCTTGGCTAGAGCACATTTATACATGTAAATCTACAGGGCAGAAGTTCTTGGATTCCCTCCAGTTATTAGAATTCTACAATATAAATGTTCACTTAATTGACTCTGAGTGGCAGGGAAAGAAGGTAAAGCTTAATTGCCAAATCTCATTTGAGTTACAATCACCAGCCTCTTCATCGCTCCAAAGCTTTTACTTGAATTATTGGAAAAGATAATGAATTGACATGAATTAGGCACCTACTATGTGTCAGGTTCCTCGTATGTGACCCATTAAGCCTATAGATGAGGGATCATCATTCCTGTTTTTGAGATGGAGCTCAGGGAGGTTAATTGACTCACGTTTGCACAGCCACTGAGAATCGGAACCAGCACTAGAAGCCAGGGTCAGTTGACTTCAAAGTGCATTTTTCTCCCATTAAACAACTCTCTTTACCAAAAGCTAGGATGCTTGGATGAAGGTCCTCTTGCATTTCCTCATTGCCCTCTGCAAGAAAAGTTCTCTCATCCATAAACCACAGTTGACATTGCTAAAAGAGTTCAGATCACGTCTATGCCATCTTCTCAATTCATGTGAGTAATAAGCTCACTTAGGAATATTTTGCGACCTTTAAATTAGCAAATATTGCCACATCAAGTAATTTTAAAAACTTTAGAAATAAAAATAAACAGGGTTTACATAATAATTTCATAGTTTCCTGCTCTCACCTTTGATGTCCCAGTGAAAAAATAAAGGAAACATGAGCCAAGAAAGTAATGCCTTGTGAAACTCAATGTTCTTTTTCAAATGCTTTCTTGTTTAAACAACAATACCAATTCTCCAGAATGTATATGTGACTACTGATAAATATAGCAACCACTAATTGCAGAAGGAGATTAATATTTTAAATAATATCATGTATAATATGTAACATAATTTGTTGAAATAAGTGGAATTATTATGCAAAAATATAATTTTAAGAATAAAAATCAACTGAAGCAAAATTATAATGGAGCCCTACTCCTAAACTTTGCTTCATTTGAGAAGAACATGTGGACCTAGAATCCTGGCCTCCTTTTAGCCACAAGCATGTGTCCTCTGGCTCTGGAAGTCTGCTTGCCCAGGCAAGGCAATTGGAGGTGATTACTCTGCATCCATTGAACCAGAAATCTCTCTGATTTCTCAATTTGAAGCCTAGCATTTCCCATGCTGACAACCCAATGTGATTTTTCCCAGGGCCCTCCTGGAGATGGTGTTGTGTGATGTAAATGACCAAGCACCTCCCACTGAAGTCTCCCAGAAGGTGGGTGCAGTTTAGAAAACATGATTGGGTCCATCCTGTTCAGAACTGTCCCAGATGGACTAACTCCATTGGATTGAGTTTCCTTTATTATGCTGAGGTGACACAGAAGAAAGGCAATATTTATTATTGGGCACAGTGCCAACTAGAGGAACCACCCAGAAACCCCATCTAAAGTAAAGGGTAGGGATCAGAATGTCAGAATCTCTCTCTTAAGGTAGTATTTTTACACACGATTGACATTTTTTTTCTAAATCAAGTATATTTTCTTCCCAGTTCTAAAAATAAAGCAGCCTAAATACTGCTGTGAATTTTTTCATTAAAAAAAAATTGCTCCTAGAATATAAATATATATGCTTGCTTCAGCCTGACCACCTGCAGTCACAGGTTTATAAATGGTATAAAAGTATATAGTGTTAAGATGTTTACTAAAAATTATTAATGGGTTTTCCGAGTTATATAATTTAACTTCCCTGTGACTATTTTACAAAAAGTATTACCTCCAGTAACAAAATAACATGTTTTGCTTGATAGATTAGGCATGTACTCACAGGACGCGACAGGTGTACCTGTCACATTATGGCTTGCAGTTGGCTGCCATGGAAACACTGACTAGGGTGTGGCCAGCGTGTAGGGGAGCTCAGTCAAAAACCAGTTGTCAGCTGACTACTCATTTTGTTCTCAGAATAAAGATGTCAGCTGTCCTTCTCTATAAGACATTTCACGTAGAAGACTTTCCTGAAATACTTTCTTCCTGAAATAGAACTGTAGGCCTATGTGTCATTTCAGTTAATCAAAGCAAGTAGGCAAATTAGTCTTTTTCATTTTTTTAATGAATGTAATTTAACGGTATTTAATTTGCATACAGAAAAGTTCATCCAGGAAAGAAAAAAAAAAAAGTCTGCAGTATAGCACTTTTGTAAACCTCAACAAAGCCCTTCATTAGGAGACCTAATTGATTTTTCCTCCCCACTCCAGGGGAAGAAAGCTATCGCAGTACCTGCTCATTCACTCCGAGAAGAAATGGGTGTGCCTGGTGTTTCCAGCAGAGATGTGGGTTAGAACGCCCTGTGGCTCTTTTCTTGCAGGGAGGGAGACCTGGGCCAGAGCTCACCTCCAGCACTCAGGAAATGTGTTTTTCTGAGCAATAGGGGAACATCGCTTGTCTGCTTGGTGTCCTCCCCATGGGCCCAATTTAGTTCAGCTTGCAGCCTTCGCTGGAATTATTTTATTTCTTGTTTATTTAAGCCTGCCTTATTCCAAAAGAGGGATTTTGAGGTTTCTTACAGTGACATGTAGAATATACCATATGCAATAAATGAGAAAGTGAGGGCAATTGAGAATTAGAAAGCCAAGAACACATGATGAAGCCAGGGGTGGAGGTCGGTATAGAAGATACACCCAGCAGGGAGGAGCTGCTGTGGCTGTCAGACTTGGGTCTGAGAAGCACAGGGACTAGAGCAAAAAGAGAAAGAGGAACAGTTATAAGGTTTATAGAAGTTGAAGCAAAACTAACTGTCAATCTGAAGTCTAGCGTTTCCCATGCTGACACCCAGTGTGATTTTCCCCATGGGCCCTCCTGGCGATGGTGCTGCGTGATGTAAACGACCAGCTCCCCAAAACACTTTCCAATAGACATGGCTCTTTTGGCACAAGTGCTTACACACCAGCAGATGGCCAAAGGCCGGAGCGTAAGACCATGAGGACAGTGCATCCAGGGGCCTTTCACCGGGTTGATGTTCTTTAGTAATTTATTTTCTCTCGAAGAATCTCCGGGCTTCTCTTCATCTTCCTCATCTCACTTCCTCCCAAGTCTTCTCTGCTGTTCATCCCACCCTCCCTCCTAGCTTTCACCCTGGAACGTCTCAGGAGACTGCCATTGCCCTCCCCGGTGACTGCGGACCTTTGCTTTTGAAGCGAGTGGGGCTTGTACCTAGGGGAGAGTCATCTCCCCCACCGGTGCCCACAGTGGGCCTTGCCCGGATGTTCTCTGAGTGTCCATTTCTCAGGTAACAACCCTGCAGCCCAGGGAATTCAAAGAGCTTGCCTGTGGCAAGTAATTCAACATTTGGTGGGAGGGCCAGAGCTAGAACCTTCTCTGCCTGCCTTATATAACCCTGCACCTCTTCTCTTGTCACTGACCCCCTGTCCAATAACATCCCTGTGGTTGTGGGCTTTTATTTATTTATCTTTAGTCCATTGACAGCAGAAGCTTTCTTAACTACGTCCAACAGATGTGAGAGACATCATCCAAAGGAATCAGAAGGCTGGTGTGTTTAAGACTCAGAACGTATCAAGCTGGTAAGTTACCTTCCTGCATCAACACGCTCTGGTTTAAAGTGCTTTTGTCCATACTCTGGGTGATCATTAAAAATAATAAGAGCTAACATTTAGTGAGCATTTACTATTCTAAGCATTTTATAGGTATCTTATTCGATGTTCACAAAAACCATAATGAGGCAGGCAGGTTATTCTTATTACCCTAAATAAATAGGTGAGGAAAAACTGAAGATAAACATATTGTACACTGGGTGGAAATTATGTAGGGTTGAGAGTGTACTGTGTGAGGTTGAGAGAAACCCAGCCACCTGCTTTATTTAATTATGTATTCATTGATAGACTTTTTTTCTTTTTTGGAGAGGAAAGGAAATGAAGAGAAAGAGAAGATTTGCTGTTCCACTTATTGATGCTAACACTGGTTGATTCTTGTACATGCCTTTGACGGGGAATCAAACCCGAGACCTTTCAGTCTGTGGGCCGATGCACTAACCACTGAGAAACACCCACCAGGGCCAGATATGCATTTTTCAATCCTGTATGAAAATGCTGGCTGATGGCCCAGGGAGCAGTGTGCTGTGTGTTTTTATATAAGTGAACAAACCGGTTCTGTTTCCCAGAACACCGCTGGCAGGTCCTAGAAAGAGCAATCTGCACCTGTTCCTCATTCTTAGGAGCCATTGCTTCCAGTGCAGACTCCAGGCCCTTCTGGAGAGGACTTCCTTTTTGGATGTGGTTCTCAACCTGGTCTTTTAGTTATCAATCAAATGCACACTTGCTATGTTGTCCTCATTTACATTTATGGAATGCTTCAGGTCATTTGTGAGCATTTGAGTGTATTTCAGCATATGGAATCAGGGAATAATAGATTTCAGCATCATGCTGTGAAGAGAGGTTGTGTTTTTACAAGACATAATGTTGTTTACTGGGTGTTAATAATCACTAATAAATAAACATATCTAGACTTCTAAAATGTTGCATTTTGAGAAATCAAAATGTCAAGTGTTTAACTTACGAAGTGCAATAGTATTTTCTATCATCTCTTCATAAAATAATTAAGTTACAAAAAAGAAGTAAAATGGCATTGTTCCACACAGTACATATTCAAAAAATGCTTACTACATGGCCTTTGTTTCTATTATCTGTTCTCGAAGTGCTACTTCTAAATATATTGTTCTGATATGTACCTCGTAGACATATAGTCTATATGTCAAAAAACTACTCCAAGGTAGTTTTTTTTTTGTGTGTGTGTGTGTGTGTGTCTTTATTTCATATCAACTCTGGTCAATTTCTTCCTTTTTAACCACTGCAAGCATTTTGTCCAAAATCTACCAAAGCACTTTGTCAGAAAACAGGTGAATGAGTTAGTCCTTGAAATGCCTTGATCTTTTATTAAGAAGCTACTTGACCACTTAACCTTTAAGAAGCTAAGAGGAAACTGCCAACCAGTGATGTAATAATCAGTATTCCCCTGCCATCTACTGCTTTCCCACCCATGACCAGTGCAATATGATAAAAGCCTTAGCTCCACATGAGAAGAAAGAAAAGGAAACCACTCACAAAAGAGCTAAGATATGGCACAATATTCCTTTTTTTAATGCCTCGATGCATATGCAGAATCTTTTCTCCAAATTGGAGGTGTGGGATAACAGTCGCGACAGATAACGAAGAGGTATTTACCATAGCTACAAAGCCCACATATGTGAGCCAAATATTTCTGCTATTAAAAAGCACTTCAGAGCTTGACATGAAGTTTATAACAGCTAAATGTCTCCTGTGACTTCATTTGCAAAGAAGATAAAAAAGCAAAAAGGAAAAATCATGATCTGAGAACTGGGAGCCTAGAAAATTGTGCTTTTAAAAAAAAGGAACAAAAAGCCACACAGAGGTTGGACTGGCCCTCTGAGCTCCCATTTTCACTGCCCTGACCATGTTCTCTAACGACCAGCACTCCTCCTGCCATTGAGCCTCTGCCTGCCTCTCACACAGGGCAGACCCAGATTGTGTGGGGCCTGAAACTTATGTTGAGGGCCCTCTTTAGGGTGATGAATTTGATTATACCTTGCTTTAGCAAATTTTACAGAAGCATACTACCGAGTGAACGCATTACTAGGGCTCTTCGTGGCAGTTAAGCTTCATTAGCTTCCCAGTAAATCCAGCCCTGCTCTCATAAACGCCACCAACCTTGCCCAGAATAATGCTCTTCCCTTGTCTACGTCCTTACCCCCTCTGTTCCATTGTAATCCCAGCCTGGCTGTTGCTAAATATGAAAGACCTGGTGGGAAAGCCCAGGAGCTTTAGCCCTGGCCAAAGAAGAGCTAGGGTGTTCCTGGGTGAGGCATATAGCAATGATACCTCAAAGATCTTAATACAGTTTTTTTGATGTTTCATTCATTTGTTCATCCTTGCAGCCATCCATTCATTTACCTAATATGTCCAAGGTAGTCTGCCTTTGAGAACATAAGTTGTGCGATAATCAAGAATAATTCTCGAACAAAGGAAACGGTGCTGCTAAATATAGCTAGAGATTGGTGAAAGAGCAAATGTATTTACAGCATCTCAATTGTTAGGTTTATCTGAAGCTGTCTTCCAAGCGGTGACGGTCTCATAAAGAACCATTCAGAGCTTTTGACGCCTACTTATTTCTAGGTGTTCCAGAATTAGTGAGTGGCGTCATTCTATGGGTAATATGAACAGTTACGAAATTTTTTTTTTAAATCTATTAAAAATACCCTGCTGTGATATTAAAAGTGAATTTCTACTTAAGAAAAAAGGTTATCTTTGTGTGAAAATTGCTAGTGAATTTAGGCCTGTGACTTTTATTGTTCTTTGATAAACCATTAGTCTTAGTAAACTATGGAACTTATTATAACTTTTAAGACTTTTTTATAACTCAAATTATACCTTTATGTGGG
This sequence comes from Pipistrellus hanaki, assembly GCF_964339955.1. Taxonomy (NCBI): domain Eukaryota; kingdom Metazoa; phylum Chordata; class Mammalia; order Chiroptera; family Vespertilionidae; genus Pipistrellus; species Pipistrellus hanaki. Next base: position 20,630,782 of record NC_140514.1, read on the forward strand.
CCCCCAGGATTGACTACTGGCCCCATTGCCCTACTCCCTTTTAAGATTTATATCTTTTCGGGGGCTCATTTTCCATTAAAGGTTAAATTGGGGGGTGTGAAAAATGATTTTTAAATGGAAACCCCAACCCAGTGGGATGCAGTTGGTGGTTTTCCAGGCCTCTGCAGTCTTCTCACTTTCCTCACTCTCTTCCTTCAACCTGGCTTCCACGGCTCCCCCACGTACACCTTCTCCTTTGTCACCCAAGCCTCTTCATTCTCCTCCTAACACATTTGGTCCTTCCCACCTCTGGTCTCTGCCCATCTTATTCCCCTCCTCCTCGCCCATCCAGGTCCTTCCTTCTAGAATGTTACCATTTCCTCCTGGCTAGTCTAGCCTGCCCTCTTCTTCTTCTTCCTTCTTTTCACTTCTATTGGCCTTAGAGTAGTCCCACAGTAAAACACAGTGCATTCTCTTACTGTTCAAAGCGTGTTGTCTTTGTTTTCACGTTCACTGGTGCATCCATGTCTTGACAAGTATTTTGATCCCTTTTGCCAAGTACTGTTCCAAGTGCTATAGATTGAGTGATGAACAAGACTGAGAACGCCCATGTCTTCTTAGAATTAACATTCCAGCAAGCAAGGCAGATAATGTTTTTGAAGGCAAGGATTCTGCTTAATATGTTTTTGTATTCTCTGAAGCAATTTGTATACTTTATTCCTGTTATAGGGAAGGTTTTAAGATTTGTATTTGGAGCACCTTTTGAAAGCTAGGAATCCACTAGACTTAGGGAACCAAAACAGTTTTTAGGGGAGGAAAGGAAAGCGCTGGCGATGCAGACACCAGTTTCTATATCCGATCGCTGACTTCCATTTCAGGGTAGGGTTCTTCTCTGGCAGACACACGCAGTGTCTGTAGACAACCAGACATTGTGAGTAGGCATTTATCTGTCCTTTGTCAGGTTGAAGAGGAAGGTTAGTAGAAGGTAACTGACATAAGGAAGCTGAGGGCTCTCTTAAAGAAATGTTCTGATAAAATGCACCTATTAGTGAGTTTGCTAGAATTATGGTAACGCAATCTTGAGCACTGCTGAGAATTCTAGAGATGTCAGATATGGAAAAATGAAATTACCAAGTGTACTTTCTATGACTAACATAACATTTTTTTATTAGCTTGACACGTTTGTAGAAGGACTGATGCCCCAGCTTCTTTGCACCAAAGAAAACAACTCCCACAGGAATGTTATCCATTTTCAGATATTTTGAAAGCGTTCTTTTTTTTATTAAAATGAGGCAGATTTTAAAATATGAGACACTATTTTTTGGGGCCCTCTAAACTGCAACATTTTTAAAATTCAGACCTTTTCTTCTAGAATAACATTGTATTGACTCTTTGGACACTATGATCTCTATTCTTTAACCAGGTCAATTCTCACTACCTAAAATGGGCTAAGTTCTATTTTGATAGCAAGGTATTCAGGTTAGTCTACTGCATTCTCTGTGAAAATGTCTTCCAGTTTTAAGGAGAAAAAAAATCCACCTTCCTAGAGAGATGTTTATATCACAGAAGTTATATATCAAATAAAAATGTCTTCATTTTCAAAGGATTTTGTCACTTTTCACTGGATGAGGGGCAGTCTTAAACAAAATTTTTAAGAGTATGACCACATCATAATCTATTGTTAAAAATCATTTTTACTTTAATAATAGACATTTGTTTCATCACTTTGCTATTGCAAATAATGCTGCAGTGAAACACACCTGTACATAAACTGTTCATTTGCAAGTATGTATGCAGAGCCAATTTTTAGAAGTGGACTTTGTCTATTCATATCAAATTATGGAAAATCTGAAACTTTGTAATGTATTTTTACATCTGTTAAAGACTAGTCCCTTGCATTATTCTTTCTTGCTAGACTATTATAAAATCATGTTGGTATTTAGAGTATGCAGTATTGGCATTTTCATTGAAATATATGATTTACTACAATTTGACATCTTTATGACTTTGCGACTTCTTTTCCAAGAACAGGGTGATTTCTTCCTGGTGAAGCTGTTTTTTTAGGAGTTTCACTAGCATTTAAAATCTCCCCTCCTAACCTGTGAGGTTCAGTTGGTTGGAGTGTCATCCTGTACACACTTGTGGCTTGAATATGTGGCTAAACTACACACTCCATTCAGAGAACAACTTACTATGGAACCTCTATTTCTTGAGTGCTCTCTTTGTGCCTGCACTATGCTAGGTACACTCATACAGAATTCATTGATAGGACGTATTTATTGAACAGCTATTAGGTGTCAGGGACTGTTCTAGGCAATGAAGATACATCCTAGTACAAAACTGGTTTTTTAAAAAAAATATTTGGGGTGGCGCCGTTGTTTAGTTGGTTAAAGTGCCTGTCTGGTAAAAAAAATATTAGCCCCTATGGTGCTTATGTTCTACCTGAGAAAGAGAGAAAAAACAAAATTAATAATTCAGGCATATAGCACATTAAAGGGTAATAACCACTATAGAAAAATAAAGAGTGGGTTAAGGGTTTCAGGAGTACTGAAGTAGAAATTAATGATTGTAGTTTTTAAGCAGAATGGAAGTCTTACTTGAGAAGGTAACACATTTGAGCCAAGACTTGAAGGAGGTGAGGGAACGAGCCATGGGTTGCATGGAAGAAGAGCATTTACACAAGGGAACAGCTTATTTAAAGACCCTAAGGCAGAAGCATGCCTGGTATATTCAAAAGATCATAGAGAGACCTCTGTTGCTAGAGCAAAGACCAAGGGAAGAGTCATAGGAAATGAGGTCAGCATGGGAACTGGATTGAATAGGGTCTTGTGGGTCATTGTCAAGACTGGCTTTTACTATGAGTGGAGAGGAGCCATTAGAAGATAGTAAGAAGACAAGGTTTGTGATTTGAAATATGTTTTGCAAGGATAATTCTGGCTGCTGTCTTGAGCAGAAATTGTGGGGTGATAGGTGGAAGCAGGGAAATCTATTAAGAGACTGAACAGAAAAAAGGAGTTGGGGATATAGTCATAGTCAAGATTTTTGGCCTAAGCAGCTGGAAAGATGGGATTAACAGATGAGAAAGACTGTGCATGAAATGAATTTGGAGGGAGGACAGGGAGAGATGAGGAGGAATTTAATATTGAGCATATGAAGTTTGAGATATCAGCTAGTTTTCCAAGTGGAATTATTAAAATAGGAAGTTGGATATATGAACTTGCAGATCAGGGGACAGTCCCATGCTGATAGGGCCAGTAAAATGAAGACTGATAACTGACCCAAATTTAGCCATGTTGAGGGTGTTGGGGAGGCTTTTAGGATGGGTGATTTTTTAACTGCACCTGAAAACTGAGAACTATTGAGTGACAGTCTTTTCCTCCATCTTGCCCGATTGCTCATTTCATTAGTAAGAAATGCCGCTGACATGCCAAGCACAATATATGCTCTTTCACATCCTTTATTTTTACAAATTTGTATTTCGGTCAGATGGGGAATACTTTGATTTTAATATGTACCGTAACTGATGGTGAATCTAGACTCATTTTAATGACTATGGTAAAGATAAGATACTTTTCCCTAATTTGTCTCCAAAACATATAAAACCTTGCAAAAGCTTAACTATTGTATTTAAATAGAGAATTCTGCCTCTTCTAGAATTGATGACTAAATAAAATACAGAATAGACCGTTATGTTCTAGTTTTTTTTATTATACTTTTTGAAATAGTTTGCCTTTTAAATAATTTCAAGTGCCACAAAAAATAATGTTAATAGCTCAAAATCAAAAGTAAAAAAAACAACAACCCTAAGTATAATTTTTTAAAAATCTTTTTCTCCTCAAGCGTTTTACGATGGGATAATGAGACAGATGTCTCTCAACTGGAAGGACATTTTGACATGGTTATGTGTGCTGACTGGTAAGTACATAAAAATCATAAAACTCCTGTTAGGAAAAAAATAGCTTTGCTGGAGTAATTGGGCTGTGCTGCTTTGCTGTCAGCTAAGCAAAGTCAACAAATGAAGCACAAAGCCACCTTAACCTCAACAAATTAATATTCATCTCCATGTGACAGTTATAAGGTAGTCTCCTATCACACAGTAACTTCTACCACATTATTTCCCAAAGATTGATTTTGAGAAGCATTTCCATTTTCTGGAATTGCCTCTGTTTCATGCTTGACGTATCAGTAAATGGACGACTTAGGCAAATTGCAAATAATTATGGCTCGGAGAGGAATAGTCTGGAGAAAAAGGAGTTTATCAACACAAGCAGCTCAATTAGCTTACTTCTTAGGAGAGATCTGACTATTGATATAAGGGAATATATGTATGTGTGCACACATATGTATGCTCCAGCAAATAAACATATCTATGGAATATCTTTAGGGGAAATAGCTTTTCTTCAAATGTATGTTTGCTATCTACTATTTTTCAATGTATTCAATTATGATATTTAGTTATACATAAAATAAGAATTATAAAATTACAATTTAATTGTTATGCAAATAATAATATTAAAATCTCTGTCAGGTGCCTGCTTTTTGAAAATAATTTACATATTTTCTCTTCACTTTTAGCCCAGTCTACTTGTTGTTAATGACAGTCTGATCCCAAGTTACAGGATAAATATGTATCAAACCTTAATAATGATTTCAACTAATCTTATGCATTTTCTTCATGCGTGTTGAATAATAATTGTTTCAGCATATGGGGAATGTTAACAATTCACAGTCATTTTCCCTGTTAAGAATAAGATCTTATTTGTGTGTTTATCTTGATGTTTTTATGACACTTAAGTTCAGATTCTAAAGATCTATTATATTGATAAACTCAATCATAAGACCCAGAGCCCAGAGAACCCTCTCAGAGAGTTGGATGAATAGAATGACATTTTCAGAAAGTTTTCATTATTTTTAGTAGTATTAGTATTAGTATTAGTATTATTTAATACAATTTTTAATGGGTAACTTTTTTACCCAGATTAATGAAATTAGATTTTCTTTCTTTTTTCTTCTGGTAAGTACTTCTCAAAAAAAAATTAATATTTTGTTTTATTTTTAGCTTGGGATTTTCTAGCTTTCCATGCCCTTTTAGTTCCTTTGAACCCAATTTCAGAAAACCTGTTCCAAAGAAGGAAGAAACAGATTTCTGGTTCATCGCTGATAGTGTGTCTCAATATTACATCCCTCATCTAATCAAAAATAAGGAAATAAAATCTCACCATGTGATGTGAGCATGTAATTTAGTAAATGCCTTTCCTCACCAAATACGAGAAAGATCCTCCAGGTTTCATTGCACAGATGAAGATAATGCTGGCAGGATTAGATCAGATTAAGCAGGAAAGTCAGATCAGAGAGCAGCGGCAAGAGGGACGGAGGGCAGCATCTTCTGGGAGGCTTAGACGGGGTCGCACATGGATGGGCTCTGATTATGTGGGGAAAGTCAGGTCTGGCCAAGAGATTTAGGTTACGTGTGTCCTTTGCACAAATATCAAAACAGCCCATTCTTGTCAGACCTTGTGTTGTGGACACTCACACCATGTCATCCTATTTGTACCAGAGAGACAAGCAGAGGAAGTATAAGCTCTTTTATGATTAATGTTTTCAGGTTAAAAATAGCCACACAGCATATTTGAAAAATAGTCTTTTTTTCCTAGCCCACCGGGTCACATACAACTGGTACCCATAATGCATATTCACTTAATGCTTTCATTGCAAATATATAACATAACACAGTAGACACACCGCACATACACATCTAGTGGCTCTATGAGAAATTAGGAATTCAAATGAACTAAATAGACCCAATTTTCAGTTTACAAATGGCTTTTCTATGCATGAATTCAGGTTTTTGTGTTTTTGTTTTTTCTTCTTTCTGGTGTTCTAAGTGCCAGAATGTCAGCCTGTTTATAATTTCCCATTAGGAAATGTGAAACATTAAGTTACTCTCACTGCGATGCTGATATTATTTCCAAAAGAAATGCTTTGGTAATGGTCTCTCTTCATAGATAGTCACAGGGATAGGTAAGCGGCTTAGAAACTTAGAAAGTACAGTGTGGTCTTTGTAATATGCATGTTGTGCCTAGAGCAGTGAGGCCCGGGGCTCCATGAGCTCTTTACATCCTGAAGGCTTGGCATTTCCCTATCAGCGTTTCTGCCTGGATGCTGCTTCTAGGGGCAGGCAGGCAGACCGTGCAGCTTTTTTTTTTTTTTTAAGAATGTGACAGAGGACGAAAAGAAAGCTCCCTTTAGACACCACCACCAAGATGAAACCTGAAATGCCTAGTGCCAAAAATAGATACCACACATAAATAGATCACTTAAGTCTCACCCCATCCTTTAGTCATTGTCAGCCAACGAGATCTGGATTAGGCCCCAGGAATATGAAGCAAGAGTCAGAGTTCGAATATTAGGTACATGGATTAAATTCTTAGTGGAGCGTTTCCAGCAAGGATGGCATTGTCTGATTCCCTGAATAGCTAACCAGTGGTACTGCTTGATCCCATTTACATGAAAACAAGCTCTATTCACAGACCTATTCCCAACCCACATTGTGGCTCAAGTAAAAATGCACATGATTACAACAGGCGGTGATATGTTTATGTTCCTGAATCATTCATATATTCATATATTTACATTCAAACATTCACAGACCTGTAGGTACAGGGGGAAATAACTTATTTCCCGGGAGACACAGTCTCTTGGCTCACATCTAAATTATTAGCTCACCTAGATTATAAAATAAAAAGGAAAGCTGTGAAAGCTAGTCATTATTTTACCGTTCAGCATCTTTGACAATGAAATATAGTTTCATGGTTCAACAATTCCTAAATAACTTATAAAATGTCAACTTTGAAATAAACAGAAAGGAAAGATCGAGGGACAGCCACACCTGCAAAAGGGAAGCTGTGGACAAAAACATCCAAATGTTAGAATATTTCACCACAGGTGTAAAAAACAAAACAAAACAAAAAAACACCCTGCCTATTACGTTCCTTGGTTGACTTGTTTAATGTTGAATTTAATATGAGTTCCTTTGCATTGGAATGCAGTCCAGCCCAGTCCTTGCTGAGTTTAGAAAAGCGAGTGATTGTTACTATTAAAGTCTGCCTTTCCAGACTCCTGTTCAACCCCAATAATCTAAGAGCCTGGAAGTCAGATTTTTTTTTTTTTTAAATCCAATGAACGCTCTCATTCAGCGTTTGATGGCTTTCCAGTTTATTGTAGCTGAAAGAAAAATGATTTTGCACCCCTTGGACTCTCTAAGGCACATATGTCAAACACAAGGCCCGCGGGCCAAATCCAGCCCGCCAGGCCTTGCAATGTGGCCCGCACCGCGCTGTCATCACTGCACTCCGCTGTCAGTTTATGACATTGTCAGTTTATGACTGTTCAGTAAACCATTCGGCCCGCGATTTAGGCTGGATTTTAGATTTTGGCCCCTTCTCTGATTGAGTTCGACACCCCTACTCTAAGGGCTCGGAGAGAGTTTGACATGGCAGCCGGAGCCAGCCGAGTGGAGCGAGGTGTGTGGGAGTCAGCTCCACCTGAGCACGCCTGCAGCCAGACGTGGGAAGGAAACGGGGAAGCACATCACCTCCTTTGCTCTCAGCATTTTCACTGTGGACACTGGATTGTTTCTATTTTCTCTTCCTTTTTACTTTTTTAAAAAATATATATATATATATATGTTTTATTGATTTTTTTTCAGAGAGGAAGAGAGAGGGATAGAGAGTTAGAAACATTGATGAGAGAGAATCATCGATCAGCTGCCTCTTGCACACCCCCTACTGGGGACATGCCCACAACCAAGGTACATGCCCTTGACCGGAATAGAACCTGGGACCTTTCAGTCCGCAGGTCGCTCTATCCACTGAGCCAAACCGGTTTAGCTCTTCCTTTTTACATTTAATGATTTTTTTTTTTAAGTTTGGTTTTTGTGAAAACATTTTTTTCAAAATAGTCTCTAGGATTTCTTTGTTTTCTTTCAGATGCTGTGATCATGGATATTTCTAAATCACACCTTAAAGATTTTTACTCCTGAAAAGATCTTTAACCCAAACGTAGTGAGCCCTTTCCCCTCACACCAGAGGACACAGTCCCCAGCAGATACACAAAGTGCCAATGATCTTACAGCCCGAGGGGCAGAGCAAGTGGGATCAGCATAGGGCACGCGTGCTAGCTTCCACAACAGTCCGTTGATAACCACTGGCAGAGCCATTCACCACTGAAAGTTCACCCGAGACAGTGAATGTAACAGCACATTTCACCTTGAAAATTGCCAGAGGGCTTCCTTTTGTGAGCAGTGACAGGGAAATGCCCCCTTTCCTCTGCACTAATTAATTTCCCTGTGATAGGAGATGGACATGCTCTGTGCACTGCTCCAAACAGGCTGATTCTGAGGGAGGGGATGAAAATGGCCCGGCACCTTTCCTTTCTCAAAAAATATGTGGTTCAGGTCAATGGAACAAAGCAAGTTTGATTCCACGAGTGACTTCTGTAGAGGTGTGTGTGTGTGTGTGTGTGTGTGTGTGTGTGTGTGTGCGCGCGCGCACATCTGTGTGTGTTTTAATGGCCAACCGAGGCTGGCTGTCGATGCCCTTTGATCAGTAACCGAAGGGGAGAGTTGAGACGGTATCTCCATCCCCATCACTGACCTGCTCAGCCTTTTTAAATAGATCCACTTAAGCTACTGCTGTTCTCTGAGCCCATTAGGACCATTTAAGGGGCGAATTTTCCAGAGATTATATATCACTCCTACTAAAGCACATTGAAATTGCTCATAGGACTATCCTGCAAAGGGTTATAAATTCTGCAGCAGGGCTAAGGAGGCAGGTGAGCTTGCTTGGAATAAAGACCACTTAGGAAACTACAGGAATTACTTTTGGGGAATTTGATTTGGATGGAGTAGGCGACATTACCTTTTGGATAAGTGTACTTGCAATGTATCCTATGTGTTAAGCTGCATTTTTCAGCAAGTGGGGATGCTAATTAATATCTCTGTCACCATTACCAACATTAAGTAGACATAGTACTTTATAAGGTTATGTTTTAAACTCAGCTTTTAAGATGCTGTTTTTTATTCCAATGATCTTACCAGCTCTTAGGATGCGCAGGTGTACACCGAGCATGGTCTTTTGCTTAGTGCTGCATACCCCAACCAGCCAGGTTTTCTATGGGCCTGAGTACCTGACAGAGATATCCTCCCACAGTGATAGTCTTCTTAAAAAACAAAACCAGAATGCTTAGTTATTAAAACCTAAGGTATCAGTACCTCACTAAAGAATAAGGTATATAGTCCTAAAGAGGAAGAGTTTTTAAGACACTTAGATATAACTTTGATTTCTTCCTTATCAGTCCTTAATAGTTATTAGTCACTGATGAACAATGCTTAAAGGCAGATTTTATAAGATGAAATATTTGCCAACTAATATGTATTCTTAATTTGGTTCCACCACAGCCACATAGGTGGGCCTTTATTGATAAAGACACAGAGGCCTCATGGGAAGTGACTTGTCAAGGTGACATAGCAGAGAGGTCGGAGCCATAGCTCTATTAAACAGTGAACTGCCCTCCACCCTTGCCTGCAGTGTGGCTCCTGCTGACTGCGGATACCCTCAGCTCCAAGAAGGATGAGGCAGGGCCCTGGAGTGGGCAGTACTTACTCATGCTTTGTGAGGAGCCGGGAGGTGAAATTGGAGGGGCCTACTCCGAACGATAGCATCGGGGATGGGAGAGGGTGGGCTTAGGCTCGTCCTGGGGTGGCTGATGCACAGCTGCCCAGTGTCCCAGCCTGCAAGTCCCAGATAAGCAAACTGTCCCGAGCTTCCAAGATGAGGCCTGGTGAAGACAGGGTCAGACTGACCCAGCCAAAGGAATGACAGAGCTACAACAAATCCCCCAAAGACCAGAGGATAAAAAAAGGAAGAGGACAGTGAACTGGAAAAAAAATCAACATGGAGATCAAAGGGGAGGAATCCTAAGTTGCCATGGTCTCTGTGGCATGTTCCCTAAACCTTATCTTTGTTTCTGGAACCATTTAGTCCTGGGTCCCTGGTTGAATCTAACCTCAGCGCTGTTCCTAGTCACTAAAAGCCATCAGCACCTGAGATGCTCTGGCGGTGTATTTCAGGAGGGTGGTCCATAGCACCCTCGGTGTGCTGAGGGCCCAGGTCTACAGAGACTAAGCTCCGATGGCAGGAAGTGCTGGGAGAGCTTCCTCTCGGCCAGATGATTCCTCCAAACAGAAGCTTAGAAATCGTCCCGTTAACAATAACCTGTGGCCCAGATTGTATGTGAATCCGGGCCCATTGCATGTTGATGACTTGGCTTCGCTTCGATTGCAATACCACTGACCACAGTATCTTTTCTTCTCCCCCACAAGACATCTGAATAGAAAAATGCAACTTCTCTTTTTTTAGCGTTGAGTAAACACGTGCAATTAGCCCTGTACTTATCTCCATTAGTATCATTAGACTTGGAAACCCAGTTTAATCTGGATTCTGCTCTCTTCTCCATGGCAGCCTGTTTCTGGACCAGTACAGAGCCAGCCTCGTCGATGCGATAAAGAGATTGCTCCAGCCCAGGGTAAGTAGTTCCTGTTTTCTCCCGAACACTGGTTCAGAATAATTAGTCTGCGCTCAAAGATGGAGAGAGTAATGGAATGGCAGGATTAATGTCATGTGATACTTTAATACTTATTATGTCCAACTTCAATTGGGTCTTCTGATCTATCAGATTCTTTCCTAATCATAACCAGGAAAACTTCTTACCCTTGGCCTTCAGATAAGGAACACAGTGGGTAGTAAAATAAATGAAACTGCTTCAAAGATAGTGTGAGATTATTTTTATCAAAGAATTTCTTGAGTCTTTTCCTTTGATAGCAATATCTTCCTATGAAAGTGGAAGTATGATATTGAAAGTTTTCTGTTGACGTCTGTCATTTTAAACCCCGTCAATGGTAACCTTTGCCGTTGGGTATTTCTTTATTGCAAAGGCAATCTTTTTTTCTATTTCTGTTTATATTAAAGAAAAGGGACTTCAGATGAATCTGTATATTAAAAGTTCTTTGCTTTAAAAGGAAGCCATTATTTACATATTATAAACATTAGGTCACAATGAAGCCATGCGTGGCATACAAATTGTGCACATTTTTACATTTATATATCCATTTATGCCTGTGAGTAAATTACAGAGTTTGTATCCACTCTTATTTTGTTGGGCTGTTATACTAAGCTAGGAGGTCTCGCAGCCTAAACAGAGAGTTAATATACGTCTATTTAAAGTAAGAAAACGAGTTTAAAGCTCATGCATTAAAAAAAATATTTAAGTATGTGAGGCTCTCACTGTACCATCGAGTTTAAAATATCATAACAATGTTAATGCAGTCAGTCTAAGGCAGGAACTCCGATTTATTTGAGAAAAGACTGCAGTGTGTGTGTGTGTGTGTGTGTGTGAAGTATTTTCTAGTTTTGTTTCTAAAGTCTTTTTAAAAGAGGGTTTGCTCCAGTCTTCTGACCTCAGTGAGGCTTACAGATGAATACCTTTCAATATTCCTTTTATATCTGTTTTCACATGGAAGGTTCCCAGAGCAATTTAATAATCATCCTTTGCCTCACACTGTTGCTTTTTATTCTGTTATCTCTGTGCAGCTCAGAAACTTTAAATAGACCTCTCAGAGGAGTAGCCACAGCCTGGTAAGTGGTAATCAATTAAAGGAAATTGGCTTCTCAGTTCCCTCTGTGAGGTTGTGGGTAGTAAGTCTTGAGGCGAGGAAGGGGCGTGCCCACACTGGTGATGGCGGCTGCCCTGGTTGGGTGAACAGCCTGAGTTGAGGGTAGAAAAGGGAATTTGGGGCCTCTCCATCCCCCCTCTGAGCCTTAGATGAGCCTTGTGAGCACTTGCAAGATCAGAATTTTCAGAAGCACTGAGTCTCTTGGATGTAAAGGCATCCATGGAAATGTATCCTAGGTAAGGTGACCAGATGTCCTGCTTTTGGCGGGACAGTCCCGATTCTTAACAATTTGTCCCGCGTCGTTTTAAAAAAGTCCCGATAATCTTTCAAAAAGTCGGGACTTTTTTAAAACGCTGCGGGACGCGGGACAAATTGTTAAAAATTGGGATTGTCCTGCCAAAAGCGGGACGTCTGGTCACCTTAATCGTAGGCCACATTTATAAATGAGATACTTACAAGGACTCCTGGATCTGACCCTATACAAATAGGACCCCGCTCCTCACCAGCCCCCTTCAAGCCTGTTGGTGCCAAATACTCCATTTTGCAGCAGATCTGAATGCTTTTCCGAGATCTTTTGTAAATCCTCCTCATGGTTCACAATAGAAAACTGGCCAACCTATGAACAGAGCTAAGTGAAGATTGGACTGGCATCCTAGCAGCCCCCCTGTTCCCTCTATTAAACCTTGAACCACACTCCCCCTGGCCTGAAGCAGGGCTCCACACAGCAGCCCCCCTGAGCGAAGACAGCAGCCCTTCTACTGATGCTGGTACTCACCCTCAGCTCCTAGAAGGAGGAGGCAGGGCCCTAGAGTAGACGTCCTCCTTACTACGTGAGGAGCAGGGACCCTGGGCCAGAGGAGCCTGCACCAAACAGCAGCATTAGAGATGGGAGGAGGGCCTGGCTTAGGCTCCTCGTTCACGAACGGCCAGGGCTCTAGATTAAGGGGTAAGAGGCCCACTGTAAGGGGGGAGTCCGAGTTGTGGATGGCACGTGGGCATTCCAAAATTGCCCCCCAGGAAACTCATCCCTATTGTGGAGTCTGGGGAGGCACAACACTTGCACTCCCTAGGCCTCCACCCGGGTGCACCCTGGAAGGGTCACACGGACTTGGCAGTGACCTGCAGCTCCATGTCCTGTGCCATTGGGCTAGAAGGTCCCCAGAGCTTGGGGGTAACCAGAGGAAAAGCTGAACTATTATTCCTCTTAGCTCTCAGCGCTGGCTGTCCTGCTTCCAGAGGACCATCCCCTGCTGAGTGTGTGAAGTCACAGTCCAAGACTAAGATAATAGCAAAGGTTTTATTTCCACTTAGAGCTGCTTTCAATATTTTCTTGAGCCAAGACAACTCCTCTGTGGGGCTGTGGCCCAGAGATCTGAAGATGTCACAAGAGGTCCACAGAGAAACACCTTGGGGGCTACGCTGGTGGATCCTGAGTTCTTCATAATTCACATCAAACGGGAGATGCAGGAAGTTCTCAGGGTGCCCAGCAAAAACTGCACTGGAGCCCAATGCAGCAGATGACAGTGATGTGGGCAGGGAGACGTGGCACTAAAGGGTTTTAAAGGGCAATGCCATGATTTCCAGGTGTCTAGCTTCGTTTCAGAAGTGGAAGAGTATGGAAGTACTTGGTTTCCAGTAGGTGTGTCTGAGTGTGTGTGTGTGTGTGTGTGTGTGTGTGTGTGAGAGAGAGAGAGAGAGAGAGAGAGAGAGAGAGAGAGAGAGAGAGACAGAGAGAGAGAGAGAGAGAGAGGGAGAGAGAGAGAGAGAGAGAGAGAGAGGGAGGGAGAGATAGTGACCTGGCTCCAAACAGTAGGGGCTTAGAGCCAAGAATATTGAGTTCCATTTTAGATAGAATGGGTTAAAGGTACTTTCAGAACTCATCCGTGGAGAGATCTGGTAGAGACTTGAAAATATGGGTGAATGCTGCAGTAATATACTTGTGAGTTTGGAAGTATAAGTGATAGTTGATGCCTGGACTTTGGTTCAGTGGCCTAGGAATAGGAATAAAAAGTAGACAGAGCTTTGGGGACCACTGACAATTAATGAGCAAGTGGAAGAAGAGAAGTTAGGGAAGGGGACTGAGAGAGATACAGGGGAAGAAGCAGGTAGAAGCAGGGAAAGGCAGCATCTCAGAAACCTGGTAAAGAAAAGGCTAGAAAATAAACATAAGCTTAGACATGTAATCGGTATTAAACATAACCTGGGAATGAAAGAGGAATAAAAGCCTTTCGTTGGCATAGCATATTCCTTTTAAAATAAATCCTAAGCACACTTATTTTCCCAGAAGTACCCTCCCTTTAGTATGTGAGTATAGATTAGTCTAGCGAAACAGCAACAACTGCACTCCCAATGCAAACAGGATCGCCTTGTTTAGTGGGACTGCTCCTCTCTCCTCTCAAGGGATAAACGAATCCCTCAAATTTCTGCTCATCAGTCAAAATTTTACATTCAATTGAGTGTTCATTCTTAGTTTAAAATGATTCCGTGACTGTGAATGCTTAGAAACGTCTGCTTTGGTAAATTGAAAATAATTTTTCTAAAGAGATGGACTCATTTGAAATCTATTTTTTCTTTCTTTCTTGTTTTGATTTTTGCAGCCTAAATTGTAAGGCATATTTCTCTGATTGGACCCAACAAAGGGTTCAGCTCTACTGAGATGGGTGTGTGTGTCCTAAAACCAATTTCTGTGGGGTGGATGCAGACACTCAGTAGGGCTCTGGGATGCTTACTGAAGCATTCTGAATGGATGATGTACTGTTGTCCCTACTAAGTATGAATCTACATCTCAAAAATGTCTGTGTTTAATTAGATGAAAAGGAAGTGTTTTAAAACTCATAACTGAGTAATTAGAGATTAAAAGTCCTGCTTGCTCTTTCTCTTTCTCGAGAGTCCAGTATTGTGCCCTCTCATATCCCACCGTAGTTGCTGACTCTACAAATGCTTCTTGGAGGAAATCTTTTCTAAAGAATAAGCAATAGAACATGGCCTTCAAATTCCCCAAGACTCAAATTTCTCAGATGATTCAACATTGGCATTTGGTTTATTCTTTCAACAAATATTGGTTAAGTATCTACTATCTGCTAGGTCCTGTGAAAATGTGGTGAATAAACATTAGAAGATTCTGTTGGCATGGAGTGTGCATTCCAGCCAGAGGAGGCGGGCATAACAAACAAGGATATAATGTGTGTCAGAGGTGATGAGTGCCAAGAACAAAGGGAGAGCAGGGAGAGGGGGTCAATAATGATGGAGGGAGGGGGCTGCTGTTCTAGATTGGGTGGTTAGAGAAGGACAGGTAAACTGAGGCCTAAAGGAGGAAAGAGATATCTAGGCAGAGAGTTCAGCCATAGGCTTCATTGCAGCCCTCCTAACAGCTCACCCCAACCAACAAGGGGGTGCACTGTAGAGAGCATGTGCTTTGTAAATACAAGCATCAGCCCAACCAAGAACCCCAGAGCCCTGTAAACATTATAATAAACTAGAGGCCTGGTGCATAAAACTCATGCTCGGGGGTGGGTGGGGGGAGGTGAGAGAGGTTGTCCCTCAGCCCAGCCTGCATCCTCTCCAATCTGGGACCCTTGAGGGATATCTAACTGCCCATTTAAATGAGCGGTTGGTAAATGGTCAGTTGGACATCCCTCTCATAATCCAGGACTGCTAGCTCCAAACCGCTCACCTGCCTGCCTGCCTGCCTGATTGCCCTTAACTGCTTCTGCCTGCCAGCTTGATCACCCCCTAACCACTCCCCTGACAGCTTGATTGATGCCTAACTGCTCCCTGGCTGGCCTGATTGCCCCTAACTGCCCTCCCCTGCAGGCCTGGTCACCCCCTAACTGCCCTCCTCTGCTGGCCTGGTTATCCCTAACTGCCCACAACTGCCCTCCCCTGCAGGCCATCTTGTGGCCATCTTGTGTCCACATGGGGGCAGCCATCTTTGGTCACATGGGGGCAGCCATCTTGTATCTTGGAGTGATGGTCAATTTGTATATTACTCTTTTATTAGCTAGGATAGCTTAGATCAGTGATTTTTTAACCCATGTGCCACAGAATTTTTAAAATATGCAGTACCGCCCTGGCTGGTTTGGATAGAGTATCAGCCTGCAGACTGAAGGGTCCCAGGTTTGATTCTGGTTAGGGGCATATGCCCAGGTTATGGGATCAATCCCAGGTGTGAGGTGTGCAGGAGTCAACAAATCAATGATTCTATCTATCAGTGGCATTGGCCTCTTTTTCCCTTAGATTGTCAAATATTAAAAAGGATAACAGCCAACAAAACAAAAGCCTTCTGGTGTGAATGCCCTCTTTTGAACCATAAATCTATAGGTCATATAATAGAGTTGTATCTTATCGGTCACAACACATAATAAAGTTGTGTCTGATTGGTTAATTCTTAGTGTCAGAAATTCTTTATACAAATACTAATACCTGATTTGAAAAAAACATTGAGCAAAAAGGGTAGATAAATACTATTATTATTATTTTTTTGTAAATCAATCAAAATCAGACCTATTTTTTTTTTTTTTTGTAAGATCGGCAAACATTAAATCTATTTTTTGGTGTGCCACAGAATTTTAGTAATTATTTTTTGTGTGCCGGGAGATGAAAAAGATCGAAAATCGCTGGCTTAGGTAATAGCTGTTAAAAATCAACTCTTCCATTGTAATTGTAAGACAATTTTTGCAAGTGAATTTAAAATAAAAATAAAAACTTCCATTATTCAAAAATCCAGAATGGCAACCAGCTCTTAGAAATGACTAAAATGACCTACTAGTATTTACTTTTTTTAAAAATAGAGACGTTTGCTCTCCTGCTGAGACCATGTATTATATCTACTTCCACATCCAAATGCATTTCTACTGCTAAGTTTGAAAACCACCTGAAAATAGCAATTAATATGAGAAAAGCTGACAGAACCTTAAGTGTATTGGCATGATTGGTGCTGCTATAATTATGTGCCTGAGTGTGTACATGTCTATGTAAACACAGTATGAAAACATACTTGCTGTCCAGGACAGTGTATTGGGGTATTTATTGCAGGTAAATGAGGGAAAGAGAATGACAAGGAGAGAGAATTGATGGAATTTTTATAGCACTATTCGGTGCTCTAGATGTTTCTAGTCTTACATGTGTTTAACCTTATTTTTCAAACTGTTTCCATATTCATCACCTCATCTGATTCTTACAACTTGGTGGGGCTGGGGGGCAGGCTTTGCTGTTCCCACTTGCTGGACGAGAAAACTCAGGGGGTCAGCTAGGATGACTTGAGTTTCTCACCTGCCAAATGAGATTAGCCTAACATCTCCAAGGTCCTCAGGCTCAACAGCTCTGAGATTAGTTTTCTCATTTTCCTACAGTGACTCAGCTCTTTAATGGTGGAGACCCCCTTTACATCCTTTCTGCCGAAACTGGTTTGGCTCAGTGGATAGAGCGTTGGCCTGCAAACTGAAAGGTTCCAGGTTCGATTCCTGTCAAGGGCATGTACCTTGGTTGCGGGCACATCCCCAGTGGGGGGTATGCAAGAGGCAGCTGATCGATGATTCTCTCTCATCGATGTTTCTAACTCTCTATCCCTCTCTCTTTCTCTCTGTAAAAAATCAATAAAATATATATTTTTAAAAACCCTTTCTGCCACACAGTTCTTCCTTGTATTCTTCAACCCCTTCATTGCATGTTTAATCATTTGTGAAACGCAATGTCTTCCCATACAGGGTTGTTGAGGGGATTAAGGGGGAGGTTGAAGCACTTAGCACAGTGGTTGCTATTTTTATTATTGCCATCACTAGTACTGATGAGGCGGCGATGCAGTGACCAGGAGAGAGACGTGGCATTGGAGTCAGATAGGTTTCCATCCATTTACCAGTTGTGTCATCCTGGCCAATTAGTCAACCTTTCTGAGCCTCCTGTAAAATGGGAGCTGATAATCCTTACATTTTGGTGGTCTGAAGGTTTAAGGGAGACAATGACTAGAGAACCCCTCTCCCGGTGTCTGACATGTGCTGCATGCTCAGGAAATAGTTGGCAGGTGAGAATGATAAACCTTTCATAAGAAAGTAGGATATATTTATGATTCCCTCAAAACCTGAAGCAGCATTCATTGAAGAGAAGTGTAACCTTGAAGTTAACAGAAGTGTACAGCCATCTTGTAACCGAGTCAAAAGAAAAGAAGATCCTGAAGCGTGGCCATTCTGTGCACACCTGAGAGGGGGAGGGAACATCCACAGGCACCCAGGGGCGGACATACGACCAGCATGGAGTTGCATGTCCGGTGGATTTCTGAAATCCCTCGTAGGTTGTATACGGGTCCTCCCGGGCTCCCCACTGCAACAGTCTCATAAGGTTGTGCGTTTTATTTAGAAAAGCCTGTTTGTCCTCTTTATACCACTTTCTTTGAAAAGCAATCATTTGAGTACAGCGAGGAGCTGCTTTGCTGTAATGAAGGCCATTTTGAAGGATTCAGTGAAGTTGGAAACCAAGATCCTTGTAGCTGACAGCGTGGTCCCAGAAAAGGCAGGACTGAAACGTGAAAACTCTCCACTGGGGATTGTGGTTCCTTGTCTCCGTGGAGGATTTCTTGGTACTGAGATTTCAGGGCACAATAAACTCACATTTACAGGCGTCTGTGGCCACATGCCCCGGAGCTGAGTTGTGGGTGTGTTGGCAGCTGCCAGCGAGTCGCAAGGTGGGTGGCACTGCCCTGGACCAGTTCCTTGAAAATCTAGTGCTTTTGTGCAAACCGCTAAACCCCGAAGAGGTGCATGGTGTACAGAATACCAACGCGGAGTCACGTTTTGTTTATGACATGTGCTATTTGAAAAGCCACTGGCCATCTGACTAGGATACATGTTGTTTTCTTATTTGATGCGTATCTGTCTGTGGACTGGTGTGGCCGTCTCCAGAACAATTGAGTTTTCCACCTGACATCAGTATGTTAAACGCTTTGACCAGTGTCTGCGATGTTTGGTTGCCTGCCGGTTTTAAAATGTGTACATTTCTTTCTTTCTTTCTTTTTAACATTCTAGGGGAAAGCAATGGTATTTGCCCCACGCCGAGGGACCACTTTAAACCAGTTTTGCAATCTAGCTGAAAAAGCTGGCTTCTCTATCCAGAGACATGAAAATTACGATGAACACATTTCAAACTTCCACTCCAAGGTTAGTTTTCTGCTTGTGCTAGATAACATTTTAATCCGCATTGCATTTTGAAGAGATCATGGTCTTTTTGGCAGGTAACCTAAATATTTGATTAAAGCACTTCTTAGGTGTGCTAGCTCTGAACGGCTCCGTGTATCTGATTATTTTGTGTGGTAAAGCCATCTTTTATCTTTGCATGTCTAGAAGGATTTTTACAGAAACCATTCTTGTTTATGCCTTTCTCTGAAACAAAGTTATCTTTTTATTTATAATAGGCTAATTTATAGGATGCCTGGAGGTGGCATACGAAGGAATGATAAACAAGCGTTTACATTTTAATGAAAAAGCTTTGGCTTTTAAGTAGGTTAAATGCTCAGCTGCACTGAAATAAATAGAAGGTGACTGTCTAATTGTATCATGTTGGACTGTAAATCTTTATCTGTGCTTGCTTTATGGCTGGGTCAGTTGGCAGTTTGAGACTGTTAAATCTCCTACAGAATTTCACAGTTGTGGGGTTAGATGTCAGAGCGAGGCGCTACAAGATTTAGGTCAAAAGCACTTATCTGAGAGTGATTTCTAAGCTTGCTTACATAAAGCAATGTTATCAGCCTTTTTATTATTTATGGGTATACAGCAATATAGGACACCGAGAGGCAAGTGTTCTGAAAACTTTAGGTCTCTCACGTTTGCTAATACACGTCACTGTCACTAGCATAACATGTATTACTTACGTAATTTTGTGCCTTACAGAAATCTCCCTTCTCTGAACTCGTCTGACCTTGGCAAGAGACTTTGACTTGTCCTAATTTTGCAAGTCGTGACTGCAGAAAAATAAAGGCCTGACCTTAAATGTTCTCCTGTAAAAACACCAATAGCACTCTTCATTATCCAGGACTATGGTTTAATGCAGAAGTTACTGACTTTCGAAAAATTTATGTACAAAGTGGACCTGATCTTCCCAGCAAAAGACAGGAAATCCCCCCTTCCCGGGAATGGGTTCGCCTCTGTGAGTCTCTAAGGCCGCCCTGTTGGAGTTGGGTCCTTTGCTTACAATCAGGAAACGAAAACAGAATGGCATGGTACTCGAATCTCACCTGCCCCTCCAGAATAG